>NC_065450.1:31711451-32032690 GCF_917563875.1 Diabrotica virgifera virgifera
GAAAGTATGAAAAGGAAATAAAAGGATGTTTGACAACAATGAAAAACGAGATGAAAGAACAAGAAATGAAAATTCAAAATAAAATAAAGGAGATAACGAACTGCCAGAAAAAGGAAATAGAAAATTTGGAAAACAAGTTTGAAAACGCTATTCAAGCAATCAGAGAAGAAATGGAAAGAAAGATTGCGGAAATCAATATTCAACAAAATGGAGGAGAAAGAAGAGAAATGGTTATACATAGCACAGATGACGTGAAGATAAGGTTTGGCGGGGATGTAAGAAGATTACACCCAGTGCCGTTCATAAATAGCCTGAAAAAGAAAATACAGCACATCGGAAATTTCGAAACAGCAAAAGAAACTATCAGAAACCATCTCAAAAATGAAGCAAGCCTATGGTTCGATTGCAAAGAAGAAGAATTTGACAGTTGGCAAGAATTTGAACAAAAATTTTTGAATTATTTCTGGGGAAAAGTCCAACAATTGGAAATTAACAAGGAATTGCAAAATGGGAAATACAATGATAGGATGGGTATATCAGAAAGGACATATGCATTACAAATTTACTATAACGCAAAACATTTACAATATAATTACTCATCGGAACAATTAGTCGAACTGATTGCAAGACATTTCGAAGAAACGCTGGAAGACCATATCACATTGCAAAAATACAAAGACATAGATAGTTTATGCCAATTCCTACAAATAAGAGAATTGCGTTTAAGAGAAAGAAAATCAAGAAGGTCGCGAGAAGATTACAGGCCCCGAGAAACACAGGAGTACAGAGATAGAAATGAAAATAGGAGGGACGATACAAGACGAGATTTTAATCCCAGAAGGGAAAACGAAAATAGAGACAACGGAAGAGGAAATGATGAACAAAGAAATAGGCAATGGAATGAGGACAGAAATCGAGAATACCAGAATAGAAACACCACACGCTCAAATCAAGAAAACAGAAATAATGGTAGACAAAATGAACAGGGATATCGAGAAAACCGAAACAGATCCGACAGACCAAGAGAAAATAGAAGAGAAGTAAATAATACCCAGACAGATGAATATGACGGAGAGAGACATTATGACGAAAATATAAACAACGATGAGCAACCGGCGTTTTTTCACGACGGCGCTCACTAAAAACCAAAAATCAAACAGGAATTTTTTGTAACCCCAAGGAGTTTATTAAATTGGCAAGAAACAACGAAAAGAAAAATGGAGTTAATTTAAAATTTGTGGATGGATTTATCAACGAGAAACCAATTAAAATTATGATAGACACTGGATCTGAAATAACATTGGTCAACAGAAAACTAATAGAAGAAGTTAACTTAACAAATTTAATTTACAAAATACCTAGGGTAAATTTAGTGGGCGCAAACAAACGGACATTGGCAACTATAAATGAAGGCATACGAGTAATGGTACGACTGGGCAAGAATATGTATGCACTACAATGTGTAATAATGCCAAACATGTCACATGACATGATAGTAGGAGTGGACGAATTGGCAGAAAAACATGTAGTGATAGATTTTAAAAATAATACGATGAAACTAACAGAAGAAAAAGAAAAAGAACAGGACAAGGAACATGAGAAACAAAATACGGACGAATCAGGTAAAGAACAAACAGTGGAAATGAATTTGGCAGCGAAGCAAGGACAAAGAAAAAAAAGGAGAAAAGGTCAGAAAAAGATAAAAGAAAATGAAACCTGTGGCTCCTCAAAAGAAGAGTTGAGCCCAGAAGAAGAAAATTTGAGAGTATCAGAAACAAAGGAAACCTGGGATTCCTCAAAAGAAGAGACGGGCTCAGGAGAAGAAGAAATAAAGCTAAAAAATGAAAGTGAAAAGAATATGATTGAAACAGTGGTATTTGAAGAGGAGGTATATGCAAACGAGGATGCAGAATGCACGGTAAACATGTGTGAAGAATCTGAGAAAAAAGACAGAAAATTGATATGTGGAGAAGGGAAAGAAAAAGAATTGCGGTTGATGTTAAGAAACTACGAAAATTTGATCAATGAGGAAAACAGAGTGGCTAAAAAGTACGAACATTCATTTGAGGTGAAAAACTTGGGAAATTTTCGATCAAAGACTTACCCGATTCCATACAAGTATCGACAAGAGGTGAAAGAAGAAATAAATAAAATGTTGGAAGATCAAATCATCGAAAGATGTGATTCACCGTATGTTAACCCGATTGTGATAGTAAAGAAAAGCAGTGGAGAATTGAGATTATGTTTAGATGCCAGGAATATCAACCAGCACACTGTATCACAATATGAATCACCTCTAAACATCGAGGCCATTTTTGGAAGAATCACCGGGTCACACATATTTTCGAAAATTGACTTAAAACACAGTTTTTGGTTGATACCGTTAGCTGAAAAGTGTAGAAACTACACCGCTTTTTCTATTGATGGTATTGTCTACCGGTTTAAGGTAGTGCCGTTTGGATTGCAGAGTGCTTGTGCTGCACTCGTCCGAGCTCTACATACCATTTTGAATCGCCACGAAGATTTCATAGTTCATTATATCGATGATTTATTAATTTTTTCACAAGATACTCAGAGTCATCTGAAACACATAGAAATAATTCTGGAAGAATTGGACACAGCGGGATTGAAATTAAACATTGAAAAATGTCAATTTTTTCAAAAAGAAGTCATTTATTTGGGTTTTCAATTGGACACCAAAACAGTAAGATTATCCGAAGACAGAGTCAAGCTCATAGATGAATACCCAAGACCAACGAATTTGAAAACATTGAGAGGTTTTCTTGGCACGATTAATTATTTTAAAAAACTGATTCCCGATTTGAGCCAAAAGGAAATCCCTCTGATAAAGTTGCTTAAAAAAGGAATAAAATGGAATTGGAAAGAAGAACAGGAGGAAGCTTTCGAAACATTAAAACGAGAATTCGCAAAAGGAACGAAAATATACCACCCCATTTACAATTTACCTTTTATACTCCGAACTGATGCGTCCATACAAAAATTTGCAGGAGTTCTGTCTCAAATACAAAACGACCAAGAAGTGCCGATATGTTTTATATCTCGAGTGACTAAAACACATGAGAGAAAATATAGTGTTACAGAATTGGAGTTTGCCAGTGTACTATATTGCGTAAACAAATTGAGGTTTTACTTATTGGGAGCAAAATTCACAATCGAAACAGACCATGCAGCTTTAGTACATATCATGAAGAATAGATTAGTAAATAATAGAATACATAGAGGCATTCTATTATTACAGGAGTATGATTTTGAGTTCCGATATATAAAAGGAAAAGACAACATAATAGCCGACGCTCTAACACGGGATGAGGACACGGGAAAAAAGGAAACAATTACTCTACAGGTGGGACTAAATAGATTAATACAAGAAGAAGGGATATATTCGTTAAATGAGATAAGGACAAACCAAGAAGACCTAGAGGAAAGAGAGAAAAGAAGAGCGGAAATAGAAAATGACATATATTTTAAGAGAATAGACGGAAAGGAACTATATTTAGTGACACAGACATTGGCCGAAAAGATAATAAAGAAATTACATGAGGACAATGGGCATATCGGTAGCAGAAAAGTTTGGCTCGTTTTTAGGGAAAATTACATCAGCCGACAGGATTACCGCATTGCAAAGGAAATTACCCAGAAGTGCGATGTATGTCAAAAATATATGAGTCGGAATTTCAAAAACGAAAATGTTGCCAAAAATATTGAGGCCCGAAACAAACTAGACATTGTAGCAATAGATATGTTAAGCGATCTAATTATGACCACTAAAAGGAACAAACATATTCTGGTAATGGTGGATGTGTTTTCAAAATACGTAAAATTATATAGTTGCCGCACCACAAAGGGGCAGGAAATATTAAGAAAAATCGACAATTTTATAGCCATAGTAGGAACACCAAAAAAGATTCTACTGGACAATGCAACGTATTTCCGAAATGATCGTTTCAAGGGACAACTTCGAGAACGAGGAATAGAGACAAATTTTGTCAGCATCAGGCATCCACAGAGTAATCCTTCGGAACGATTCATACAGGAAGTGACGAAATTTCTTCGCATTGCAACAGATGGTCAACATCGCCACTGGGACAGGAAAATGGCGGAAATAGAAAGGTATCTAAATACAATTCCGAGCACAGTAACAAAAGAGACCCCAGAATACATCATGAAGGGTGTACTGCCGATAAGGCCATGGGAAGACCAAGAGCCAAAAGAATATCAACAGGTGATTGAAACCGTACAGAGAAGATTACGGCGAAGCAACGAAAAATATATCCAAAGACAGGAACAAAATAGAAAAAGAAGACCAGTGACTTTCCAAAAGGGTGAAAAAGTACTCGTGGGGGCATTACGAGTATCAAATCTTCCTGGGGGCATTTGCGCAAAGTTGATGCCTGTTTTCGAAGGCCCGTACATCGTGAATAATGAAAATGGGATAATTAGTTATGAGTTGAGGCACAGGAACTCGGAAAAGATCCGAGGAATTTATAATATTCACGATGTATACAAATATCACGAATAAAAGACAGAATTACATGAAGTAGATAGTAAGTTAGGATATAAGACGTAGATTAAAGTAAGGAAATATACAGGGAGTTGGTTTTGCCTCGAGAAAATTTATTTAAAAATGCAGATAAATTTTATCGAATACAAGGCGGGGATTTGTTATATTTCTATTTGATATGAAAATTAAATTTTGATAATTATAAACAAAATTCACTTTAATATAAAATATTTTTAATTTTCTCAACCTCGGGCATATAAATTTAGAACAACCTGTATACAACAAATTGTTATATTTAATTTTAAGAAGTGATTAGAATAAGCGTACGAAACTCGGAACAATGTGCTTAGATAAACAAAGTGAATGACGCGTACCATTATCGTTCTTCTCGGAAGGTCGATCATTAGCCTATGCTAAATAAAACTCAGTGAAATAGATGATAGTTCATTATCGTTTTTCGCGGAAGGTTTCGATCATTAGCCTATGCTAAATAAGACTCATTTGAAAGAGAGAATAGGTCATTAAAATTTGTAAATAGTTAGAAAGTATTTTAGAATGGGAATTAAATATTTTCTTTTGAAATCCATTAAGCATATTTAGAAAGATTAAAAATTGGTTTTGAGGAATATTACGAATGAGAGTTGGTGGTGGAAGATTGATTTGTGAATCTGGAAGGGATATTTAGAAAGTAGGGGAATGGATGAGAAAGTGAGATCAGAATGTTTTGAGCTGTCGAGAAGTGAAGTCGAGTAGTAGACGGTAGTGTACGGAGAGTGAGAAAGCCGGTAGTTCCGTGAGTGTGGAGTATCTATCGTGGAACGAGAAGTAGGCCAGGTTGAGAGTAAAAGAACCTCCTTGAGCCAAGAGTGTCCCGGTAGCTGATAGCAGTTTCGAAAAAGGTAGAACACAGCATCACGACCGAAGCAGGAACGAGAGCTATTCGAGCTAGTTTTTCAAAGGAGTACATTACTGGAAGCCAGGACGAGGTTTGATCGCAGCCAAGGATAGCAGGAACGGGTTTTGTGTAAGGACATTTTCAGTTCACCAGGAAAAGGTCAGTCTCATTTGTTTGGACATGAATGTATGGGTTTTTTCGTATTAAATTCCACATAAAAATTGAATAACATAATCAATAATATCAGAAAAGCTTCATCAAACTTAAATAGAGTTGTTGCTAATAACTCCTAATAGTTAAATGTTAATAAAAACTTTCAATTGAAAACCAAAAGGAAATAAGATTCCCATTTGTAAATGTTATGTTTAAGAATAATAAGAAATAGCAAATATTAAGCAGTGATTGCTTTTTAAATAAAATAAAAAATATTTTGATTATAATTGTAACCCATATGTGTATTTTTTTTACTCTTTTCTTTTCTATCCCGATTAGGAACCATTAAGAAATATTTAGAATCCACGAAAGTAAGTAATTAATTTATAATTCGCCCTGAGATTGAAAACATATTGATATGTGATCTGGTTAATTAATTGGATTAGTATTAATACATTGATTAAATTAAGTGACATATAAGAATATTATCTCATATCAATAATCAAGATCACATCAATATATATTGTTATATTTCTATTGGATATGAAAATTAAAATTAGATAATTATAAACAGAATTCAATTTAATATAAAATATTTTCAATTTTCTCAACCACGGGCATATAAATTTAGAACAACCTGTATACAACAAATTGTTATATTTAATTTTAAGAAGTGATTAAACGATACTCGGAACAATGCGCTTAAAATAAAACTAAAGTGAAATCGATAATATGTCATTATCGTTGTTCGCGGAAGGTTCAATCATTAGCCGATGCTAAAGAAGACTTAGTGAAAGTAGATAATAGATCATTAAATTTTGTAATTAGTAGAAAGTAATTTTAGAATGGGAATTAACTATTTTTTTTGGAAATCCATTAAGCATATTTAGAAAGTTTAAAAATTGGTTTTGAGGAATACTGCGAATGAGAGTTGGTGGTGGAATTTTGATTTGTGAATCTGGAAGGGATATTTAGAAAGTAGGGGAATGAATGACAAATAGAGAGCAGAATGTTTTGAACTGTCGAGAAGTGAAGTCGAGTCGTAGACGGTAGTGTACGGAGAGTGAGAAAGCCGGTGTAGTTCCGTGAGTGTGGAGTATCTATCGTAGAACGAGAGGTAGGCCAAGTTGAGAGTAAAAGAACCTCCTTGAGCCAAGAGTTCCCGGTAGCTGATTGCAGTTTCGAAAAAGGTAGAACACAGCATCACGACAGAAGCAGGAAACGAGAGCTATACGAGCTAGTTTCGGAGGAGAACATTACTGGAAGCCAGGACGAGGTTTTGATTGCAGTCAAGGATAGCAGGAAACGGGTCTTGTGTGAAGACATTCTCAGTGCACCAGAAAAAGGTCAGTCTCATTTGTTTGGACATGAATGTATGGGTTTTTCGTAGTAAATACCACATTTAAAATTGAAAAAACATAATCAATAATATCAGAAAAGCTTCATCAAACTTAAATAGAATTGTTGCTGATAAATCATAATAGTTAAATGTTAATAAAAACTTTCAATTGGAAATCAAAAGGAAATAAGATTCCCATGTATAAATGTTATGTTTAAGAATAATAAGATATAGCAAATATTAAGCAGTGATTGCCATTTAAATAAAATAAACAATATTTTGATTACAATTGTAACCCATATGTGTTATTATTTTACTCTTTTCTTTCCTATCCCGATTAGGAACCATTAAGAAATACTTAGAAGCCACGTATGTAAGTAATTAATTTTATAAAAAAGCCCTGAGATTGAAAACATATTGATATGTGATCTGGTAAATTAATTAGATTATTATTAAAGCATTGATTAAATTAAATGACATATAAAATTATTATCTCATATCAATAATCAAGATCACAACAACTGTCGTCCAACGTGGAGGGCATTTGAAAAGTATTTCTAGTGGCAAATTTGAAGGATAGAAAGAGTAAAGCCGGTATTTGAAAATTTATATGCCTGTGGTAAAAAGTGAGATACTTACATTTGATAACATAAAATTTTAGATCTCTTTAGGTACAAATTTTACATAACTGATTTAATATTTTATTTTTACGATATTTACATTTGATATATTTATTGACAATTTATAATATTTGGGTGAGAAAAAGTCGTCTTGGTAACATACTAGTAAAATTTCATATTTGGCGGGGACAGTACTTCTTGAAAACAAATGTCTGTGACAAGAAGCCAAAGCAAAGACAACAAAAAACAAAAAGAACATTCAGACCAAGAAGATATTTTAGACACGACAATCATGGCATCAGAACAGCAAGAATTATCAGGAATAGATAAACTATTACAACTGATGCAACTCCAGTCACAAAAGCTGGATGACAATCAAAGAGAAACAAAACAAGCAATGGATGAAGCAAAAAGGACAATGGATAAAAATCAGGAGGAAACAAAACAAGCAATAGATGAAACAAAAAGAATAATGCAAGAAAATCAGAAGGAAACAAAACAAGCAATAGAAGAGAACAACAAGAAAATGGAGGAACGCATAGGAAAGTATGAAAAGGAAGTAAAAGGATGTTTGACAACAATGAAAAACGAGATGAAAGAACAAGAAATGAAAATCCAAAATAAAATAAAGGAGATAACGAATTGCCAGAAAAAAGAAATGGAAAGTTTGGAAAACAAGTTGCAAAACGCTATTCAAGCAATCAGAGAAGAAATGGAAAGAAAGATTACGGAAATCAATATTCAACAAAATGTAGGAGAAAGAAGAGAAAATGTTATACATAGCACAGATGACGTGAAGATAAGGTTTGGCGGGGATGTAAGAAGATTACACCCAGTGCCGTTCATAAATAGCCTGAAAAAGAAAATACAGCACATCGGAAATTTCGAAACAGCAAAAGAAACTATCAGAAACCATCTAAAATATGAAGCAAGCCTATGGTTCGATTGCAAAGAAGAAGAATTTGACAGTTGGCAACAATTTGAACAAAAATTTTTGAATTATTTCTGGGGAAAAGTCCAACAATTGGAAATTAACAAGGAATTGCAAAATGGGAAATACAATGATAGGATGGGTATGTCAGAAAGGACATATGCATTACAAATTTACTATAACGCAAAACATCTACAATATAATTACTCATCGGAACAATTAGTCGAACTGATTGCAAGACATTTCGAAGAAACGCTGGAAGACCATATCACATTGCAAAACTACAAAGACATAGATAGTTTATGCCAATTCCTACAAATAAGAGAATCACGTTTAAGAGAAAGAAAATCAAGAAGGTCGCGAGAAGATTACAGGCTCCGAGAAACACAGGATTACAGAGATAGAAATCAAAATAGGAGGGACTATACAAGACGAGAATTTAATCCCAGAAGGGAAAACGAAAATAGAGACAACGGAAGAGGAAATTATGAACAAAGAAATAGGCAATGGAATGAGGACAGAAATCGAGAATACCAGAATAGAAACACCACACTCGCAAATCAAGAAAACAGAAATAATGGTAGACAAAATGAACAGGGATATCGAGAAAACCGAAACAGATCCGACAGACCAAGAGAAAATAGAAGAGAAGTGAATAATACCCAGACAGATGAATATGACGGAGAGAGACATTATGACGAAAATATAAACTACGATGAGCAACCGGCGTTTTTTCACGACGGCGCTCACTAAAAACCAAAAATCAAACAGGAATCTTTTGTAACCCCAAGGAGTTTATTAAATTGGCAAGAAACAACGAAAAGAAAAATGGAGTTAATTTAAAATTTGTGGATGGATTTATCAACGAGAAACCAATTAAAATTATGATAGACACTGGATCTGAAATAACATTGGTCAACAGAAAACTAATAGAAGAAGTTAACTTAACAAATTTAATTTATAAAATACCTAGGGTAAATTTAGTGGGCGCAAACAAACGGACATTGGCAACTATAAATGAAGGCATACGAGTAATGGTACGACTGGGCAAGAATATGTATGCACTACAATGTGTAATAATGCCAAACATGTCACATGACATGATAGTAGGAGTTGACGAATTGGCAGAAAAACATGTAGTGATAGATTTTAAAAATAATACGATGAATCTAACAGAAGAAAAAGAAGAAGAACAGAACAAGGAACAGGAGAAACAAAATACGGACGAATCAGGTAAAGAACAAACAGTGGAAATGAATCTGGCAACGAAGCAAGGACAAAGAAGAAAAGGGAGAAAAAGTCAGAAAAAGACAAAAGAAAATGAAACCTGTGGCTCCTCAAAAGAAGAGTTGAGCCCAGAAGAAGAAAAATTGAGAGTATCAAAAGCAAAAGAAAACTGGGATTCCTCAAAAGAAGAGATGAGCTCAGGAGAAGAAGAAATAAAGCTAACAAATGAAAGCGAAAAAGATATGATCGAAACAGTGACATTTGAAGAGGAGGCATATGAAAACGAGGATGCAGAATACACGGTAAAAGTATGTGAAAAATCTGAGGAAAAAGACAGAAGATTGATATGGGAAAAAGGGAAAGACAACATAATAGCCGACACTCTAACACAGGATGAGGACACTGAAAATAAGGAAACAATTACTCTACAGGTGGGACTAATTAGAGTAATACAAGAAGAAGGGGTATAAGACGTAGATTAAAGTAAGGAAATATACAGGGAGTTGGTTTTGCCCTCGAGAAAATTTATTTAAAAATGCAGATAAATTTTATCGAATACAAGGCGGGGATTTGTTATATTTCTATTGGATATGAAAATTAAAATTAGATAATTATAAACAGAATTCAATTTAATATAAAATATTTTCAATTTTCTCAACCACGGGCATATAAATTTAGAACAACCTGTATACAACAAATTGTTATATTTAATTTTAAGAAGTGATTAAACGATACTCGGAACAATGCGCTTAAAATAAAACTAAAGTGAAATCGATAATAGGTCATTATCGTTGTTCGCGGAAGGTTCAATCATTAGCCGATGCTAAAGAAGACTTAGTGAAAGTAGATAATAGATCATTAAATTTTGTAATTAGTAGAAAGTAATTTTAGAATGGGAATTAACTATTTTTTTTGGAAATCCATTAAGCATATTTAGAAAGTTTAAAAATTGGTTTTGAGGAATACTGCGAATGAGAGTTGGTGGTGGAATTTTGATTTGTGAATCTGGAAGGGATATTTAGAAAGTAGGGGAATGAATGACAAATAGAGAGCAGAATGTTTTGAACTGTCGAGAAGTGAAGTCGAGTCGTAGACGGTAGTGTACGGAGAGTGAGAAAGCCGGTGTAGTTCCGTGAGTGTGGAGTATCTATCGTAGAACGAGAGGTAGGCCAAGTTAAGAGTAAAAGAACCTCCTTGAGCCAAGAGTTCCCGGTAGCTGATTGCAGTTTCGAAAAAGGTAGAACACAGCATCACGACAGAAGCAGGAAACGAGAGCTATACGAGCTAGTTTCGGAGGAGAACATTACTGGAAGCCAGGACGAGGTTTTGATTGCAGTCAAGGATAGCAGGAAACGGGTCTTGTGTGAAGACATTCTCAGTGCACCAGAAAAAGGTCAGTCTCATTTGTTTGGACATGAATGTATGGGTTTTTCGTAGTAAATACCACATTTAAAATTGAAAAAACATAATCAATAATATCAGAAAAGCTTCATCAAACTTAAATAGAATTGTTGCTGATAAATCATAATAGTTAAATGTTAATAAAAACTTTCAATTGGAAATCAAAAGGAAATAAGATTCCCATGTATAAATGTTATGTTTAAGAATAATAAGATATAGCAAATATTAAGCAGTGATTGCCATTTAAATAAAATAAACAATATTTTGATTACAATTGTAACCCATATGTGTTATTATTTTACTCTTTTCTTTCCTATCCCGATTAGGAACCATTAAGAAATACTTAGAAGCCACGTATGTAAGTAATTAATTTTATAAAAAAGCCCTGAGATTGAAAACATATTGATATGTGATCTGGTAAATTAATTAGATTATTATTAAAGCATTGATTAAATTAAATGACATATAAAATTATTATCTCATATCAATAATCAAGATCACAACAATATATATATATATATATATATATATATATATATATATATATATATATATATATATTTAAAAACATAAGATGTAGATCTTTGAAACACACTCAGTGAACCAAAGATCCAAGGTTATTGGTTTAACGACCACTCGTACGAAATCAAATAGATGAAATAGAGAATGTGGAAAAATCCCCTTACGAACAATTCACACATCCACCATTTCGGGCTGGGAAAAATTTTTCGAATAGAATCAAAGATCCAAACACCAGTTCTTAGAAATGTGTTTCGCCCTCTTATATATATATATATATATATATATATATATATATATATATATATATATATATATATTTTAATTTGGGTTTCTTGGGCTTAGGTTCACAAAGAAAAAGAGATGGCTATGATGTTATGTCATATCATTTAATCGACGTTTCGACAGGAATATCCTTGCCTTTTTCAAGATCATTACGTGACTAAAAAACATTTCGTCAAAGATACAATACCAAAATTTAAGAAAACATTTTGACTTACCCTGCATGTAAAGTTGGCAGTGAACAATAACAATAATAGACGTCACAAAATAAAACAATGTTAAAAACATAGGGACAGACCCACTAGTAGATACATTTAAAATTTAGGTACTGTGTCGAATTATTGTGATGTTATATCGATGTTTCAAATATCAATCAATTAAATACCTAGTTGCTTCCGCATCATAGGCGTGCTGAAATTTCTTTTGTATTATATTTTAAATTAGATTATAATATAATTTGTTCAGATGTTTGATGTCCCTTTTGTCATTAATAGCATGGTTGTTCTTTTTTATTTCTATAGACTCTAGGAGCTCCCTCTTTTTCTTGTTGTGTTCAGTTTTTAAGATTTTGGTGTTGTCAAAATCGAATTTATGTTTTTTCTCGTTTTCATGTTTTGTGAGGGCCGTTGAGTTTTTTTTATCATATTTGTGAGAATATATATATATATATATATTATCTTATTATTATATATATATATATTATCTTAAATATATATATATATATATATATATATATGTTAATGTGATCTTGATTATTGATATGAGATAATATTCTTATTTGTCATTTAATTTAATCAATGCATTAATAATAATTTAATTAATTAACCAGATCACATATCAATATGTTTTCAATCTCAGGGCGAATTATAAAATTAATTACTTACTTACGTGGCTTCTCAGTATTTCTCAATGGTTCCTAATCGGGATAGGAAAGAAAAGAGTAAAATAATACACACATATGGGTTACAATTATAATCAAAATATTGTTTATTTTATTTAAATGGCAATCACTGCTTAATATTTGCTAGATCTTATTATTCTTAAACATAACATTTACAAATGGGAATCTTATTTCCTTTTGGTTTCCAATTGAAAGTTTTTATTAACATTTAACTATTAGGATTTATTAGCAACAATTCTATTTAAGTTTGATGAAGCTTTTCTGATATTATTTATTATGTTCTTCAATTTATAATGTGGTATTTAATACGAAAAACCCATACTGACCTTTTTCTGGTGAACTGAGAATGTCTTCACACAAGACCCGTTTCCTGCTATCCTTGGCTGCGATCAAAACCTCGTCCTGGCTTTCAGTAATGTTCTCCTTTGAAAACTAGCTCGTATAGCTCTCGTTCCTGCTTCTGTCGTGATGCTGTATTCTACCTTTTTCGAAACTGCAATCAGCTACCGGGACACTCTTGGCTCAAGGAGGTTCTTTTACTCTCAACCTGGCCTACCTCTCGTTCCACGATAGATACTCCACACTCACGGAACTACACCGGCTTTCTCACTCTCCGTACACTACCGTCTACTACTCGACTTCACTTCTCGACAGCTCAAAACATTCTGATCTCTCTTTTCAGTCATTCACCTACTTTCTAAATATCCCTTCCAGATTCACAAATCAACCTTCCACCACCAATTCTCATTCGCAGTATTCCTCAAAACCCATTTTTAATCTTTCTAAATATGCTTAATGGATTTCCAAAAAAAATAGTTAATTCCCATTCTAAAATTACTTTCTACTATTTACAAAATTTAATGACCTATTATCTACTTCAACTGAGTCTTATTTAGCATAGGCTAATGATCGAACCTTCCGCGAACAACGATAATGAACTATTATCTATTTCAAATGAGTCTTATTTAGCATAGCCTAATGATCGAACCTTCCGCGAACAACGATAATGGTACGCGCCATTCACTTTGTTTATTCTAAGCGCATTGTCCCGAGTTTCGTATGCTTCTCCTAATCACTTCTTAAAATTAAATATAACAATTTGTTGTATACAGGTTGTTCTAAATTTATATGCCCGTGATTGAGAAAATTGAAAATATTTTATATTAAATTGAATTCTGTTTATAATTATCAAAATTTAATTTTCATATCAAATAGAAATATAACAATATATATATATATATATATATATATATATATATATATATATATATATATATATATATATATATATATATATATATATATATATATATATATAAATCCTACCATCATTGCTGCATCCTTTTACCATAGGTATGTTTGTGCGTCCACTCGAAAAATTGATGTATATCTATATTTTATAACATTGTTGGCTATCCTGCAACCATGGCTACTTCGGCATCAACTCAGTTTTCTATATACTCTAAGAATAATGGAGATGATTTTTACTTTCACTGCGATAGCAATTTTGCATCCACATATTTTGCTATCGTTGAAACGTCCGAATATACCATATTACAGCATGCCGGCATTTCTGTGTCCGCAACGGGTATCATTGTTCATAGGAAAGCTATTTCTGCGTCCGCAACGTTGCCACTATCAAATACCTCGGTCCAGTTTATCATTTCATTTTGATGTGATCCTAAATGCTACCTGTACCCTGTTAGAACATGTCCGTGTAGAAAAGGTCATCTTATTTTCTCAAGGTTGTTTGCTAGATAATGAGTGGCAAGGTACAATACAAAGCATGCATTGTTTTGGAAAAATTCAAACAAACTTATATTTTTCTAAAATTTTTTTTTGTTAGTTTATATACATGTTATGGTAAAAAGTTCTTTTCAAAGATTTAGCCGCTAATTGTTTATTAATTGTTTAAATAATAACAATTTTTGTGTATAAATTATTTTAGAAACAAGTAAGTGGACTTCGTAAGTCCTAGCTTTTCACCCAAAGTAATCGAAAGTAGAAATGGAAGTCGATATTTGAACTCTTCGTGTAACTTTGCGTCGATTAATATACGATTTTACTAATTTTGAGTTATCTTTATTTACACTCATATCATATTTTATGTGACTTTAAAACAGTACTTACGATTGCTTAACTCTAAAACCGAAGTTCTGTATCAAATTTCTCATCTTTACTACTATCCTTGGCTTATAAGCTTTCATTCGACACCTTATTTGTCATTCCATCTGTATTAATAATGGAGGAGTTGTATTCGCGGAGGGACGGACCGACGGACAGACAGTCATGAAACCGAAAGTATATATTTGTTCTCGTTTTTAGAAGGCGCGTCGAATAATATATCACTTGTACTATTCCGGTGACTTTAAAACAGTACTTCCGGTCGAATTTTTAAAACCGGAAGTCCTAAGTCAAATTTCTCACCTTTAGTACCATCCTTGGATTATAAGCTTTCATTTGACACCTCATTTGTCAGTCTACCTGGTATAGTGACGAGCAGTCTTATTCGCGGTAGGACGGATAGACGGACAGACAGACTAGGTTAAATTTCTCACCTTGATTACCATCCTTCCAGGGCCGCCGCCATAAACAAAAGTAAGGGTCAAAATCTTTAACTCGATTTTCTATTCTAGAAATTAATGAAAAAACAAGAAAAATTTATGTTTAATAATCATCATAAGTGATTTATTTTCTGTTAACATTTCTGTTACCATTTTAACTAAACGTAAAATTTTGGATTGTCGTACAGTATTGTAAAATTTATTAATTGAGACGGATTTGTGTTATCTTAAGCTGTAATTATCCTCGGGGGTCGACGGATCCTTCGTTTACAAGCTATCATTTGACACCTCATCTGTAATTCTACCTGGTATACTGACGGAGGAATTGTGTTCGCAGACAGACAGAAGGATGTGTAATATAATTCTATGATTTCACATTTTTTTAAATGGATGAAAACAATGTGGTTGAATTCATTAATTTACTTTGATAAAATATGTTTCTATTTTGTTTTTGATTATCCTGAATCCGAATATGGCATTACAATTTGAAAATTTAAAAATTTTGAGCTACATATTATAAAGTATGTCTGCGTAACTAGGAACCATATGGGAAACTTTTTTATTACCAATCATACGAAAAAAAGTTAGGTATTCTTCATAAAATTCTCTGCATAGTCTAAAATCTAAAACTCAACCATCAGATATAAAATTTTATCAATTTTATACAATGTGTGTCAAAAATCAGAATCAACAATTTCAGAATATCAAAAATTGTTACTATGAAAAGTTGTTTTTAATTAAAAACTATGTTTTAATGTGCAATTACATCCTTCAAATTGAAAAAAAAATTGCAAACTTTTCTCAAATTACGGAGTCTTAACATCATTTTATTTCAATTATGATAGATAACTATTTTATTATCAATTTTACGAAAAAAGTTATTCTTCATAAAATACTCTAACTTGTCTAAAATCTAAGATGCAACCATCATATATCAGACTTTTTAAATTTAATACGAGGTATGTAAAAAAAATTTTCGTCAAAGGTTATGTTTGGTCGTAACTAATATATGGGGTAGAAGTTTGGACTCTAAAAGTAAAAAATTGGAGGCATTCGAAATGTGGCTATATAGGTGTATTCTGAAAATAGGACTGTAAAAGTCTCAAACGAAGAAGTGTTAAGAAGAATTGGACATGGCAAGAAGCTTATGAACACAACTAAAATAAGAAAAACATCGTATTTGGGCCATATACTTCGTAACGATAAATACTCTCTGCTACACGTCATAATGCAAGGAAGAGTAGAGGGGGAAAAAGGCTTGGAAAGAAAGAAGAAATCTTGGCTGAGGAATATCAGAGATTGGACTAACCTCAGTGTTGAACAGATATTTCATGTTGCAAAAGACAGAGAAGCGTTTAAAAAAGTGACCGCCAATCTTCGTTAGAAGACGGAACAAGAAGAATGTAAAAAAATATGAATTTCGCTTAACAGTTAAGTACTTTTATAGTTCACCATAATTGAATATTTAACCATAGTTTTTAATTCCAAACAACTTTTCTTAATAACCATTTTCGATATTCTTCTTCTTCTTCATGTGCCTTGTCCGTTGCGGACGTTGGCTATCATCATAGCAATTTTAATCTTGTTTTCGGCGTTTCTGAATAACTCGATCCATGTTGATCCACTCGTTCCAGTTGGACTATATGATATTTATCATGTCTCATAATATGACCGAGGTAGTGAAGGTTCCGTTTCTTAATTGTGAAAGAGATTTCTTTTTGTTTTCCCATTCGGCGCAATACATTTACGTTGGTGGTGTAAGTCGTCCAGGATATTTTGAGGAGACGTCAATACACCCACATTTCGAATGCCTCTAACTTCCTTATTAATGTCTCCGTTAGTGTCCATGCCTCTGCTCCATACAGCAAGACTGGAAATACATAGCATTTTAGCAGCCGTATTTTTAGTGGGAGAGATATGTCGGAATTGGTGCCTATATTTCTCATGCTGTTAAATGTTGCTCTGGCCTTGTCAATTCTAGATCGTATTTCTGTTGTTTGATCCCATTTCGAGTTGAAGACTGTTCCAAGGTATATATTTATACGAGGCAACGTGTTCAATTGATTGGTTTTTTATTTTCAATTGTCTGGCAGGTTTTTGAGTTTTGCTGACCAGCATCCATTTTGTTTTATTTATGTTGAGGTTAAGTCCTTTTTCTTCACTCGCTCTTTGTACCCTGTCCATAAGATACTGTAGTTCATCGATACTACTGGCAAGTACGACTGTATCGTCCGCATATCGGATGTTATTTGTCAATTCTCCATTGATTTTTATGCCTTCGTTTTCTGCATCCAGTGCTTTTTTAAAAAATTGTTCGGAGTAAATATTAAAAAGGAGAGGGGAGAGAACACATCCCTGTCGCACACCTTTCCTGATATCAATGCTCTCTATGGACGCATTGCCGACTTTTACCCTGGCTGTCTGATTCCAGTAGAGACTTGTCACAATCCGGATGTCCTTATCATCAATTCCTATATTTTGTAGAATTTCAATTAGTTGGTCATGTCTTACATTGTCAAAGGCCTTCGAGTAATCTATAAAGCACATGTAGATATCCTTGTTCATATCTCTACACCTCTGTACTAATGTTTGCAGATAAAACACTGCCATTTTGTGCCCAAAGCGTTCCTAAAACCAATTTGTGACTCGTTGATTTCCGCTTCACACTTGTTGTAGATTCTGTTATATATGATTTTGGTGAAGACTTGGTGATATGTGAAATATTTTCGATATTGTGAAATATAAAGGTACTTTACTGTTGAGCGAAATTCACATTTTTTTTACATACCTCGTATAAAATAATAAAATCTGATATCTCATGGTTGCATCTTAGATTATATACAATGCGAAGCATTTTATAAAAAACGAGGGATATAAACAGATTAGAAGCCTTCGAAATGTGGCTTTATCGCCGTGTCCTAAAGATACTATGGACAGAGAAAGTCACAAATGTAGATGTCCTTAAAATAATCAACCAAGAGCGCCACCTTTTCGAAAACATCAAGAAAAAGGAAAACGGCGTATTTGGGTCACATCATGCAAAACGAAAAAAAACCAGTTCCTTCAACTTATAATCCAGGGCAAATTGAAGGCAAGAAAGGAATAGGACGCAAGAAAATGTCCTGGCTCCGAAATATAAGGCAATGGACAGGGATTAACGACATAAAATATCTGATACGCATTGCAAGAAACAGAGAGTTAATGGAAAATGTGATCGCTAACATCCATTAGTGGATTTGCATCTAAAGAAGAAGAAGAGGAAAACTGCATGTGGATTCGGCGGCGAACTTCTTTTATATTTTATCGTTTCATTATTCCACCTTCAGCCAAAGTGAAGACGAAAGTTTCGCCGAAGGTTTTTTGCTGAAGATTATGCTGGCCGAAGCTGGCCGAAATCGATTAATCGGTCAGTCTCTAAAGGTTTCTTCTATCCAAGGAATTACATGAAATAAAGGAAATAATTTTCTGAACATTCTGAACGACTTCTTAGAATGTGCTTAGCATCTAGCAATTTTTTTCCATTCTCTTTTTTTAGCTTTTTCGTGGCGTATATGGTGTGAGACGTAATATTGTTCTTGAAAACTAATCCAGTGTTATTAGACTTTTCTAAATTTTCTGGACACAATAATACCTATATTACATATAATCTTTATTACCGGTGAAACATATCGATTTAAAGTAAAATATTTTCTTAGTGGTTTTCATAACATGCCTTCATCAGAGTCTACATCCGATTTATCAGGGATACGGTCTTGAACATTTGAGCATATTATTTCATTATTCGTTACAAAACTGTCATTCATTGAAACGGAAAGTAAAATAAAAAAATGTACCTATCAGTAAACATAATTGAACGCATCGTTTTCTTATAAAAACGCAAATGTTTTAAAGAATGCATTATTTTTCCTTATAAAAACAATTTTAACCCGCGAGTAGTTGCGCGGTGATATAGAATCTCAATTTTTATCCTTTTTCGCGATAACTTGATTAAAAATTTTTCAATTTGGAAAAAAATTCGTAAGTGCCTCGAGGAAGGGTGTAGTAATGCGTAGGAATTTTTTTTCTTCTTCTTCTTTTTGTGGAATTTATGGCTTTGGGGAGAGCCAATTAGGTTTAACCCGCGAGTAGTCGCGCCGTTAGATAGAATCTCACATTTCATCCTTTTTCGTAATACAGTAAAACCTGTCAGTAACGGCCACTAAAAATGAAAGAACTATTGGCCGATATAGAAAGGTGGCCGCTATTGTCAGTTTTTGTAGTCTACATATAATTGGTTTGGGAAATTTTTAAACTGGCCGGAGTGGCCGATATTGGCAGGTGGCCGTTAACACAGGTTTTACTGTACACTAAAATTTGTCAGCAACGGCCACTAAAAATGAAAGAACTATTGGCCGATATAGAAAGGTGGACGGTATTGCCAGTTTTTGTAGTCTACATAATATAATTGGTTTGGGAAATTTTTAAACTGGCCGTTAGGACAGGTGGCCGATGTTGGCAGGTGGCCGTTAACACACGTTTTACTGTACAGTAAAATTTGTCAGTAACGGCCACTAAAAATGAAAGAACTATTGGCCGATATAGAAAGGTGGACGGTATTGACAGTTTTTGTAGTCTACATAATATAATTGGTTTGAGAAATTTTTAAACTGGCCGTTAGGACAGGTGGCCGATGTTGGCAGGTGGCCGTTAACACAGGTTTTTTTAATAAAATTGTTAGAAATATATATTTTCAATATAAAAAGTAGATAAAAATAGTACAAAATAAAAATTTGTTTTAAATTCGTATTTTGAGATAGAATCTCACACGCGACTATCGACGTTACAGAAGTGAGCGCGACTACTCCAGGGTTAATTTGTACTTATTGAACTTATTTTTTTTAGCAAAGGCCTACCTGAGTTCTGTGATGACAATATTTCATTTTCGTTATCCATTTCTTCCGTTGATCCAATATCGACATTTAAAATACTTGTATAACGGTATTTCAGACGGTTACCAATGTTGCCAAATTGAGAAGACGCAGAATAATCGAAAGAATGAAAATAATATTCACCAATGAATTATACTCGATTGGTTCATGCGCCTCCTGAAGGAGATATCTTGAACTAATGTATACACAAACATTTCATGCTAATATTATTGTTGCGTCACTTAAAATCCTCAATAAGTTTTTTGCTGTGTATCACAACTCTATGAAAATTGGCCACATTACTTGTTTGGATTACTAGTGCCCCCTTATATTACCTAAGAGAAATTAGTAACGACCGTTACCGAAATATAAGCGATTGTAATACTGCGTCCGTATATTGACGCAACAATGCGGTGGATGCAGCATTACATGCAAAAACATAAATGTATGGACGCATCAATGTCTGGAAGATGTATATATATATATATATATATATATATATATATATATATATATATATATATATATATATATCATAAAGGAGTACGACCGTCAATTCCAATATAACAAAGGAGCACTCGTAAGTGTAGGGTTTTATCGGTCAAGTGGGTGAAAAAAGAGACAAAGAATTCAGCTACTTCATCTATTTATTGAAGACGTTTCGTCTACTGCTCAGTAGACATCATCAGTTCATCTACAAAAAGAGTGGTATAAGAGACAACATCCAAAAGAGAGGTAAACAAGCACTAGCGTTACCTTAAAAAGACATGTAGCAAACGATAAGATGTACATAGTAAAAAAAACCTTATCCATGAACCAACGTAATGTAAAAGTATATAACATTTAAGTGTATAGTTAATATTTAAAAAACTTTAGTACAGCCAAAGACAAGACCATGTGGTAACAGTCATATATAAAAAAAACAAGTGAAAAAAAGCCGGCTTGCTTTTTTTGAAGTCAAGAATGAACCAAGAAAAAACCAGATTCACTTCCAAAAACTTAGTAGTATTTAAGCATACTTCATTTTAACTTTAGGTAACATCATTAAATGAGTAGAATGCTAATATGCAACTTTAAAAATTTAAGGTCAAATAGTTACCAGCAGGTCATCCTAGCCCAACCGACACACAAAAGAAAATGGAGTTTGAATTATCAGGTGTAAACTGACATCTCGCCAAGAGGCAGGCAACCTTTAAAAAATTATAACAAAGAGTGACTGACAACTGCAGTGCAGCGCGGTAAAATTTAAATTGATGTAATTAAAACAGTTATAAAAGTGTTTAAAAAGTGAAAGTAATATCAAGAAGTAATCAAGGGATGTACCTTATACCTCGTAGACAAGAATCACAGTTTATTTTAAACAAGTGAGGGCACTTCACACAATTATATGGAAAAGTGCCTACGTTAGTACTGGTAATCCAGTTAACTAACTAATATATAAGATAGTACAATAGTATAACTCCCATATATCGCAGCTCAAAAAGCAAGAAAAAAAATATATGCAATAATTTAAGAAAATTTATAAATCAGTTTAGCAAATTGTAATTTATAATTAATTTATAATTAGCCCAACATGCAATAGATACAAAACATAAGGTGGACTTTGATGAAGCCAAGATCCTTTGCAATGAACGCAACCTGTCGAAAAGACAGTTCTTAGAGATGTGTTTCATATTAAAAACCTCTAATGTACTTAACAAGAGAACTGACATCAGTAACTTGAGTCAAATATACCATGCATTGATTTTGCAGAATTAGTTGGTATTATTACACTCAAATTATTATATTGTAAAAAAGTTTTGTGGTTTTCAGGCTTTTTCCACTTCTTTAATAGTGATCTTGCTGGATCAGTCGATGTTATTCACTTAAATTATTTTATTGTAAAAAAGTTTTTGGTGGTTTTTTCAAGCTTTTCCCACTTTTTTTTTTTTTTTTTTTTGATAATAACAGTTTACTTATTAGATGTACAATTTAAAATTTTGCCATAGGATAAAATGTTGCATTATTGATATTAATTATAAATTACAATTTGCTAAACTGATTTATAAATTTTCTTAAATTATTGCATATATTTTTTTTCTTGCTTTTTGAGCTGCGATATATGGGAGTTATACTATTGTACTATCTTATATATTAGTTAGTTAACTGGATTACCAGTACTAACGTAGGCACTTTTCCATATAATTGTGTGAAGTGCCCTCACTTGTTTAAAATAAACTGTGATTCTTGTCTACGAGGTATAAGGTACATCCCTTGATTACTTCTTGATATTACTTTCACTTTTTAAACACTTTTATAACTGTTTTAATTACATCAATTTAAATTTTACCGCGCTGCACTGCAGTTGTCAGTCACTCTTTGTTATAATTTTTTAAAGGTTGCCTGCCTCTTGGCGAGATGTCAGTTTACACCTGATAATTCAAACTCCATTTTCTTTTGTGTGTCGGTTGGGCTAGGATGACCTGCTGGTAACTATTTGACCTTAAATTTTTAAAGTTGCATATTAGCATTCTACTCATTTAATGATGTTACCTAAAGTTAAAATGAAGTATGCTTAAATACTACTAAGTTTTTGGAAGTGAATCTGGTTTTTTCTTGGTTCATTCTTGACTTCAAAAAAAGCAAGCCGGCTTTTTTTCACTTGTTTTTTTTATATATGACTGTTACCACATGGTCTTGTCTTTGGCTGTACTAAAGTTTTTTAAATATTAACTATACACTTAAATGTTATATACTTTTACATTACGTTGGTTCATGGATAAGGTTTTTTTTACTATGTACATCTTATCGTTTGCTACATGTCTTTTTAAGGTAACGCTAGTGCTTGTTTACCTCTCTTTTGGATGTTGTCTCTTATACCACTCTTTTTGTAGATGAACTGATGATGTCTACTGAGCAGTAGACGAAACGTCTTCAATAAATAGATGAAGTAGCTGAATTCTTTGTCTCTTTTTTCACCCACTTGACCGATAAAACCCTACACTTACGAGTGCTCCTTTGTTATATATATATATATATATATATATATATATATATATATATATATATATATATATATATATATATATATATATATATGGATTCCGACTTTAGGAAGCCAAAAACGCTATATCGCACCGGTCATACGAAGCCCGACACCTCCTTACGAAGCCCGGATTCGGGCTTCGTAATTCTTTAATGTTATTTCCTCAAAAAACGTACTTTACACCATCTCTCGATATTTTAACCAAGCTCAGAACATGTGAATACTCTTGGGTTTCATATATATTCGGACAAATTTTAGAAATGTACCATAGGTAGCTCTGAAATCATGATTAACAATACGAAGCCCGGGCTGCTTATGCCTGGAATTATTATCAAAACATACACTCGTAGTTCATGGTATCTACCACCAGTTTGCGCTGCGAAAAAAAGTATATACTCTGTAGAAGTTCAGCAGCGTTAGGAAGCCCACATTGAGCTACCGATTATAAGAAGCCCTGAAGTTTGGCAACGTTTTTGCGTATTCCTCAAAGTACTATTAGCTTGTAAACATTTTTATTATTACCTGGCCATGCACATTTTTCGTATTTTTGGGTCGTTCATCGTCATTAATCTTGTGTACTAAGACTCCCGAGAACAGATTATGGTAATTCTGAGCATTACCTGTACACAGTAAGATACCGACAGAAAAAAGATTTAAAAATTGAATCGCAAAAGAATTATTTATTTTAATTGATACAATTAATACAAATTAATACTTTGTATTACTAATTTACTATTTTAGTTTGTAATAAGCCACAAAATTTGCTACCAAATAGGAAATTAATATGACAAATTAAATTATTGTTTTTTTTTTATTTAGAAAAGGTTAATGCCTCGACAACTAATGGCCATTGGCATGGTAGGTACGGTAATTTTTAACAGTTAGGTACCTAGTGTAATGTGTAGTGTGTGTGTGTTGAGTAAGTGTCTTGTTACTTTGCAAAGTTGACGTCATTGTCTTTGCAAAGAGACGCTAACGGTATCCGAACGTCTGCGGTCCCTCCGGTGAGTACCGATCCCACAAGGACAGAAACTATTTTCATTTATTAATTTACAATAAATGAAACATTTCTGACCCTGGTGAGATTCGAACTCACAACCATTCGGATTTTTCGATCCAAAGGTAGGCGCTCTTACCACTCAGTCAAGGACGGGGTTAAAGTTATTATTATTAAATATTACTTTATAAAATTAAAAATAGTCATTCTTATGAATTATGCGTATTATTCTGATTCTGATACGATGAACACTTGTTTGATGGGTCTGAGCCACACAATTGAGGGTTAGGCCACTGTTTCATTCGTATTTTTAGTATCTGTCAAGGCAACAATACATTATGTAGTGCCATCTTGCCAAATATAGAGCTAGATTGTGTAGACCACTGTTGAACCATATATCCAATTTTTCTGCTTTTATTGATGTATTAATCTAAAAATGCTCAATTTGTGGACTGTGCCACTGTTGCTCTGAGCGCCTCATTTAATACAAATACAAAATATTTAATACAAATGCATATAGATTTTCCCTTCGGAAAAATTCAAACAATATAGATGTTTTTTAATTTCATTAAGGGGATGGGTACGTAGTTTCTGCTGAAATGCTACTCAAATGGGATTCATTTTTTTTTCGAATTCTGAGAAAACTAATAATTATTTTTGAAAATTTTAAACTCAGAATAAGAGATTACGTTATTAGCGAGGGCCGAAAGTCCCTGAGAACTTCTATAATGTTTATTTTAATAAGTTACAGGGCTAAAAAACTAAAAGAAAATTTAGTGTGACTTTTAATTTCAAAATATCTCATTCAAAATAAACTTTTTATTTATTGTAAGAGACTTTCGGCCCTCGGTAATAATTTAGTCTTTCATTTTGCGTTTAAATTTTTCAAAAATATTTATTTTTTTTTTCAGGATTTGAAAAAAAATGAACACAATGTCCGTGGTAATATTTTCCAAATCTTTGTCAGTAGTAAATAGAATATTGCCAGCATATTGTCAGTCAGACAGTGACAATTTTAAATATTTGACCTGGCATTGGGAATATTTTCAGTTGTTGATTAAATAATATTGATAATGTGTTTAATAAGTAATTGATTTAAGACGTGAACTTAATAAAAAGTTATTTATTGTTTATTATTTATGGAAGATCCAAAGCAGAGAATACACCAGGATATATTCAGTGATCCAAGTATTGTGTTGTTACAGATGTTCAAAGTTGTAAGCGTTTCATAGTAACAATATATTATTAAAAAATCACTTTATCACTTTTCCTCTTTTCTCGATTGATTATTAGCTTTTGTTGTACAGTAGATAAATTATTACTGAATACATAGGTAGTGAAAAAATTATCAGTAGTAATTGCACAAGAGCTCTGAAATTATCAAATTTTTCCCGAGTGACACTTTGACAGTATTAATTACGTCAAGTGGCACGAGGGAAACAATTCGATAATAATTTCAGAGATCGAACTGCAATTTGCTGCGATTATTTCATGAATAAAACTGTTTAAAACCAAAATTTTATTGTAATTTATTTATGTAAGTACAAATTAGTACAATTAAACACACAGTTGTTATAAATATTTGACAATTGAAAGTCATCACTTTTATAAGTTTTAAAACAGTAATTGTCATTAATGTCACTGAATGTATTTTTTCACAGCAACGAAGGGCATCTGACGTAATATACTTGACGATGGGATATTATCAAAAATGATCAATTTAATTTGTATTTCTGTAGCTTTCTATTGGTCGGAAATATGAAATAATCATATTAATTAACTGAATTAACAATTAAGGTATTTATTTATACTAGTAAAAGTTATCCAAGAACATTCAAAAGTCATCTTTACAGTTAATGATGAAATTGTCAAGTAAAGTTTACATATCCATACCAGTGACAATTTTACTACACGTAATTTGCCGTGTAAAGACAGAAAAAGTAGGGATAGCCTTAAAATATTTGCGAATTATGTACCGATGGCCCTAAGAAATGTTTAATAAACAACATATTAAAAAGTTCTACTCTAGAAGTGGGCACTTAATTTTTTATTAAACAAATGAACTGCGAAATTAGATGTTTCTTTAAATAACCCCGAAAATATAAATTTTAGAAAAAAACTGACTTGACTATTGAAAAATTCAGACTATTGAAAAAAACCTAAATATAAGATTAAATTTTTTATAAAATTAAATCTGTAGCTTCTATAATTTTTTATTTATAACGCTAAAGTCACCCTTCTCACAAACATTGGCGCACTGTAAACTAGCGAAGTGCACGGCTGAGTTATTTCAGTGTATTTCTCTAATTAATGGATCAAATAAAATTTTACAAATTGGACAAGAAAGAAGGAAATTAAGAGAAGGAACAAGAAAGGATAGCTTAATTGGAAAGAAGAACAATTAAGCTATTTTATGGTTATAATAAAAAGAAATAAAATGTATGGGCATAAGTACGGTGTGGGCTGAATTTTGTTTAAACATTATTTAAAAATGTGTAACTAATAAAATTTTTCTTATAAAGCTCTCAAATTTGCACAACTTACCTTTCAAACATCTTACTAAACAATGTTTCATTCAAAAAAATGCCAAAAATTTAATTCAAATAATATGACGCAAAAATGCAATTTTTGAAAACTTTTACGCAAGTTATAAGTAAAAACGTAGTTTACAGAATTACCAGCACTTTAAAACGGTATTACTCAAGTTTGAAAAGATTTTTTACAATTTTATAGGTGATTTTTTAAAGCATTTGATGTATTTTTTAAAATTTACTCAATAATTTTATTTTAGAAATGAAACTATGAAACTATGAATGAAACTATTCCTTTTTGACAAAAATTAAGAAAGATAACAAAAATGTACCTAATACAAAAATCGAAAATTACCAACTAAAAAATTGTTTATAAAAAGTGATCAAAAATGTTTTCTCTAAAACTTACCTAAAATAAATTTAATAATAAGCTTGAACAATAATAAATTTTCAACAAAAAAATATTTTTAGCTCTTAAACATTATGTCTGCGTAACTTCGAACCTATTAATAACTTTTTTATTACCAGTTTTACGAAAAAAGTTATTCTTTATAAAATACTATGCATCGTATATGATCTCAGATGCAACCATCAAATATCAAATTTTATTAATTTTACATACGAGGTTTTACATACGATTTTACATTTTGACATACGAGGTATGTAAAAAAATATGAATTTCACTCAAGAGTAAAGTACCTTTAGATTTCACAATATCGAAAATTGTTATTAAAAAAAGTTGTTTGGAATTACAAAATATGTTTCACTGTTCAATTACATTCTTCTAAATGAGATATTGTGAACTATAAAGGTATGGTATGTTTAACAGTAAATGGTCGAGTTCAATTAGTTACCACTATAAACATCCTGGAATAACCGATAATAGTATAAAAAGTCCGGTTTCAGGTAAAATTTAAATATGTTTTCTGGTACAATTTCTGTGCTTTATTATGGGATTACCGTCTAGTCAGTGTTAATTGTCAAAAGACCAACTCTGTCTACCTCGGTTGCTTATCGCTCCGGGTGGGTCTTAACAATGGGCCAGGTCAGATAAATTTAATAATATTTACGACCGCACTAATTGAACTCAACCATTTACTGTTGAACAAACCATACTGAACTGTTAAGCAAAAGTCATATTTTTTACATACCTCGTATAAAATTGAAAAAGTTTGATATCTGATGGTTGTTTTTTGGACTTTAGACCAGAATAGAGTATTTTATGAAGAATAACTTTTTTTCGTAAAATTAATAATAAAATAGTTGTAATAATTGAAATAAAATAATGATGATGGGTATCCGTAATTTGAGAAAACATTGATTTTTTTTTCAATTATAATGATGTAATTATAATAAAACATAGTTTTTAATTCCCAATAACTTTTTATAATACCCATATTTTGATATTCTGGAATATAAAGGTACTTTACTCTTTAACAAAATTCGTATTTTTGACATACCTCGTATAAAATTGATAAAACTTGATATCTGATGATTGGGTTTTAGATTTTAGACTATGCAGAGCAATTTATGAAGAATAAACTTTTTTTCGTAAAATTTGTAATAAAAATGTTTCAAATATGGTTCCTTGCTACGCAGACATAGTGTAGAAGAGCTTCTTTATAAGCATTTTCAAATTGTAATGCCATATTCGGATTCAGCATAATCAAAAACTAAATAGAAACAAAATTCAACGATATTTTTAAAATTATTTTAAATTATATAATTTAACATGATTGTTTGGAATTAAGAACTATATTCTGATATGCAATTTCATCCTTCTAATGGAAAAAAAAATTTGAAAATTTTTCTAATCAACATTATTTTTAGTTGTTTATTTCAATTATGATACATATAGATATTTGTATAACAAGGGAGGAAAGTGCTTCTTTTCCTCCCGAGAATGAAGTTTACTGCCCGACGCGTAGCGGAGGGCAGTAATCATTCAAGGGAGGAAAAGGCACTTTACTCCCATGTTATACATATGGTTTTTCCACCTTCCTCAAATAACAAGTCATTTTTTCATGTTTACTTAATTTATTTATGTAACTAACCAACAAAATTTATTAGAACTAAAACTAATAAGTACGTACAATATAACTGTCAACTGGCAAATATAAGTCAAAATAAAAATGTAAACATTGTTAAATCAAAATAACAATTTACAGTTTTTTACCATTCTGTGAAATACAGAGTGTTTTATAAATAAACGTTAAAATGTATACAAACTTACGTAATAGAAAATAGATATTGTACAGGGCGTCAATAAGTTATATTTTTATGAATGAAATACCATGATGTCACTTTTACTTTTCTTCCCTAGGGAGGAAAAGAACAACTTTGCTCCCTAAAATCAGGTCCGGAAAAGTATACTTTCGGTAGAGGTAGGTGGAAAACTCTTTTATTATTCATTTTACGAAAAACAGTTATTCTTTATAAAATGTTCTACAGGGTCTAAAACCTAAAATACAACCGTCTAATATCAAATTCTGTCAATTTTATACGAGGTATATAAAAAAAATATGAATTTTCCCAAGAGTACTTAAATAATATACCCTTATTATTCACAATATTGAAAATTGTGCTTGTGTAAAGTTGTTTAGAACTCAAAACCATAATTAACCCGCCAGTGGTCGCTATATCGCGATTTTCTCTCACGGTTTCAGAAAATTGCACAGAATTTTCTTTCTGGGAAATTATAAGATCTGTAGTTCCTTCTAGTCTCCTAACTATCCTCCCTCGACAATCTAATAGAATCATCCGCTTAGATAGTGACTCAGTTGACCTAATATCACCCAATTGTTGAGTCAGCGCGCTTCAAGTGAGACATTCTCTCATCAAGCGACCACCCGCGTTACGAACTGTACATAAAAATTAATTTTATTTTGGCACTTAAAACCTAAAATAATGTAAAAAAATTGTAATTGTCATCAATCAATTTTTCCAGAGCATTCTTGTTATATTTGTGTGCTGTGCCGTAAATTATCAAGATACGGAGATTGATTAATATTGGTTTAATTCCGATTATTTCTTTTTATTTTATTATATTATTATCTATATTATGTTACATTCTTTTTTTCTTATTATTAGTTAATAAAAAAAGTTTAAAAACTGTTTTAAAAACTTTATTTTGTAAAAAAAGGTAAAATTTGGACATGTGAGAGAAAATCTCACGCGCGACCACTCGCGTAACAATCTACCTAGCGACCAATGCCGGGTCGCTAGGTTGGGAATCTATCTTTGGTTGGGAAATAAGCCACAATTAAATTGAAAAAATAATTTTATTCGCGTTTCGACGCCCAAATCGGATGTCGTTGTCAAAATATAAAATATTACTAATATTTACTCGGTAATATTTTGTATTTTGACAAGGACATCCGATTTGGGCGTCGAAACGTTAATAAAATTATTTTTTCAATTTAATTGTGGCTTATTTCCCAATCAAAATAATTATAAAAATGCCACAAGAAAATAGCTTCAGAACAACACTAAAAACCATCTTCCAATATTCCATCCTTCTCATTGAAATATTCTGAACTATAAAGGTACTTTATTCTTGATCGAAATTTATCTTTTTTGACATACCTCGTATAAAATTAATCAAAATTGATATAAGATGGTTGTATTTAAGGTCTTTGGCCATGCAGAACTTTTTACAAAGGATAACTTTTTTTCGTATAATTAATAATAGACCAGTAAGGATCTGTTTTTAGATGGATGTGAGAGGTGGCATTCAGATTTTTGCGGATAAAGTTAGGTGATAACTTCGTTAATAATAATTGATTAATGCTCCGTCTCAAATATGCCCGGAACATTAATAAAAAAAAATAAAATATTTAAAAATTTCAAAAAATTACGTTTTTTTTTTCTGCTTTTTTGCTTATAACTTTAAAACGATTCATTTTGGAACAAAGTCGTATAGGAATAAAACAAAGGTAATTAAATTTTCTATCAGGTGCGATTGGTTAAAAATCTCTTAATTAATCACCCTTGCTGCAAAATAGCAATAAATATAAAATAAGGGGGCAAAACAAGCCTGTTCTTATTCAATTATTTTCCATCACTTAGGTTACACTTGGAACCTTCCTAATTCGCTTAGAAAATTTTTGTAATGTGCTAAAACCGTACACCAAATTTCATTAAAATTGACTTACTAGATTTTGAATAATAATTTTGCAATCTAAACTTTTTTTAAAAAATTAAAATTTTTTAAAATCTTGCACAACAAAAACTAGTATATACAAAGATTTGTCAATTTTTTTACATATAAATAAGCACTCCACCTATCTAATGCACTTTACAGAATTAAAATCGGATTGTTTAAGCAGCCTCAGCAATGTTTTAAAGTTATAAACAATTTTTTGGCTTATAAACAAATTAGTCCTGTGGCCAGGAGGGGGTGCTGCGGGCTCCTTTATTTAGATGGACTTACCCAAGATTTTTATGTATTGTTTGACCCGTGGAACACGATTTTTTTGGGTAACAGTTGATCCGGATGTCAATAAAATTGTTATAAACAAAGAACTTGAGAAATTATATAACATCGATTTTTCGCAAAATATAGCTATTTGTATAACAAGGGAGGAAAGTGCTACTTTTCCTCCCGAGAATGAAGTTTACTGCCCGACGCGTAGCGGAGGGCAGTAATCATTCAAGGGAGGAAAAGGCACTTTACTCCCATGTTATACATATGGTTTTTCCACCTTCCTCAAATAACAAGTCATTTTTTCATTTTTACTTAATTTATTTATGTAACTAACCAACAAAATTTATTAGAACTAAAACTAACAAGTACGTACAATATAACTGTCAACTGTCAAATATAAGTCAAATTAATAATGTAAACATTGTTAAATCAAAATAACAATTTACTGTTTTTTACCATTCTGCAAAATACAGAGTGTTTTATAAATAAACGTTAAAATGTATAGAAACTTACGTAATAGAAAATAGATATTGTACAGGGCGTCAATAAGTTACATTTCATGAATGAAATACCATGACGTCACTTTTACTTTTCCTCCCTAGGGAGGAAAAATATTTTCCTCCCTAGGGAGGAAAAGTACAACTTTGCTCCCTACAATCAGGTCCGGAAAAGTATACTTTCGGTAGAGGTAGGTGGAAAAAACATTTTTTTATATTTCTTGGGTAAGTCTAAGCAAAAAATGTTCTTACAAGTTTTTTCGTAGGATGCATAGTTTTCGAGATAAACGCAGTGGAACTTTCAAAAAATCGAAAAAGTGCAATTTTTGAACGCGAATAACTTTTGATTAAAAAATAAAATAGCAATTCTGCTGACAGAATTTGAAAGTTTAAATCAAATTATACCGGTTTTAATTATTTGCATTGCTAAAAATTAATTTTGTATTATTAAACAAAGCTATTTGTTTATAAGCCAAAAAATTATTTATAAGTTTAAAACATTGCTGAGGCCCCTTAAATAATCCGCTTTTAATTCTGTAAAGTGTATTAGATAGGTAAAGCACCTCTTTATATGTAAAAAAAATTAGACAACTTCTAAATGGTCTACTTTTTGTTCAGAAAGATTTTAAAAAATTTGAACGTTTTTAAAAACATTTAAATTGCAAATTTATTATGCAAAATCTATTAAGTCGATTTTAATGAAATTTGGTACACGGTTTAAGTATTTTACAAAGAATTTCCTAAGCGAATTACTAAGGTCCTAAGTACCACCGAAGTGGTTAAAAACATTGAATAACAACAGGCATATTTTGCCCCCTTATTTTGTATTTATTGCTATATTGCAGAAAAGGTAATAAGTTAAGACATTTTTGACCAGTCGGATATCATACAAAATTCAATTATCTTTATTTTATTTCTGTACGACTTTGTTCCAAAACGAATCGTTTTAAAGTTATAAGCAAAGAAACAGAAAAAAATCGACGTTTTTCGAATTTTTAAATATTTTATTTTTTTTAATAATGTTCCGGGCATATTTGAGAAGGAGCATAAGTAAATTATTATTAACGAAGTTATCACCTTACTTTATCTGCAAAAATTCGAATGCCACCTTTCACATCCAAAAATAGACGTTTTTTCACAGATCCTTACGGGTCTATAATAAAAGAGTTATCATAATTGAAATAACTGAAAATAATGTTGTATATCCATAATTAAAAAAAATTCAACTTTTTTTTAATTAGAAAGATGAAATGGCATATTAGAATATAGTTCTTAATTCCAAACAACTTTTCATTACAACAATTTTTAATATTTTGAATAATAAAGTTACTTTTTCTCTTGAGTAAAATTCATATTTTTTGACATAATATCTCGTATACGGCTTAAAAAAAATGAACTGATGGTTCTATTTTTAATTTAGACCATGCACAACTTTTCACGTTGACGAACAGAATGTCTATAGTCGTCTAATTTCCATTGATGTAATGTGACACAACGTCTATATACGTTGAATTTTTCCCTATTCTACTTTGCAAAATACATATAGTGTCACAACACTTGCTTATACATTTGACGCAGTGTCCGTCAACGTGTTAATTGGACACACTGTACAAAACAATTATTGTTATTGTTTAAACAAATAATAAACAATTAGCGGCAAAATCTGTGAGTAGAACTTTTTACTTTAACATGTATATAAACTAACAAAAAAAGTTTTAGAAAAAGATAATCTTGTTTGAATTGCTCCGAAACAATGCATCTTTTCGTTCTATCTTGACTCTTCTAAAATGCTTCGTATAGATTGCTGAATAGAATTGGGCTTCTTATAACAGGCAATATGACGACTTATATACACATATAAGGATCTCGTAGAACAGTCGTATTATTTAAACGTATATTAAAACATGGCAACATCGTCGGGCTTCGTATAATGCGTAATCCATATACACTGTGAACGCGTTTATACGAGTGGGCTTCGTAAGACTGTAGGAATAAGACAGTGCTACAATCCCCTTACTCCGTAAACCGCGGGCTTCCATTCATCGGCAGGTTGTAGCGGGCTTCCTATCATTTGTGAGCCATATATATATATATATATATATATATATATATATATATATATATATATATATATAGAACCTTACAAGAGGTAGAAACAGTAGCTCTCGAGATTTGGAATGATATCGATCAAGATATAATAGCAAATAGCATACCTCATTTGTAATGATTAACGATTTAGATGGAAAATAAGCCACAATTAAATTGAAAAAAATAATTTTATTAACGTTTCGACGCCCAAATCGGGCGCCGTTGTCAAAATACAAAATACTACTAAAATTAAACAAAAATGTTGTTGCTAAGTAAAAAATTCTTCTAATAATTTATTTAATCACTCATTTATATTGGCAATTCAGACATATATTATACATTTTAAAGTAGAAGACTTTAAAATGATATTGCCAGTATTTATGAGTTGCGTTCCTGGGACGACTTTACTGAAAGATAGTTCATTCGATTACATGAAATCAACCCCAACTCAAGAATATCAAAAAAAATTTATTAAACATTATAAAACCATTTGCTAATAATGATGACACTTTTATAAAAAATACAAAACATTTTTTAAACAAATTATCAACTATTGAATTTAATCCAAATAATATTTTAGTAAGTTTTGACATAAACAGTTTATTTACAAATGTGCCATTAGATAAAACTTTAAACATAATCAAAACGAAATTAGAGAATGATAATACACTGATAACTAGGACAAAACTAAATGTATCAGCTATAATGGAGTTATTGGCATTATGTACTAATAATACCTTCTTCTTCTTAAGGTTCCCTCTCCTATCGGAGGTTGGATATCATAATGGCTATGGTCACTTGGTTGGCTGCTGCTCTGAATAGTTGTAATGAACTACAGTTAAACCATTCTCTAAGGTTCCTCAGCCAGGAGATGCGTCTTCTTCCTATGCCTCTTCTTCCTTGGATCCTTCCTTGCATAATAATTCTCAGCAACTCATATTTTTCTCCTCTGGTAATGTGACCCAAATATTCCAGTTTTCTAGTTTTTATACTTTTCATAATTTCTAACTCCTTATTTAAACGTCGTAGCACTTCAACATTGGTAATCCTTTGAACCCACTGAATTTTCAATATTCTTCTGTAACACTACATTTCGAACGCTTCTATTCTTCTTATGTGTTGTCTCTTCAATGTCCTTCAAATAATACCTATTTTCAACTAAATAATGAATTCTATAAACAAGATTTTGGTCTAGCAATGGGCTCTTCTTTATCTCCATTATTGGCTAATATATTTATGGAGGATTTCGAAACTAATATCATTTCTAAACAAAATTTAAAACCCACAGTATGGTGGAGATATGTAGATGATGTGTTTTCAATATGGCCTCATAGATCAGAATTGTTGGATACATTCCTGAATATTATAAACGATCAAGAAGAGACAATAAAATTTACAATGGAAAAGGAATACAATAACACCCTGCCTTTCCTCGATGTTTTAATCTCAAAGAAAGATACTGGATATGAGACTCAAGTGTATACAGTGGGTGATCATATTATTAGAGCCACCTCAGAAAATTTTACTTTTGTTTAATATGGTATGTAAGTTTTTTCTTTATACGGTCCACGTTGCCTTTGAAACTTTAGAAATGGATGCTATGTTTCTGTTGGAGTGATTAGTATTGAATATTAAAAGTTTTTATTTCTGCTATTTTCCTTGGTGAGATGTCTTTGGATTTTCCATGATGTTCTGGTACCACTAATGTAACGAACGCGCAATTTTGACTAAATTCACAAAATATAGTATAGGACTGTCAGAATATCACTAGAGAGCAATGGAAACTCACAAATTTTATTATTACTCTTGAAGCGTTTTAACATGTCTGCTCTAATGGGATCAGGGATAGAACTAAGTATAAAGATACTGGGGGGTCGAAATGGGGCTAGTAGAAGGAACAGGCACATTAAACCTTCATGCGAGACGGCAGCTCAGGTTTTGTTGGTGGCGGGTCGTGGAATCGTTAGGGGGTGAGGGGGTTTAAAGAGGACTAACTACCATAACCAAATAATCAAAGGATACTTTCCTTATGGGTTAAACTTCAGGGTAAACGTTACACTTCTAACACTAAGTGGGGGTGGCTAAAGACATTGGGAACTAGTAGATAGGCTAACTACTAGTGGAACAGGTATACAAGCTAAACTTGTAACAGTGGGCACACAAAAACAGATTAGAGTCGAGCTTCACTCGTTGTCGGAAACACTTGTAGCACAAACTGAGATCGGGCCGCCCAAGGGGACGGGCTGTCCCACAGTTGTAGTACAAATGGGACCGAAAGGAGGCTAAAAGGATATGGCCCACATTGGTGGGTCAGTTGAAGCATGCAAATGGGGTCAGAGGGGGCTACAAAAAAAGGTATAGGCCCCACGTTCTAGGGTGACAGTTGAAGCGTACAACTGGAGCCAGAAGGAGGCCAAAAAGAATATGCCCCACGTTGGGCGCCATTTGAAGCGTTTTAACATGTCTGCTCTAATGGGATCAGGGATAGAACTAAGTATAAAGATACTGGGGGGTCGAAATGGTGCTAGTAGAAGGAGCAGGCACATTAAACCTTCATGCGAGACGGCAGCTCAGGTTTTGTTGGTGGAGGGTCGTGGAATCGTTAGGGGGGGGGTGTTTAAAGAGGACTATCTACCATAATCAAAGGATACTTACTCAGACTAGAGGACCTTTCTACTATTTAACACAATGTGGACGCCGTTTGAAATAAATCCTCTGGTTCACTACTGGGTACTTCCTAGACATATTCTGTACTTACGGGTACCAATTGGCGGGACATTCATCTTAGATTCCTCGTTTGGGGTTAAACTGGGCTATCTTATCATCATTCTTGGCATCAATGCCATATTTCTTTTTTTTTCTACTCTAAAACTTATACAGTTGCATTAGACATCTGGTTAATAAATTTCCAAAGGGTAGAGAAAATAAAATAGGTACATTTTCAAAAACATTTATTTCAAACCTCATTTTTATTTAAAAAAATATTCTTTGACAGGAAGTGAATGACTTTATCACAGGATAAAATATGAACAACTACAACTTTTATATGATTTTACAAATACAAACATTTTGACTTGGTTGAGCAGTGTATTTCAAGCAAAAATTTGACTTATGCTGTCAAATGTCACTGCCAATTTATTTATTTACATAAAACTTTCCATGTTGAAAACAAACTATTAAAATACTTAAAATCTTTACCAAATTTAATATCCACTTGGAATTTAATCAAAAACAATAATTTCTCATACCTTTTTAAATCACTTTCTCATTGTCACGCGCTCACACGCGAAACAAAACGGACATCGTTGTCAATCTACAGGTGGGTGGGGCGGACATTCAATTCATAACGACGACACAGGGCTTTAATTTCAATCTTCAACTTCAATGGGACAGGAAACAAGACAAAATTGGGACCAAATCAGACATCTCATCGGAAAATAGAGGACTTCATATTCAATACCATACCGGCTCAACTGCGTCACAATACTTTATTACTGTATACTCGATTTTCACCGCAAATATCCAACATAATGGGGTGAAATTTTCTACCAGTATTCCATAATATTCACAGGACAAGTTGCAAATCCTTCACGTAGTTTAACATAACGACAATAGCCAATTTTAAGCCGGTAGGTGCGGGGTTTCTGTGAGTTCTACCGGAATCGGTGTTTACATTTCAAACACGCTTTTAGAACTGAACTCTTTCTTCGTCACCTCTCTCGCGCGTCAAGCCGAAGCATTTCTCCTCGGCCGTCCGGCCGAATATGTTGACCAATCGTTCGAGACATCTCAAAGATCTTTCAAAATTCAGGCCAATAGTAACAAGGGATCCTTCGCGCTCAAAAGAAAGGGAAATATACGCAGAACTTTTCAACAAAATATCTACGCAGTTAATAAATGCGTACACAAATAAACAGGAATTTTTCTAACATATTTCAACGTTGTGCAATAATCTGTAATACTCAGAAGCAGGGGCGGTTCAGAATTTTTATGGTAAATTACTTCACAAAATAAATTGGAAAAATAGATATTCTTTTTGGGAATTAGGATATAAAATTAATGAGTGCTATTAACAAAACACTGTAGCGGAAAAACCATCTGCTATACTCTAAACACCAACAATACAAAATAATAGGCACACGAGTTGCAAGCTAAGCTGGGCAGCACTGACGAACAATGGCATCTGCGTCACGCATTGCCACACATGCCTGTTGCCACTATTGTCAGACTATTTATTGCACTTTCATAAAGTGTAACAAGACAGCCAAATGGAAACAAATGCATTAATATATGATACAGCTCAATTATATACCCTTCCTCTAAAACATTTAATTTTACTAGGTGGCTCTAATATGATCACCCACTGTAGAAAACCAACACACACCAACAGATATCTCAATTACAAATCAAATCACAACATCAACGTTAAAAAGGGAATCATTAAATCCTTATATGGTAGAGCCAAAATTACTTGTTCTAACGAAAATTCATTTTTAGAAGAAAAACAATTGTTAACATCTGTCTTATTAAAAAATGATTATCCTTTATCGTTTATAAATAAGGAATTGTCAAGATACTTAAAACGATAGGAAATAAATTCAACATTTCAACAACATTCAAAACAACAAACACATTGAGATCTATTCTATCTAAAACTAAACCTAACAATGAACAAGAAAGAACAAAGAATTGCATTTATAAAATACCTTGTGAATGCGAACAATTTTATTTAGGTGAAACATCAAGACCATTAAACGTTAGAATAAGTGAACATCAGTCTTATATTAAAAATAGAGAATTTGATAGATCTCAAATATGTCAACACGCATGGGATAATGAACGTAGAGTTCAGTGGAGAGATTCAAGTATAGTCCTGAAAGAAACAGATAGTAAAAAGAGAAAAATCAAAGAAGCGGCTCTAATTATGTTGAATGAAACCAATTGTGTCGCAAATTCCTCGGTAGAATGCAGTAGGATGTGGTTACCCATGCTGAAAGAGGAAATCAATAGAAAGAAAATACCACGATTTGTAAGTCCATAACATATCGAGTTAGTACATATTTTATATTTTTGTATTAGGTACTTATTGTATATCTATGTATTATTACTATTATTTATAATTTAAACATATTAAGGTCAGAATTTGGTATTATTTGAAAGTAAATATTAAATGTAAAACCAAATACTTACGATGTCGGGATAGTATCACAAGGTTTTTTCCTGGTTTTCCCTCGTGATTTACTATGGAATCTCTAACGCGAGAATTTTACTGTCATCGTTGCATTTGGTTGTCTTTTTAAAGACAGATCACATGCTATGATTTTTTTGTGACGGATATTCTTGAGTTGGGGTTGATTTCATGTAATCGAATGAACTATCTTTCAGTAAAGTCGTCCCAGGAACGCAACTCATAAATATTGGCAATATAATTTAAAAGTCTTCTACTTTAAAATGTATAATATATGTCTGAATTGCCAATATAAATGAGTCAGATTAAATAAATTATTAGAAGAATTTTTTACTTAACAACAACATTTTTGTTTAATTTTAGTAGTATTTTGTATTTTGACAACGGCACCCGATTTGGGCGTCGAAACGTTAATAAAATTTTTTTTTCAATTTAATTGTGGCTTATTTCCCATCTAAATCGTTAATAATAAAAATGCCATAAGGAAATAGTTTCAGAAAAACTCATTTGTAATATAAAAGTACTTATCTCATTTATTATCGAACATAAGCGAATGAATAAAAAACAAGATGTTAAGAAAGCCTAAGGCTACAATTGAGTTCTAATTTAAATATTTTATATGCTAGAATATTACACAGGGTGTTCACACCCGGTATAAAATCACCTTAACCTTTCTAGCAACAATAATATTACATCGATTTTCTTAAATAATGAGGCTGTAACATACTAAAAAAATCACTCGAATCGGACAATAGGCTTAGGAAATTCGAGACTTCTAACGTGTTCAATTCAGCAAGTCAGTCGATTATTTTGCTCTCGAGTGTAGATATAAATTTGAATGCAATTGATACTGTTTGTATAACTTTTTAATACATTTCACTGATTTATTTCAGAGTGGACAGGTACGACTTTAAAATTCCTGAAAGATCAAGTTCCAAAGTTGCAGGAACTGTATTCTCAAGCTGAAAAACCTACTAATGCAACATTGAATGCAACTCATACAAATGAGACTGAACAGAAGCTTGCAATGCGCCATTGGAATTATTGTACAAGGCTTTTAAAATACATGTATGAAGAAGGTAATATTTATTTTCATTGATTAATTTGTTGTAAGTTTTTAGCTCATACAGCCCTATACAGGGTGTAACATAAATGCAGGTCATAAATTAAATCACATTCTTTGACCAAAAATAGTTCGATTGAACCTAATTTGCCTTAGTTAGTACAAATGTGCACATAAAAAAAAATTAAAGCCCTTTGAAGTTACAAAATAAAAATCGATTTTTTCCAATATATCGAAAACTATTAGATATCTTTTATTGAAAATGGACATGTGTCAGAGTCTAGGTTTAGTTCTCGCGAGAGTCGGACGTGTCAATAGCCGGTGCTGACGGGTAATCTAAACGCTTTATTAATACGAATAATAAGTATCGATAATTATTCAAATAATATATAAACTAATAACTCGCGTTTTTGTTTCTATTTTTTAATTAAATGAGTGCGGATACGGGCGGTAAACCGCCCCCTGAACCTGATGGACCTCCCAATACCACCCTTAGTAGTCCAGATGTTGAAATGGAATCCCCTAGCAATTTTAAAGGTTTTAGTAAGGCTGAACTCAACCAAACTGAAACTTAACAAAGAAATTTTTAAGTATACCATAAATGATCGTGGCCTGTTCCATATATATGTTGAAAATAAGGATAGCGGTTTTAAAGGTAAACTTAATGCATTAAAAATTGGTGACATTATTCTTACAAAAATCCCAGAATTAGATAATAAAATAATTAGTATCGATACAATTGACAGAAATAGATTAAGAATTAAATTTACGGATTCTAAAAACGGTAATTACCTTATCGACAAGAAAGACAATCCGGTTTTTGTTAAAAACAATTTGGATGTTTATATACCTAAATTTATTATTATTAGACAAGGTGTTATATCTTAACGGAATTATCCGATGAATATCTTAAAAATAAAATTAAAAAAATCGAAATAAATTCCAATTTTGAGGTAGTTAACGTTTCTAGAATAAATAGAAAAACGGTTACCGATGATAAAATAAATTATGTTCCTACTAAATCGTGTGTAGTAAAGGCGCAGTCTCTCTTATGCGATTGTCGCATGCGCTCGACGCAAGCAGCAGTCGCAAGCAATTAACGCAGTGGTTGGGGTGGTCTCTCTTGTGCGTTTAGACGCATCAGATGAAACAGCTGATGAAAAGCGGGAATTTTAAAAATAATAGGTTAGGTTATATATTATCTAATAGCACCGATAACAGTAACATTGCTTCATAGTAATTTATAATAATATTGATATTTAATAATTTATAATTATAGTAATACTTAGTAATTAATAATAATAGGAATATTTAGTAATTTATAATAATGGTAATACTTAGTAATTAATAATATTCATTAGTCATTTATAATAATAGTAATATTTAGTAATTTATAATTAGTAGGTAGTAGTAATTTATAATTAGTAGGTAGTAGTAATTAGTAGTAATGGTAGTAAGTAGTAATTAATTTAGTGATAATAATAATGGAGCATCTACAGAGACAGGTTTATCTTCACATATTAAAAGAGCAAGAATTGGAGGAGAACATTTTAAAAATGATGCTCTCAGATGAAGGTAAACCAAAAAAAGAGTAAAACTGATGAAATGTATGTGAATAGGGTTGAAGAAGGATACCAAACCAATTTAATAAGTAAATATATGTTTGATAATGAGACCAAGTTTCATAGTTTCTTTCGTGTGACGAAGAACCAGTTCCATTTCTTGTTATGTGTTATCAAGGAAGACATAACGAAATCTCCTACAAGAATGGTAAAAAGAGAGTGATAACACCAGAAGAAAAACTTGGTGTCACATTAATGGTTAGTACAAAATGTTTATTCTCTGTGCAATTATGAAAACAACAGCATTGCTTATTTATATCTGGAAATTACATATTATTAAAATATTAATTAACAAAGCTTCTTAACCTCGAACCTCGTTATCATAAGTTGATAAACAACAAACTTTTAAATTCTATGTCAAATTTTTTTTTTGTTTTATGAAATGGACGTATGCAGTCACTGCAAAGCACTGCTATCATCACCAGTCGATGCAGCAGGCGCATACGATTCCTCGCGTCGGACGCACAAGACAGACCGCTCGTATAAAGTTTACATTTGAGGAGTGCACAGAACATCGCTTGCGACTGCTTCTTGCGTCAAACGCATGCGACAATCGCATAAGAGAGACTGCGCCTTAAGCTTTAAAACACAAGTACTTCCAAAATACGTTACTATAAATAAGATGTTGAAAGAAATTGAACCGTATCAACAAAAGGTCCCACTTCCCACTTTGTTTCAACTGTTTGCGATACGGCCATCAGGGAAAGCAATGTAGAAGTAGTCCCCGTTGTAACAATTGTCAGAAAGACAATACAAAAGAGTGTCAGGAAACAACATTAACTCCAAAATGTTTTAGTTGTATGGGTGACCACTTCACAACAAATCTTATGTCATGTCCAGAATTTAAAAGACAGAAATTAATTAAAGAATGCGTGACTAATAGTAATGTCAATTATCATGATGCCAACAAACAAATTCCCCTCAAATCTTATGCAGACGTAACATCAAGTAACATTATTAAAGATTCTCATCAACAAAATTTGCCTTCTTCTAATTACCCTCTTGTTAACCAAAGTTTAAATAGTTCTTCTGTTACCCGTCCATTCACTTTTTCGGCCAATAGTAATCATAATAAATATACAGTCGTCAAATCTTCTAAAGGTAGCAAAAGGCAGAGACCAAATAGTCCTGTCTTAACACAGTCAGATCCAGAATACACATTTAACTTTAGACAATCAGGAACTGATCTTCCAATTATAAATAGTCCTTCATATAAAAATAATTTAAATTCAAATTCTCACACGCTACAAACAGAGTCAAACTCTGATATTTTAGATATAATTTTTACTATTGTTACCGAACTTTTTAAAAATTTTAGGGAAACTAATAATCCTAATGTTGCGAAACAAGACTTATAACAAATGAGGCGCATAGTGCAAGAGTGGATTAACTGATTTTAACATTACTTTACATAATCAAAGAAAATGATCAGAAGCTATCAATATCCGATTGTTTTAGGACTTGCATGTTCACCAATAATGATAGTTTGTTAACGTAAAACTACTAAAACAATCGGATATTGTTAGCTTCTGATCATTTTCTTTGATTATGTAAAGTAATGCTAAAATCAGTTATTCCACTCTTGCACAAAGCGCCTCAAATATTAATTAGTAAACAATTATTAAACATGCACAATATACCAACTACTTCGTCGTCTTCTCAGCTATAAACAAACTCAACATTTTACAGTGGAACTACAGATCTGCAGTTGCCAATAAAGAAAACTTAAAATATGTCTTAATTACAACAGAAACTACCATAGCAGCTTTGTCAGAGACCTGGTTCAAACAGGAAAGGTTTTATAACTTACAAGGTTATAATATTGTTCGGTCAGATCGTATGGATGGTTACGGTGGGGTAGCCATACTAGTTAAAATCCAATAGATTATTTTCAGAAGTCGTAGTACAGAAACCAGCAAAAATGATGTGTACATGCATCGAAGTGAAACTTCTACCTAATAACAAAACAGTGTACATATTGTCAATATACATTAAACCAAAGACTCGGATAGAATTAAGAGAATGGATACAATTTTTCGAAAACCTACCACGACCTTTTATAATTGTTGGAGATTTCAACGCTCATCATCTTTCTTGGGGTTGTGAATTTAATGATGTATATGGTGTTTCTTTGCTCAATGCTATTAATCACTGCAATCTTGTGTATCTCAATGATGGTGCACCCACACTTGTTACGTCAGGTAGGAAAAGTGCCATTGTTCTGTCTATTTGTACGCAAAACATAGTACATTTAATATCTTGGTCAGTCATACAGGATCCTCATGGATCCACTCACCTTCCTATATATACACTTCCCGGCACAAAAAACCGCCACCCAAAAAAATGGGTCATTTTTAATGTCTTGTATTTCCTAAACCTGATGTCCGATTTAAGTAATTCTTTTAATATGTTATAGCCCTATTCTTTAACAATATCGCTGTAATAATATTGTTGCTATACAGGTACATTGTCATTGTATACAGGGTGTACGAATCAAATTGTGTTTTTTTCTCAAACTTTGGAACACCCTGTGGAATGTTCTAGCTTTTATAAAATACTGAAATTAAAACCCAACTATAGCCTCAGGTTTTCTTAACATTATGTTTTTTGTTTCATTCGCTTATGTTGGATAATAAAAAAGTTAGGCACTTTAACAACTACCCCTGTTTTTCGTCAATACAGGGTGTTTTTAAATAAGTACGGCAAACTTTAAGGGTTAATTCTGCATGATAAAATAATAACAGTTTGCTTTATAAACGTATGCCCGTAAATGCTTCGTTTCTAAGATAGGGGGTGTTGAAATTGCTCTTACAAACTGACGACTTATTTATTGTTCTAAAACGGTTTGTGATATGCAAATGACATTTGGTAGAATTTAAGAGGTAGTTATTGCGCATTTTTTGGCATACAACTAAGAATTTTATATTCACCATTGGCGTACATACGGGTATAAACATTTTAGATATATCACGTATGCACGTCAATGGTGAATATAAAATTCTTAATTGTATGACAAAAAATGCGCAATAACTACCTCTTAAAATCCACCAAATTTCATTTGCCTATCATAAACCGTTTTAAAGCAATTAATAAATCGTCAGTTTGTAAGAACAATTTCAACACCCCCTATCTCGGAAACCAAGCATTTGCGGGCATACGTTTATAAAGCAAACTGTCATTATTTTATCATGCAGAATTACCCCTTAAAGTATGCCGTACTTATTTAAAAACACCCTGTATTGACGAAAAACAGGGGTAGTTGTTAAAATGCCTAACTTTTTTATTATCCAACATAAGCGAATTAATCAAAAAACAGAATGGTAAGAAAACCTGAAGCTATAGTTGGATTCTAATTTCAGTATTTTATAAAAGCTAAAACATTCCACAGGGTGTCCCAAAGTTTGAGAAAAAAACAGTTTGATTCGTACACCCTGTATACAATGACAATGTACCTGTCTAGCAACAATATTATTACAGCGATATTGTTGAAGAATAAGGCTATAACATATTAAAAAAATTATTTAAATCGGACATCAGGTTTAGGAAATACAAGACATTAAAAATGACCCATTTTTTGGGGTGGCGGTTTTTTGTGCCGGTAAGTGTATGAAGTTTAATAACTCTGACTCAGGGTTACAAACTTCTGGTCTAGTTCACAACATATGGGTTCTTAAAAAAGCCAACTGGAATCTGTACACGACAACACTAGAGGAAATGAGCATTATATGTAACTACAACAATTTTATAGACATGATAAACTCAGCTGCAAACATTTGTATCCCGAAAAGAACAATAATAAGAAATAAGTACTGGAAGCACAAACCAAAACAAAGGTGGAATGAGACTTGCAATGCAACAACATTGCTCGTAGGAGAAAAGAAGCTTTTAGATTATGGAAAGAAAACCCAAACATATAAAATTTACTTGAATTCAAACGAGTTGATGCCATCGCAAAAAAACATTCAAAGAAACAAAAAGAACGCAGTGGAGGAAATATGTTGAGAGCCTAAATCAGACAAGTCCCATCAGTGAAGTATGGAAAAAGGTAAATAGTTTTAAGAATCGTAAGCAAAAGAATAAGTTACCTATTGATCCGGAAGCGAATTAGATAGAAGAATTCCATGCCACAAGCTCACCAGACTGGGCAAAAGAATGTATAGAATACAATAAGTTATCGTTAAAAACTATTCCCAAAAACAACTTGCACTTGAACGTTTTGAGATGTGGGTATTAGAGAGATCGTTGAAACTATCTAATAATACTTCACCAGGCGAGGACAATATAACTTACTCCATGCTGTTTCACCTCCCATATAAACATAAAAAGTCGCTGTTAGAAATATATAATAGTATCTGGACTGGTGAAAGTCCTATTATTGGATATACAATAATGAAACATACAGCTGCAGTTTTTATTGATCTTTCCTCGACTTTTGATAACGTAAACCTAAACATTTTGTACCATAAGCTGACATCAATAGGAATACCTCATCAAATATGTTCATTTTTAATTTCACTATACTCCGATACACGGCTTTCACTAAAATTAAACCAAAATCTTCAAGGATCCCGAACATCGAATTTAGGACTCCCTCAAGGCAGCATACTCAGCCCGCTACTTTTTATACTATATACAATGGACTTCGAAGTAAATTTGAATAACATGAATATGACACTAATGTTGTTCTGAAGCTATTTTCTTGTGGCATTTTTACAATTTTAACTATTTATAATGGGAAATAAGCCACAATATTATTCAGTAGTATTTTGTATTTTGACAACGGCACCCGATTTGGGCGTCGAAACGTTAATAAAAATCATTTTTTAATAATATTGTGGCTTATTTCCCATTATAAATAGTTAAAAATGAATATGACACAGTTTGCTGATGATATAGTTATCTACACCAACGGTACTACTATTCCAAATTGTCAGAACATTTTAAACACAAACCTATGGTCAGTTAAGCACTGGTTAGATTCAAACAACTTAATTCTTTCTGAAAAAAAATCTGAAGTGTGTATTTTTACTAAAAAAGGGACATAACTCAAGGACAGTTACAACTGGGACCATATCTTCTTCCAGAGAGCATTCTGCCATACCAAATGGGGAGCAGATCCAAATACCGCTTTACTGTTCTATAAAACAATGGTTAGAATGTTAGAAGTATATTAGACTATGGCAGTCACATATATGGAACAGCAGCACATACTCACCGAAACAAAATAGAGACCCAGAAAAACACAAGTTTGAGAATATGTCTTGGTTATCTTAAATCTACCCCAATAAATATTATAGAAGTCGAATATGTAGAACCTCCACTATCTTTCAGAAGGCAGCTAATTAGTCATAAATTTATGGCTAAAGCCATATCGAAAGAAGCCAGCTATCTTCGTAACATTCACGACCTCACTATCCTACTACTCACCCATCCATATTGGCACTCAAAGCAACTCCACTCCTAGTAAACAGCTATACCACAATGACACAAATCTCTAACTCCCTGTCAATCAATAAAACTATACCTATCTACACCGAACCTCTTCATGTTTTCTTTTCAAAACATATAAAAATATACTACCTGGATCCAAAAGAAAACTTTCTAGAAACCATTAATGGAAGATGGCCTGAACACCAATACATACAGTATGGTGCAAATGAAAGGAATAAATTCTTTATTTCGTAAACCGGCAACATTACGGAAAGATCCCAAAATAGGTCGATTTTAATTTTTAAATTACGATATTTTGGCATATACATCACACAAGTGACGTCATCCATCTGGGCGTAATGACGTAATCGGTGATTTTTTTAAATGAGAATAGGGGTCGTGTGCTAGCTCATTTGAAAGGTTATTCAATTCTCTATTCAGTAATATAAACATTAACATCGATATTTATACAGGGTGTCCAAAAACAATTTTTTATATTAAATTAATTGACAAAAAAAGAAAAATGTATGTAATTTATTTAATTCAAAATACATTTACTACTGTCAGAAAACAGGAAAAAAATGTTTATTCGAAAAATTCACATTGCTTTTCGCTTCCAAAAAGCAGGTGACTAGCGGGAGCTGGCTTGAACATTGAATTTACGTAAAAAGCAATGTTTACTTTTCAAATAAACATTTTTTTTCTGTTTTCTGACAACAGTAAAAAGTATTTTGTATTAACTAAAAAGGGGCAGTTCCCTGGATTGGCTGTATACCTTATAGTTAAACAAACTGGAACATGAAGTAAAAACCACTTCTATGTAAAAGGTATATTTACTAAAAATTTTTAGAATCCCAATGGATTCAATAAAATGAGTTCATCAGAACGTTTTCAAACCTATCGGTCCATCATCAGTGATTTGAATACTTGCAAAATAGCCCCAGAACCAAACAATGGTTGTGATTATAAATAAATCTACATTATGTTGAAATAAATTTAAAATGGCTAAACGCCGATGTTAAAGGATTAAACCTCTGGGAACATGGTGAAACTCTACCCGAGGACCCAATCAACCATCTTCGGTCAACGATGACTACTAAGTGTCCACACTTGTGGACACTTAGTAGTCATCGTTGACCGAAGATGGTTGATTGGGTCCTCGGGTAGAGTTTCACCATGTTCCCAGAGGTTTAATCCTTTAACATCGGCGTTTAGCCATTTTAAATTTATTTCAACATAATGTAGATTTATTTATAATCACAACCATTGTTTGGTTCTGGGGCTATTTTGCAAGTATTCAAATCACTGATGATGGACCGATAGGTTTGAAAACGTTCTGATGAACTCATTTTATTGAATCCATTGGGATTCTAAAAATTTTTAGTAAATATACCTTTTACATAGAAGTGGTTTTTACTTCATGTTCCAGTTTGTTTATTTTGTATTAAATAAATTACATACATTCTTCTTTTTTTTATCAATTAATTTAATTTAAAAAATTGTTTTTTGACACCCTGTATAAATAATTATATTGATGTTTACATTACTGAATAGAGAATTAGTTAACCTTTTAAATGAGCTAGTAAACGACCCCCATTCTCATCTAAAAAAATTATCGATTACGTCATCACGCCCAGATAGATGACGTCACGCGTGTGATATATATGCTAAAGTATCATAATCTAAAAATAAAAATCGACCTGTTTCGGGATTTTTCCAATGTCGCCTGTTTACGAAATAACTAATTTATTCCTTTCATTTGGACCATACTGTATATACTGACGGATCCAAGTTGAATGGAAAAGTAGGCTGTGCTCTTTATGACGCAAACTTTTCCCAATATTATAAGCTCAAGCTACCAGATGAGTGTTCTATATATACCGCTGAAACAATTGCCATAGCAAAAGCCTTTAGATACGTCCAGTCCAGAAACACACAAAATCATGTTATATTCACTGACAGTAAAAGTGCAGTTGACCGAATAACAAACCTGAAATCACCGAAAAACCTTACTAACATAGAGGCAGAGATGTTAAAACTGAACTTTGAAGCAACAAGACAAGGGAAAACAATAACTGTAGTGTGGATTAAAGGACACTCAGGAATAAAAGGTAATGATGTAGTGGATACACTAGCCAAATCAGCCACTGACACAGGATACGATCTAACCACCAATATTGTTCCATCTACAAATCTTACCTCCAAGTTTACTTCACATTTAAAACAATTGTGACAGCAGGAATATAATTCATCAGTCACAGGGCTTAACTATGTCGGCCACCAAAATAACATCCCATCGAAAAGCTGGTTTCATGGATTAACAAAACGAAACTTCATTGTTACAATAAACAGAATAAGATCTAATCATGCTATGACTCCTTTGTACAAATATAAAATAGGACTGGATGAAAACCCATATTGTCTATGCGGTGAAGTTGGTGATATAAACCACGTAATCCTAGAATGTTTAAGAAATAATAAGAGCATTGAATCATTTTTCGTAGATATGGCAAATCTCAAATTCTGTTTGCCAACCAATCTAAATTGTATAATTTTTAGTAATAATATTAACTTATATCAATGTTTGTATAATCATTTAATTCGTTGCAAAATGAAATTGTAAAAAACTAACACCATTGGAAGCAATTATGCGATACAAAATATTTTGTAAGTGTGTTCACGAAAAAATTTAAAAAAAAAATATGTTAAAAAAGTAAAATAATGATAAACAAATAAAAAAACAAAAAAAAAGGAATTAAAACTAAACAAAAGACTACATAAATAAAGCATTAAAAAAACCAAAAAAATATAATTCAAAAAATAAATAAATAAAAAAAATATATAAATATTAAAAAATGCACTAAACAGAAACACACAAATTTTACTAACATAATAACATTTATCCTAGAGTGTGAGAATTTGAACAATTAATTTATTTATATTGGATCATAAAAAATGCTTTTTTTTGATATTTTATAAATAAAAAATAAGTCTGGCTAATTGGTTTATGCCAAAGCCAATTATAAATTTAAAAAAAATGGACATGTGGTATTCTTATGGCAGGGACCTTTCCAAAATAGTAATAAGAGTGAAATTTGTATACCATTTAAAAAATGTATGTGGGTTTTGTTCCCTTAAACCCCCCAACTTTTGGGTAAGTTCCAATTAAATTATAACTGAGGTATCATTAGTTAAACACAATGTTTTTAAAACTTTTTCCCTCCTAGTATTTTTTCGATTAGCCAGTTTTCTTAAAAATATAAACATTTTATGGGGGTTTTGTTCCCTTAAACCCTCCCCCCCATAAACTTTTGGGTACGTTCCAATTAAATTATAACTCAGGTACCATTAGTTAAACACAATGTTTTTAAAACTTTTTTACCTCTTAGTATTTTTTCGATTAGCCAGTTTTTATCGAGATGGGGCTTCTTTTTGATATGTTTACATAACAATTTCATGGGGGTTTTGTTCCCTTAAACGCCCCAAATGTTTATGTACGTTACAATTAAATTATTATTGTGGTACACTTCGCGTCAAAAAAAACTGGTACAACTCTTATAACCGAAAATCGTGTTTTTCAAGTTGTGTAAGTTGATCTTGTCACAAGTGTCATTCCAATTTCTAGGGCAACGTTGCCAGTTCAACGAAAATATTATAGCAAACTAGGTAAAAACGGGGCTGTGCGACAGACCGCATTTTTTAATATACTAAAAACTAAAACAATTGTAATTTTCCGTCATCTCAATTAAGTATCCATACATTGATTTGTGTTTTATTATAATTTATGAAAATATTTCAATTCACAAATAATGATAGATAATAAATATTGACATGACTTTAAATTATTATGTTTAATGTCAAATCGAGAGGTGTGATTGGTTTCCCATAAATTGTAGGACAAAACTGCATTAAGTTGTGTAGAATAAATAAAACACACTGGAAAAATTAAAAATTTAATTTGAAATTATTACAAAATGAATAACTTTTACAGTGAACAAGTGTGTAATTTAAATATATGTACCTATTACAATTCGAAATATATTTAAACGTTAAATATATTTATATATTTAAACGTTATTTTTTGTATTTAGATTTAGTGCAATTCCGTTATCTGTGATGGCAACAATGAAGTGATTCACGAACAATAATTGTCAGTCTGAACGCAGGTTTACATTGGGAAAAAAAAGTGTACCAGTTTTATATGACGCGAAGTGTACCATTAGTTAAACACAACGTTTTTAAAACTTTTTTGCCTCTTAATATTTTTTCGATACACGATTTTTTATCGAGATATTAATATGTTTCAAAATATACGTAAAAAATGTAAATCCACAATAAATTTTCATATTATTACCAGGTCTCTATAATCTTACTTACCATGTAAAAATTAGTGTTGGATTTTACAAATGTTCAAATTATCTCGATAAAAACTTACTTATCGAATTAAAAACATTTTGTTTAACTAATGGTACCACAATAAAAATTTAATTGGAACGTACACATATTTGGGGGGGTTTACGGGAACAAAACCCCCATAAAATTTTTATGGGGTGCATAAATTTCACTTTTATGTTTTTTAAAGATGTCCCCGCCATAAGACATTTTCAATAAAATGTCCATTTTCAATAAAAAAAAATGTGTGTGTACTTTGTACGCACGCAAGAAGTTATACTTCTCCTATATGATTTCAAGGCACTGAAATACTTTAAACAGTTTCTTTTTATTTTATTTAAATATTAGACTAATTTTAATTTGTACTACTTTCCAAAAATCCAAATATTAAAAAAAGACAGCAGTTGTCCGCATTTGAACCCGGGACCTCTCGATCTGTAGTCGAATCAATGACCCACGACTCCACGACCTCACTGTTTATCCGGTTTCTCGGACATTATGACAAAACACGGTAACAAATAGACGAAGTTAAGTATAAATTATAAAAATTTTTTAATAATACCTACGTATTATCTTACTCCCGAGGAAGACAAAATCCAAAGACACAAAAATTATAATAAATATATTTCCTAAAAATACTAATATATTCTTTCCACACCTTTTTTGGACTGATACATACATAACTTAAAAGATTTAGCAAAGAATATAGACGTTAAGAGAGAGTATATATTCTTTGGATTTAGCAACGAACTCTATACTGTCTGTGTGCGCAGGTGCGCAGAATAATAAAAATTAACTCCCAATCACGCCTATAGAAGTATAACTTAAAAAAAAAGAATATGAATCGTCCGCGATTTGAACCCGGGACCTCTCGATCTCTGGTCCAATGCTCTACCAACCAAGCTATCAAGCCCTGTGTAGGTGACGTCTTGGATATAATTACACATCACGGTGACAAATAGATCAAGTGAAGTATAAAACTGTTATAATAGATATTTTATTATCTTACTCCCGAGGAAGACAAATCCAAAGACATAAAAATTATAATAAATAATAAATTTACTAAAAACACTAATATATTCTTTTAATGACTTATTTGCGCTGATACATACATAACTCGAAAGATTAGCAACGAACTACATACAGTCTGTGTGCGCATGCGCCCAGAATAACAAAATTTCACTCTCAATTGCGCCTAAAGAAGTATAACTTCAAAAATCTGTAATAGTTTTCGATATATTCGAAAAAATCGATTTTCATTTTGTAACTTTAATGGGTTATAACTTTTTTTATGCGCACATTTTTATTACTCTCTATTCGGTAGGGATACACCGGTCACGGATTAATAAAGAAACAAACGAATCGGCAGGTCGATTGTAATATTTTAGGTATACCAGTAACATAAGCGTAGATCTCGGGTGCGTAGAGGGCCAATATCTATTTAATTATTGAATTTTTAGTAATTTTTTGATTAAAATTTAATAAACAGGATAATTTAAGGAAAAATAATAAGATAAATAATAAAATACAATGCACCCTTGTTAGAAATACCTTTCTTAGCAAAAACTTAATACTAACTTAGGAGTAAGATTATGCAAAACACCTGACTAGAACATTTTCCCGAGCAGATGCGAAGAGACTTCCTTGACTAAAAGAACAATTAGGATTTACCCGCAAGTAATATTTTAAATACGAAAAAATATATAGATTAGTGCCGATTCGATATGCGGTCTACCATCCAATATGCGGTCTACCGCAGAGTAACTAATTCGTTATGTGGTCTATCACAGAGTAGTTATTTCGATATGCGGCCACCACTAAATAATGTTAATGCATTCAGTAAATTTTGCAACTACTCGTATATACAGTATGGTGCAAATGAAAGGAATAAATTCTTTATTTCGTAAACCGATGACATTAGGGAAAATCCCGAAACAGGTCGATTTTTGTTTTTAAATTATGATATTTTGAATGAAGTAAAAGACAGACGTACTCTCAATCATTTATTGTAACTTCCGACGACCGGTTTCGCTCTCTAAAGTATGCAGAGCATCTTCAGGTCAACGGTTACAAGTAACTAAATGATTCGGTTACAAGGAGGTACTACCTCAGTAGTCATTAACATGATATATCTGCTTAAGTTATGCTAACGGGATATGGTGGAATAGACGGAGAATGTTGCAAAGGTAAACAAGTTTATGGAATTTGGGAATTTTTGAGGGTGAAGAGATAGTTGGTGAAAGACAACCAACAAATCTGTACCGGTTTTAAAGATTTTTATTTCTATTTATTAAAAGATTTTTGTTTTTATTTATATTTATTAAAGACTTCTATTTATTAGTGTATGTGTTAGTGTAAGACTAACAACGTTTGGATCAAAACGGGTCGATATCTAATATGTATGTTAGATGTGGACGTGCAGCTGTAACCTAAATTGTTAAAGTCAATACTCCTTGATGTTTTAATGAGAGGAGTAGTGGTCGTAAAAAGAATGAAAAATCGGAAAGCTTAAAAATTGTAGCTAAAAGGGTATATTAGCAGTCATATAGTAATAACAGTAATAAATGTGAATTGATAGACAACAATGTAGGTACATGAAATTGAGATATAAATTAAAGGGTGAGAATTAGAGTAGAAAAGAAAAGAAAGGAAGGGATTAAAATTCAGTTGAAAGTAATTGATTGTAAATTGAGACTATGTATTATTGATATAAGCAGTGAAGAAACATTAATAAACTATTGAAACAGATAAAAGAAAGGAATAGTAATAAAATATATTTTGGGGGTATACCTACATTGTGTTTTAAAATCTGTCAATAAACCCATTCAACATATGATATTTTGGCATATATATCATACTAGTGTCGTCATCCATCTGGGGGTGATGACGTAATCGATGATTTTTTTAAATGAGAATAGGGGTCGAGTGCTAGCTCATTTGAAAGGTCATTAAATTCACTATTTAGGCATATAAACATTTACACAATTATTTGTACAGGGCGTGCAAAAAAATTTTTAATGAAATTATTTGACAAAAAAGAAGAATGTATGTAGTTTATTTAATTCAAAATACATTTTACTGTTGCCCAGAAACAGAAAAAATGTTTATTTCAAAAATAAACATTGCTTTTCGATTAAATTCAATGTTCAAGCCAGCTCCCGCCAGCCACCTGTTTCTTAGGAAGTTTGAACATTTAATTTAAGCGAAAAACAATGTTTATTTGTGATATAAACATTTTTTTACTGATTTCTAACAGCAATAAAATGTATTTTAAATTAAATAAATTATATAGATTCTTCTTTTTTTGTCAAATAATTTAAATTAAAAAAATTTTTTGGGCGCCCTGTATAAACAATTATGTAAATGTTTATACTAATAAATAGAGAATTGAATGATCTTCCAAATGAGCTAGCACACGACCCCTATTCTCATTTAAAAAAATCATCGATTACTTCATCACGCCCATATGGATGACGTTACTAGTATGACATTTATGGCAAAATATTATAATTTAAAAATAAAAATCGACCTGTTTCAGGATTTTTCCTTAAAGTCGCCGGTTTACGAAATAACGAATTTATTCCTTTCATTTGCACCATACTGTATAGTATCAAAATAAAGCTCATTTTTTGACCTAGGTATTTTAATTACGGTACTGTCTTGGCATTTTAATTATTCAAGTGAAAGTACTTAATTACCCAAATAGGTGCAAAACCAAATTAGAGAAAGTATGACAAACTAATGCAATTTTAATAGGTAATTTAACTAAATGGGTCGACAAACAAATCAGGAATGCTATAAGAAACTATAAGGACATTTGTTATCTTCCAGTTGAATTTATTCTGTCGAATTGGTAACGTCTTATATTGTTAATTTTGTGAGAATCTGTTCGTGCTGTTTAACCGAAAATGCCAAGACGTGTTTTAGATGTAGATACTCTAATTTGTAACCTACATAAGTACTTTATTGCGGAAAAAAACAATGGTGGTCCTTTAAAATCGGTAACGTCTGTACAACAACGCGTGTGCGATGCTTTAGAAATTAGCGAATCAAAATTAAGATCTACAATTAAAAACGAGAATAGTGAAGTGCCGGAAAACGATCACCACCATACTCGCCTGTTATTAAAAACGAACAATATGTTAGAAGGACGAAAATTTCAAATTCGTAATATCATATATCAAATGCGTGCAAATAAGGAACATGTGACTTTAGGTACAATTTTACTTAAGTTAAAAGAGAGGAAATTTGGTGACATCGGCAGAACAAGTTTATGGCAAGTCCTACATAACATAGGATTCAAATTTAAAAAAGAGGATAACAGAAAAGCGCTTTGTGAAAGAAGTTCTGTTGTACACAAGAGAATTGAGTTTCTGAGAAAATAAATATAACATATTTAAAGAAGAAGGGTCAACTTTTGTATATTTAGACGAAACATGGATATTTTCTAAGGGTGCTACCAAGAGAATATGGCAAGATGACAACATAAAATCGATCAAGCATGCTAGTGGAGAAGGGAAGCGACATATAATTCTGCACGCGGGAGGGAAGACAGGCTTTATAGAAGGTGCTGATTTAATATTTTCGTCTACATCAAAAAACAGTGACTATCGTGACAATATGAACACGGAAATGTTTGTGAAATGGTTGCGTGAAAAACTTCTTCCCGGATTAAGTGAGCCCAGCGTAATTATTATTTTAGACAATGCGCCTTATCATTCAGAAATACTAAACAAAAGTCCAACAAATTCGTGGAATGTAGATAAGATTAAAGAATGGCTAACAAATGAACGCATATCTATTCCACAGCATATATTAAAGTCTGAGTTGTTACGTTTGGCAAAAGAACATGCAAAACCAAAAATCTTTGTGGTGGATCAGGTTACTGAAAGTTACGGGCATCAAGTTTTACGTCTTCCACCATACCACTGCCAGTTTAATCCCATCGAATATATATGGGGAATAGCAAAATAATATTACGACAACCATATTGGGCCTAATGGGTATACAGACGAAGCGGTTTGGGAAACTTGGCGAGAAGCACTTTCAATTGCAACTCCAGAAGTATGGCGGAACTGTATATACAAGTGCGAAAAATTAATTGAGGATTGGTGGATTCGTGAAAATAAAATTAACGAAATAAGCCCAATCATAATAACAATTAACGGTGACGACAGCGATGATGATGACAGCGATGGCGATGATAGTGTGAACAATAACGACTAAATCATTTTAGTAAAAAAAATTGGTACGTATATTGACTTAATAATATTTAGCATTTTACTTAAATATTTGATGTTTACATAATGCCCTGCTGTAGGATTTCCGGATCCTTTTCAAGGCGTGATTTGTTTGAAATCGAAACTATTTGTAGATATTGTAGGTACATACGTAATATTATAATATTGTTTTTAATAATTTTTATTTTCGGGAAAAATACCCCATTATACATATAAACTATAAAATATACATGACTAACATAGAAAACATGCGATCTGATAAAAGAATAAAACAAGCTCAAATTAGTTTACAATGTCATATAAACGCTTTTTACACGCGTCAATTGACTTTAATTTAAAAACATCCAACGTCAATATATCACTTAAATTGATTGTGACTTTATAGAAAACCATTTTAGAGATTAAATTAAAACATCAACAATACAGCAACGTTTAGCCTTCTACCTTTTATAAGTTATAATTTGTTTTATTTTTATTATATTGATATTCATGCAACAATTAATATTAGGTATATTGATTTTTGGCTACGGATAATGAACTGTTATAAAGAATCACGAAATTATGTCGTTTAGGCTTCTGAGACTATAAAAAATTTAAAATTTAAACCTAAAATTTAAAATTATTTGATTTATATAAGAACCTCCTCAAATAAAAAATTACTGCGCCCATGTGTAAATAGTTAAACTACAGCGGACCAGTAAATTCGTTCATTTCTTTCTTAATCCATGACCGGTGTAAGTCTACCGAATAGACTTTAAGTTAAGTTAGGTTCAATCGAACTATTTTTGGTTCCAGAATATGTGATTTAATTTATGACCTGTATTTTTGTTACACCCTGTATATTGTATATATATACTTCTTTTTACCATGCCTATGCATGGATGTACATTTGAAATAAGTGATGGATTCGACTGTTACTTGTTGAAAGTTCATTTTATCTAACAATTTATTGAAAATTTGAAATTTACTGAAAATATTTGTTTTCAATGCTTCCACAAAATTTATTACAATGTATTTCCACACTATTTACTATGTGTTTACACTTTATAGTCCTTAAGTTAAGGAGGGGGGGAGCTGTTTGTCTCAATTTTTAATACCATTTTAGTGGTATTTATTGAGCTTAACCGAAAAACAATGAAATAAAATACAGTATGTAGTCAAATCCAATTTTACTCAAATTTGTTAATTTTCAAGAACATTAAAATCAGACAAATTCAGAAAACTTTTAAATTACACAAAGACTGTCTCTTGGTATAAAAAAATTATATCAGTAACATAAAGTTCAAGCTTCAAATAAAAAAACATTTACGTCTTAGAAAAAAGATATTCTAAGTGATGTCGGAGCAAAACAATGTAAGGGGCCATCTTCTACTATTTCGTGAAACATTATGTTACGTAGGGATGTCCACGAGTTACTTCACGCAAAGATCCCTGGTTCGAAATCAAATTAAAGAAAATAACTTTCGTTTACAGAAAATTACCCCTATTAAAAATACGCAAGTGTAGCTTAAAATAAAGTTTTTATTTGGATGTTATCCGAAGAATGTTACAAACTCGACTGACTTAAAAACATAATATCCAATATCTACACATTCCTTAAAACTGCAATACATTCTTATCGTTTCAATCTCAAGTGGGCAGGCTAGTAAGCCCATCATCCCTTCACCTTAAAACAACGAAAAACAAACCATATGGCTCGCCGTATGTATAAAGCAGAAATATCTTTTAAACACGGACACTGCCATATTTTATAATGACTCGACATTCTCCCACCTTGGGGAATTTGACAAAATTTCTCAAAAAATACAGAGTCACGAAAAATTACAATAAAATATCAAATAAAGTAAAAAGTAAAATATATCAAAAACAAACAGAGTCATGAAAAAATCAAGTCAAGAAAATGTCACTTGAATCTTACAGGAGTTTTAACTACCCGGCCACTTCGCGTACATCTTTCATTTAGATCGGGTGCTCTGCTTTTTGTCACTCCCGCACTTATTTCACTTGATTCTTCCTCAGCCTGGAGCTGACAACCGTTCTCTTGAGGCACTGTCTTTGGAGCCGCATCCCGTAGGGTAATGCCCTGGATATTCTCGCCAGCAGTAACTGCCTCCACGACTTCCACTGGGTAAAGCCTTTGCAACGGTCTCAGAAGTTGGCCTTGTGCTGTCGCAAGACGAACTAACCGCACCTGATTATCTCTACCGGGTAAAAGTTCAATAACTTTTCCTAAAGGCCACTGAAGACGCTTGATGTTTTCGTTGCCTACTAAAACGACATCCCCGATAGACACTTTAGACACTTTCGTCTTCTTCGTTCCCGCTTTGAGTTGAGCCAGATATTCAGCACGAAATCTTTTTCGCAAATGACTTCTCAACTCTTGCAAACGGCGTATTTTGCGTGTGAGAGAATTCTGCTCTAGCAAATCACAATCCGGCAACTCGTAACTGACTTGCTCACGTAAAAACATACCTGGCGTCAACGCGGCTAACTCAGTAGGATCATCCGAAATATACGTCAATGGCCGCGAGTTGACTATACTCTCACAATCACACAACAATGTCAATAAGTCTTCATAATTGAGAGACGCTCGACCCAAAACTTTTCGCAAAAGTCCTTTCACAATACCTATTAATCGCTCCCAAAATCCACCCCACCATGCAGCTGTAGGGGGGTTGAAACGCCACTTAATACGTTGTGTAGAACTATATTCCGCGATCATGTTCCAGTCCAATTGCTTAAGCGCGTTCTCAAGTCCCGTAAAATTCGTTCCATTGTCACTATAAACCGTTCTCGGGCGTCCACGCCTGGCAACAAAGCGACGGAAAGCTTGAATAAATGCATTTGTTGACAAGGAGGTAACGAGTTCTAGATGAACTGCGCGATAAACGGCACAAGTGAACAAACAAAGCCATGCCTTCTCGCCCGATTTCAAGTAAAGAGGCCCAGCTAAGTCCACCCCGGAAATCTCAAACACTGCAGCATCTCGAACTCTATCGGCCGGCAATGAAGGCGTTTGTACTTCGAACGATTTCCCATCTTGTCTCTTGCACACACCACATTCTTTTAAAATGGACCGCACAATCCGTCTACCCCCTAAAGTCCAATATTTTTCGCGGAGCAAACTAAGCAGTCCCTGTGTACCAACGTGACAAGAGTTTTTGTGTAAGCTCAAAATCAACTTGCGCACTATAAAATGTTCACCCGGAAGTAAGATAGGCAGACGAAAATCTTCCGTGTCAATTCTCTCGGTAACGCGAGTTTTTAAACGTATAAGTCCAAATTCATCGACAAACGTGTTTAGCGAGGAAATTCGTTTCGTATCTGAACCGAACGCTTCTTTCTGCACTAACTTCAACACAAACATTTCGGCTTTGTCGATTTCCTCCGCGACCAATTCGCCTGTAAGTTTTCCATTTGAATTTCTCGTATTGTAACAAAATCGTACCGTCCAAGCCATCATTCTTAACAGTTTTGTGTACTGAGAAAAGTAACGCAGGTGCCAATCGTCGGACGTCATATTCAATAGTGACGAAATGGCTTTTTTCTTTTTCTCAGTGCCGACTTCTTCTTCATCAACCTCTACTTTTTGTTGGGGCCAATAATTTTCGTTTCTGTACAACCATTCCGGGCCCTCCCACCATCGAGATTCGAACAATTGCCGAACACCACAGCCTCTTGATGGAAGATCGGCAGGGTTGAGAGAACCAGGCACATATTTCCAACACTCAGCATTGGCTAAATTTCTAATCTCCTGAACTCTATTAAAAACAAAAACAGACCAGTCATCCTTACGTTGAATCCAAGAAAGAACCGTAGTGGAATCACTCCAAAAATAAGACTCAACATGCTGAGAAAATTGTCTTTTGACTGACTGATAAAGTCTAGCACCAATAGTGGCTGCCAACAGTTCCAATCTAGGTATAGAAATCTTCTTCAAAGGAGCCACACGACTCTTAGCTGCTATAAGAAAAATCGAAACACCATCATTCCGAAGAACTCTCAAAAACACTACGGCTGCATAAGCTTTCTTACTTGCATCTGAAAAGGTGTGCAAACTCCAATGGTCAGCTTCAATGGGCCCAGCCTGGATCCAACGTGGAATCTCAATACTCGACAGTTCAGGAAGATGAGTAACCCATTGACAAAATTCCTCAGCCATGTCATTCTCGACTGGTGCATCCCATCCCAGGCGCTTTTCCCAAAGTTTCTGCAGCAACAGTTTAGAGAACAGAGATACTGGACAGGTAAAACCAATAGGGTCAAATATACTCTGAGCTACAGAAAGCATCAGTCTCTTAGTTATGGGTTCTTTTCCGACCACTCCCTGAAAAATTTCACCATTGATTTTTAGTGTGTCTCTTGAGGAGTCCCAGAGAAGACCAAGAACAGGTACAACTGTTTTTGTACTACCAGAAGACTCCCACCCTCTCAAATCCATCTTAGCTTCCTCCATGATGGCAGTTGCTTCTGATACGAACTTTCTCAACTCATTCTCATCAGTAACACTAGTCACACAATTATCTACATAGAACCCAATCATAAGCCTTTCAATTGTATTTTTAGAGTACGGCATATCATTACAACACTTCTCCAGCGCCTTTATCAAATGAAATTCTATAGTAGCACCCAGAAGAAATGGACTACAGTTGACTCCAAAAACAACTCTCCTATGTCGAAATACAAATTCCTTTCCTTCATTGTTTACCCATAGGAACCTCAAAAAATCTCTGTCCTTCGAATGTACAGAAATTTGAAGAAAAGCCTTTCGAATATCCGACACAACACCTATTTTTTGTTGTCTGAACCGTAATAACACAGAAGGAATAAGTTCAATAAGATTAGGCCCTACCTCTAAACACTGGTTCAAAGAAGGACGACCCTGTTCATGAGATGATGCATCAAAGACTGGCCTAATTTTCGTGGTTTCGCTAGTATTTTTAATAACGGGCCTGTGAGGCAAATAGTGCACACAATTATTCTCTTCGGGATTATTTACTATTTCGATCACACCCTCGTTCAACCACTCATTGAATATTAAATTATACGATTCAAACAAATTTGACCTTTTCAACTTATTTAAAGTAGTATCTAACCTTCTTCTAGCGACAACTAAATTATCTGAAATTAAAGGATGCTTGTTCAACCAAGGTAACATAACCTCATACCTACCTTCGTTGTCACATCGGATAGTCTCATAGAAAAAATTCTTAGCCTCCTTGGCCGCCACCTCTCGTGTCAATTTTTCTACAGGATCGGTTATCCCAATAATATCAAGCTCCCAGAGTTTCGCCACAGAAGAACTATCAACAAACAACGCAATCGACATCATAGATGTGCTGAAATTAGAAGCAACTGCCGGCACCTTGCCCATAAGAGTCCAACCTAACAAAGTTTCAACTGCTACAAGACCACACTGTAACTGATATTTCCTTCCTGTATACAATTTGCCTACAACATCAGCTCCTAACAAAATCTCAATTGGTGCTATATGTCCGACATCGCTGAGCGAAATATTCATGTCACTAAGTTCCTCAACCCAAGGGCCGTGATAAGCAGGAGAGACATCTGCACAAATTTTTGGTTGATCTAAGGCATCAAATGAACAAGAGTAAGCTCCTTCACTCGCAGTTACCTTGTATAATTTATGTCGTTGTTCAGAAGTACTTTTACCGCCAAATAACGTATGTACGATATTTTCCGTTCCTTTAGCAGAAAAACCCATTTCTTGTGCGGTACGCTGTAAAATATATGTTCTCTGCGATCCAGTGTCAATAAGTGCCCTTACTTGTTTAGTACCATGTGCACTTCTTATGTTTACTCGCAGAGTTTGTAAAAAAACCTGTGTATTATTCAAATTCGCAAGCGTCTGATCCTCAGTCCTATTTTCTTCCGAGCGGCTGATACTTGAGGTCGATGTATCAATTTTGTTAACAGGTAAATCAGGACACATCAAAACAACATGGGATTTACAACACAAAATACAATTCAAACGTGCTCTACAGTTCTTCGAAGAATGTCGCACCTTCAAACATCGAAAACAGGCTTTCTTCTCTGACAATGTTCGTCGTTTCTGTTCCATAGACAATTTTTGTGCTTTAAAACAATTGATACTGTCATGCTGTCCTTCGCAAAAAATACACCTGTCAACCTCATAATTTACCAACCCAGCCGCGGTCGCTGATGGCTGATCAGTTCCTTGCTTTGGTAATTTTATATTCTTCTTTTCAACCAGGTTATTGGATTTACATTTATTTTCAGTCGATAAACCAAAACCTTCCATTGCTAAATTAATTTTTTGTTCATTTTGAACTTCATTTTGTAGAAAACTCATTAGCCCACTTAATCTTGTCTCCAAAGTTGAAATTTCTGCATATTCTTCGACATTGTGCATGGATACGGAACCAGAAGGCCTTAAAAACTGTGAAGATCTATGCCATAGTCTGATCATATCCTCCGGTAAACATGACTCAATAAGGGGATACAATATTGCCGCATATTTGTCAGCAGTTATGCCTAAGGTCTCAAGTGAACGAAGTTGACTCTCTATCATATCATATAGTGCAGAAACATTACAAGAACTACTAGAAACTCGACTCAAAATTAACTTTAAGAGTTCCCTAATATATACTTCAATCTGGAGATCCTCTCTGCCAAACCTAGACTTCAAACTCTTTATAATTTTTGAGTAATTATCGGCTACTGCAGGAAAACTCTCCACTAAACGTCTGGCCTTACTACCGTCTACAGTGGCTTGTCTCAAATAAGCTATTTTGTCGTTTAAATCAATCGATGGATCATCATGCACTACTCTGAACTGCGACCAAAATGGAAGCCAATCTATCAAGTCCCCAGAATATTTCTTGAATTCGATTGGAGGTAATTTAAAACTGCGCTTACCTTTTAGTGATGACTCTGAACTTACTAAACTGGGTCTGTCTTCAAATTTGTACTTCAGTTCATAGTAGCGTGTGCTGTATCTATCCTTTGCCTCCATCTCACTGATTAATTCTGCTTCGGAAGCCTTTTCGACCATAGCTTCAAATACCGCACTTTCCACGACACAAAGCTCATTGTACTTAACTTGTAAAAGTTCCCACTGTACACTAGTTTGTTGCCAGGGTCGAGTGTCCACCGTTTCAGATAACAAATTGTCCAAAACATTAGCAGCTGCCGTAAAAACAGTACGAAGCACTGTTCGGCGTTTTGTTTCTAATTCTAATGCCATATTTCTCGCTTACAAGGGTAAAAACTTCGGCCGAGCCTCACGACAAACGAATTTATTCGCCGGAAAAAAGTTTACACTAAATAAGCGGAAACAACTAACTTTTAAGCACACCCGTATATATCTAAGTCCTTATCGCGGTCGCCAAAATGTTACGTAGGGATGTCCACGAGTTACTTCACGCAAAGATCCCTGGTTCGAAATCAAATTAAAGAAAATAACTTTCGTTTACAGAAAATTACCCCTATTAAAAATACGCAAGTGTAGCTTAAAATAAAGTTTTTATTTGGATGTTATCCGAAGAATGTTACAAACTCGACTGACTTAAAAACATAATATCCAATATCTACACATTCCTTAAAACTGCAATACATTCTTATCGTTTCAATCTCAAGTGGGCAGGCTAGTAAGCCCATCATCCCTTCACCTTAAAACAACGAAAAACAAACCATATGGCTCGCCGTATGTATAAAGCAGAAATATCTTTTAAACACGGACACTGCCATATTTTATAATGACTCGACACATTATATATGTTCCCAAGAGCTCATCAACAACGTCCACTCTTGCTTCGTGAAGTTGTAGAAACTTATTTCAGGTTCTTGTAGTTCCCTTATATTTATATCTATTTTATTATCGTGATGAAGGGCAGAGAAAACCTAAACATGTTTCCCTTTCTTGAGATATAAGAGACAAGAGAAACGTCTATTTGAAAAGCCAATTTCGAACTTCTTTTTATTTATTTTTTCACAGTACATACTGCACTCAGAGTGTACTCTTTCAGAAGCCATACAATATTACTGATTTAAGCAGAACAATATTACTGATTTTAGTCACGTCGTTGGTACACTGGGGTACCCCACAATAGTTTATAGTTTATCTGTTCAGTCACGTCTAAAATGTCACCCTAACGGCACGATTTATAACTGGAGGATAGATGGCCGCTAATGGCCAGTGGTGCAACAAGCACTAAGGATAGATTCACACAGATGACACATTGACAGAAAAACAGATTCTACATACCTCACATTCTTGATCAAACTCTTTCTTTTATTCACCATTTTCAAATTCTCAACATTCAAAATAAAAGGCCTAAGCTATTAGAATCTATGGAAATTAACAAATTAAAAAATACAGATATAATTCTGAATGACCAACTTAAGATAAACAGGTCCCCTCCTTAACTTATTCAGTTAAAAACTATAAAGTGTAGATGCATAAGGTTTGTTCCAACACAACAAAAAACCGTCATGTAACGATCACGCTCTTACGCAGTAAACAAAGTATGTTCCAACAAACAGATAATCGTTCATAGCATCGTCCTTCCGAGTGTTCCAACAAAAATTGTGATCAGCCAGTGACAGTTTCGTGACGATCATCATACTCTTTGGGCAGACCTGCGCACTATAGGACCAGTTTTCGAATTACCGTCACCGGACGGTACAAATGATGAACATCGGTACAAGCGGTACAAAACGGTGACGATTTGTGCACCGGGACCGTACAAAAATTGTGTGTTGAGAAACAAACTTATACATTCCCTGAGAAAAGCACTCTGCCGAAACAGTTGTAGGGACATTAATTTATAATAAATTTTGTGGAATTATTGAAAACAAAAGTTTTCAGTGTTTTATTGTTAGATTTGCATTTTATATAAACTGCCTCTGCATTTTCTGCTACCCTCTAGTTAGGTATTAATGTCATGCATATCGGGAGAGTACCTGATATAAAATACTGTTGAAAACAGCGTAACCAGTGTTTCACCAGTTTAACATTGGTGAAAATTAGAGATGCAACAGTATTTTTCAGTACGGCCATACATACATTATGGCCACAAATATGCAAAAGCGGTACAAATTGTGCATCCAATACAGGAGGGTACTTAGAACATGTTATTTGTATAACTAGGCCTGTTCCACCAACAACGAAGAGTAGTTTATTCAATAAATAAAGTTATTCGACCAATAAAACTGACATCTACGTTTTACAAACGTCAAATAAACTTATTTTATTTATTTATCTTCGAATTAATTGGCAAGTTAATCTCGCTTTAAATATCTATAACAAAGAAAATATAACAATATAACAAAAATTATAGAACAATATAACAAAGAAAATTCGTCAGTTTAACTTTAAATTATTAAAATTATATTGAAAAACAATAAAAATGTAATCGACTAATTAATTCTTTTCGCCGAATAACTATTCACCGATTTATTTGTTGTTGGTGAAACCTGCCCTCAAACATGTCATATATATTGAAATTTTCAATACTATACATTACTATAAATTAATAGTTGTACTTTGTAATCCATACTGTGTAATGTAATTATAATTGATTTGTTTTATATAGGACTGACAGACAGGCAGGAGGTCCTGAACTGGATAGTAGAATTACTCGAAAAACAAAAAGCTCAACTGCCAGGTGACGATGGTATTTTAAGACTGTTTCTTCCTCTAACCCTTCAGTATTTAGACGAATTTGTTCAGTCAGAACTGCTGTCACGAAGATTAGCACATTATTGTGCCAAAAAATTGGGCAGTATGCTTACGAATGTGGCAGAAACCAATGTGATGACATCGCCACCCAGTGAAAGCAAAACAGAACCGAAAGAAACGGAAAAGGAAAAGAAAGAACCTACTTCCACGAATCCGCTTCAAAGTAATATGGTTGAATATCAAAATTGTCCTCATCATCGTGATATAGGTATGTTAAAAAAACTTACTGTACTTAGTCAAAAGAGGCAGGAACTAAAATTCGAATTGTTATCCTCTGCGCTTTTTAAGATGAACAATACAAAGCAGAGCAGAGTGGTGAATTAGTTGCCAAGGGGATCTATAATTGCATCCACGACTTGTCGTTCACCGTGATAACAATCTTTAGCGAACTACATAGTTCCTTTTATACCCACAATAGTGAATATAAATAAATAGGCCTTTTCGCGCTGTATACCCCGAACGTACCTAGAGGGAGAACGCCTGCGCATTACAAAATTGGACGTTCAATAAGGTCGAATATTTCCCTCTGAAAACGTAATGCGCAGGCGATCTCCCTCTGGGTCAGTTCATGATACGTTCCACGAATAAGTCTAATGAAAAGTAAAGATGACTCAGATTTGATTCAGAACAGGACCTCTACTATGTGCTCATACGTATTTCGTCTTTAACTTGGCCTCATAAGCACGTAGTAGAGGCCCTGTTCTGAATCAAATCTGAGTCATCTTTACTTTTCATTTATTTGTATTCACTTTTGTGGGTATAAAATGAGCTAGTTCGCTAAAGATTGTTATCACGGTTCACGACAAGTTGTGGATGCAATTATAGATCCTTTTGTCGACTAATTCACCACTCTGTTCTGCTTTGTATTTTCCATCTTAAAATGCGCAGAGGATAACGATTCGAATTTTAGTTCCTGTCTCTTTTGACTAAGTATTCATGATGGTGCTAGTTGCAACCTTGGTAATTATTTTATTAATTACACTGCACTGAAGAGATGAACATATTTGATTCCAGTTCAGTGTCTACACACAAGTGCTCCGATGAGGCTAAGTTAAAGCCGAAATACGTATAAGCACATAGTAGCTGGGCCTCGATTTTTGATCCTTCGCTTCGTTATCGAACGTATGCGCTTCGTATACTAAACAAATACGAAACGAATACTTTCGATAACGAAGCGAAGGGTCAAAAATCGAGGCCCTGCCCTGTTCTGTAATCAAATCTGAATCATCTTTACTTTCATAAACATACTTTACTTTTCAGCAATTTTCAACCATTCTTTTGACGTCGTCTGTCCATCGTGTAGGTGATCTACCTCTACTTATTCTGTCTGCTGGTGGTTTCCACGTTGTAATTTTTTGTGTCCATTGTTGTAATGTCACACACATGTAGTAATTTTCTCTGTCCACAGAGAAAATTAATAGATGGAGTGAATACATAAGAGAATTGTTTGAGGACAACAGAAATAACATTCTCCAGGTAAATGGTGGAACGGGACCTGAAATCCTAAAATGTGAAGTAGAAACGGCACTTAGAAATTCCAAAACTGGAAAGGCAAGTGGAACTGATGAGGTTCCAACTAAATTGCTAAAGCTCTTGAATGATGAATCAATAGCCATAATATTGCACTTATTTAACACAGTATACAATACTGGTATTATACCTCAAGAGTGGCTGTTGTCTACATTCGTTACACTGAAAAAGAAATCCAATGCAAAATAATGTTCAGAACATCGAACAATATCTTTATTGAGCCATCTTCTAAAGATATTTCTAAAAATCATCCACAACCGAGATTATCAAAAGTTAGTCAGATATTAGTAATACACAGATGGGGTTCAGAAAATGACTAGGTACTCGAGAAGCTCTCTTCGGTTTGAATGTTCTTACACAAAGAAGCCTAGACGTTAATCAAGAAGTACATGCATGTTTTATCGATTTTGAAAAAGCGTTTGACAGAGTACGCCACGATAAAGTAAGATACATTCTTGAAAGAAAAGACATAGTTAATAAAGATCTGCGAATAATTCTCAATTTATATTGGAATCAGAAAGCTAACATCAAAATAGAGAATGAGACATCACAAGCAATAGAAATACGTAAAGGAGTATGATACGGATGCATTTTGTTACCACTGTTATTTAATGTATATAGTGAAAGCATCTGCCAGGAAGCCCTTTTGCAAGCAAACGAAGGAATCGTAATCAATGGAGAGGTTGTAAATAATATTCGATACGCGGAAGACACTTTACTAGTTGCAAGAATAGTAGAAGAATTACAACGATTACTAACAAACATAAATATTGCTTGCAACAATTATGGCATAAACATCAATATCAAAAAAACCAAGTATATGGTCCTCAGTAAAAACATGACACAACCAGCACATATTAGTATAAACGGCATTCAAATTGAAAAAGTATCAAGTTACAAATACTTGGGAACTTTAATAAACGAAACTGGAGACCAAAACAATGAAATAAAAAGACGTATCGAAATTGCCAGGGCCACCTTCATAAAAATTAGAAAATTCTTCTGCAACAGAGATATAAGCATCCCTCTACGATTAAGAATGCTAAGAGGCTACGTATTTAACACGCTATTATACAGTGTAAAGGCCTGGACTCTCAAACAGAACAACATAAAAAATATTGAAAGTTTCGAGATGTGGTGCTACCGTCGAATGCTGAAGATAAGTTGGGTTGAAAGAGTCACAAATCTTGAAGTAATACGAAGGATAGGAAAAGACCCAGAAATTTTGCTAACGATAAAACGAAGAAAACTCGAATATTTTCGTCACCTGATGAGAGGTCATAAATACGCATTACTTTAAAATATAATGTAAGGAAAAATAGAATGAAAACGGAATCCAGGCCGTAGAAGAATGTCATGGTTGCGGAAATTGAGAGAGTGGTTTGGCTGCACCACTAATGAACTTTTTAGGTCAGCTGTAAACAAGGTCTGGATAGCCTTGATGATTTCCAATCTCCGGTAGGAGTGACACAAGAAAAAGAAGAAGTTGCAATGTCTTTCATTCTGGCCACATGTCCCGCCCAGTCCCACTTCAGCCATGCTATGCGTTCTATGACATATGTGAGGCATGTCCTTATTTCCTCGTTTCTAACCCTGTTTCTGACAGTCAATCCCAGTAACGACCGTTCCATTCTTCTTTTTCCTGCTACTTTTAGTTCGGTTGCTGTGGTCTGGGTAAAGGAAATGTTGTTAAAGAAATTTGGCGTGTTACTTTTTAAAGATACATATCTGATAAAGCTCCATATGCTGTCCGTGCTAAAGTGATTCTTCTTTGCGGTTCAGCGGTTTGGTTGTCCCTTTCAATGTGAATTCCATGACCTAAGTATTTATGTGATTAGAATAGAATAGAATAGAAATATGCTTTATTGTCATGAAAAATTTTACAATTTTATCGACAAAGCTTATAAAAAGTCAAGAATACAAAACAATAACAATCTAATTTACTAAAATTACATAAGTCGTCAATATATTTACAATAATAATAATAATAATAATGAAGTTAATGGAAAGATCGAATTATTACGTAAGGATATTGGTATAGTCACAGAATACATACGAGGTGTAACAAGTAGAAAAGTCATCAGAAGAGCTGAAGATATAATGCTGACTACCGCAAGACACTCAAGATATGATCCAGAAAACAACACAGCCCATCAGTGTCTGGATACATTAAAACAAAAGCTCTCCGTTTATTCAGGACGACTAAGGAGGTACAAAGTTAGTAACAACCGCAAAAGCGACAATGTATGATGGTCCAGGATTACTAGGGCTATCTTCTCCCGGTAAGGGTGGTTAACCCTTATCCGAGGAATGGAATGATTACTAGTCGTTTCACTGTTGAAGTTGTTTTATTATACTCGCATGCGTACAAGCTGGTAACAACCTACGTAACGTCGTCCCCGCGGAGTGTAGATGACACTCTCTTTTAATGTGAATAATCTTACATCTAATAATAGAATGACGAATGTGGAATGTGTAATGAGGAATCCCTTATATGTTTTGGTTGTATAAATAGAGAGATATCGAAACCCCATTTAACATCGTCCTTTAATAAAAGATCCTTTATTTTGACATATACGCAAGCGCAGTATCACATCCTTTATTTTTGTCCTGTAATAAAATACAGGCCGCCTGTATTTAAGGAAAAATAAAGGACAAAAATCTTTTAATAAAGGATCCTGTATTTTGACGTAACGTGTCAAAAATGTGACATATTTGTCAAATTATGTGAAGAAACAAGAAAAGAAAGTCGTCTAACTTCACTTCTATTTATGTTTTTATCACATCTGGATATTTTTGATCTAAGTTGAAGTTTTATTTATTAAAAAGAACTCCTAAATAAAGGAATAACAGTTTATTCTCAGATATAGATTATTAATGTTTTGACCCAAATCAATATAAAAAAGAATATTTAAGACCATTGAGTTATTAGAAAAAGTTTGTAAACAGGAATTTAAATATAATTTTTGTAAATAATTTTAGTGTTTAATAATTACCTACAATAATCAGACATAGAATTTCTTTACAACTCATTTAAACTCCAGACATTTTTGTATATAAATAAATATTTTTATTACAGATATATAAGATGTACCTACCTAATTTCAATTAATTTGAATGCACAAGTATCATACTTGAGACATTGTGGAAAAGTTTAGGATTTGTTCAAATTCTGCATTCAAAGGTAGAGTTCAATTCAACAGATATATAACATAAATGGTATTAAAATATAAACGGGTTCATACAATAAAACAAAGATTTAAGTGGTTTAAGTATTTATTTTTGAAATTTTTTATCCTTGATGTATTAGAATCTATATCGTTTTGAACCAAAAGTATTACACTTTCGTGCCATCAGCTTTTGTTTATTTAAATATACTGTCAAAATAATTCATCCACCATAAAGCTAATTCATCTATTATTTTTGTCCTTTAAAACACAGTTTTGGGCTATGTCGGCTCCATCTTTATTGCCGAGCCACAAATCTTCGAGGGTACAAGGATAGTTTCTGCATGTAAGAAGATGTTCCATATTCTGTATTTTTCCATAGTCACAGTTCACATCAGCTTGGTCTATTTTCCTCCATTTTATAATGTTTGATTTTACTGGAGCGACCCCTGGTCTTATCCTATTTATAGTTTTCCGTGTTTTAAAGTCTAGGTCTAGAGATTGTCTGGTTCATTGAACCTAGGGAAGAGGAAAATACTCATCCTGCACTGTTCCAAGGAAGCTTTTCCTGGATTTTAGTCGCTTTTGTGGCGTTCAAGCTTTGTATAGGGCATTCCACTCATCCACAATCTGTTTAATTTTGTATATGTGCTCTGCAACGCATCTGTGTATCAACGGTTCTACAAAACCCGTTAAAACAAATTGTTCATACATTTTTGCTAGTTGTGGAAGTCCTTTTAACGGAAAGTGATATAACATATTTTAAAGGATACGTAAAATCAAACATTAATATGTATTTATAAATTTATTAAAAAACTGCTAATAATAAAATACTTAACATCAGACACCAATATTAAACTATATATATATACTATACCTATTTATTTATAACTTTACTAGCAAACTGCAGTCCAATAAAAATAAAATTATCAACATTAACCATTTAAACTTGCCTTAAATTGCGAATAATTTTACCACAAACAAACACACACAAAATGTAGTTGCACTAGATTTGCTCCTGTTTGAAAATGTACTGCCACAGCATGTTCGATTTGGCGAATGGATTTAGTGTCGGCAGTCATAAATATAAACCCAAATAAACAACAAAGCTTGTTCGATTAAATCGCACCACCTTCATATTTGTTAGTGCAAATTTCAATGAAACTGTAAAACTAGTAAAACTGAACAAGCTCATATTATTCTTTAAATATAACTTGCATCTTATTTCACATATTAATATTGGAAATCTTCTCTTCAAAATACAAAATGTTCTTTCAATAACAGCTCTTGAAGCAATTTGTGATTAATTACACAGCACTTCAACTGCTCCCTAACAGATACATTGTCCATAAATTCTCCATTTCGTATACCCATAATATGCAAAAGTATTTAACAACTCCTTAACTCCCTTATAACATAGTATTTCTAATTTCACTTTCATGTTGTACTATGGTTTAAGTATTATGGGTTATGTTGTTCTTTAAATGACAAAATAATTAAATTCAACGTTTTACTCTTTTCAATGATCTTATTCTTAATTGTCTTGTTCTTACTCTTATTTTAATTTTTATCTCTATAATAAGGTCTTATTCACTCTTCTATGGTCTTGTTTATACGAGATTACGATTACAAATAGAATTTTATTTATAGGTTATAAGGTTATTTTTATATTTACAAAAATATTTAATGTCATTTGTCAAAATAAAAGATCCCTTAAAACTGCTTTTCGATAACTCTCATTACACATGTCCTGTATTTGTCCTTTATTAAAAGATCCTGTAATAAAGGAACTTTTAACTCCGAGTTTCGATATCTCTCTAATATTGAAAAGTGCAAAGTCAGCGTCGACCCTGAAAAGTGTTTATAGTGGCTGTATGTATACTTACACCTCACGATCTAGGTCAATAATGTTTATGTAACGAAAGAAGGTTGGAATTGTTTATGATGACATTTAAATAACCGAAAGAAATTAGCGTAGATAATTAAAGGGTGTTTTTTAAAAGATATCTAATGAGTACAGATGAATTCTTGTACAAATGCTCTTTTTGAAAGTTCTGAAAAGGCGTTCTATCGAAAACTCAATTCCACTGTAGAACGTGTCGATAAGACTTACCCAAGCCAAGAAGAAATTCATGAGTTTTGGGGAAATCAACTTTCCACGCCAGCTGCTCTTAACAACAATGCTGGATGGATAGAAGAAACGACACAAAACTGCTAACACTACATTACCACCCTTTACGAACCCTTCACTACTGAAGAAGTCTCAAATACCATCAAAGAGCTTCACAACTGGAAATCTCCTGGACCAGACGGAGTTCAAAACTTATGGCTCAAGAAGTTTTGGAGTGTTCATGAATGCTTATCAACACTAATTAATCATGTTATTTCTAATCCGCAGGATATACCAGCCAAATACCGCCTAATTACTTGTCTTCCAACTTTGTACAAATTGGTCACATCCTGTGTAGCCCGGCGTATCTACCAACACTGTGCTCTGAACATATCATAGAGCCTCAACAGAAAGGATGCGCTAAGGGTTCCATGGGTTGCAAAGAACAACTCATCATCGACTCGGTCATTTCTAACCAGGCATATTCCAAAAAGAGGAATCTTTTTACTGCCTTCATTGATTACAAGAAGGCCTTTGATTCAGTGCCGCATGAATGGCTTATAGATATATTGAGAATATATAAAGTCGATGATAATATAGTGACCTTTTTAGAGCATATAATTACGGAGTGGAAGACTAGAATTCACCTTCAAATACCTGGTGAAAATAACATCGAAACTGAAAATATCGCAATCAGCCGGGGCCTGTTTCAAGGAGATTCGTTGAGTCCACTGTGGTTCTGTCTAGCTATGAACCCATTATCTCAGCTATTGAACTCCACAGACGCAGGTTTTAGCATCAAAAATAACAACAATGTGGTGGCGAAGCTTAATCATTTATTGTATATGGATGATTTGAAATTAATGGCTTCCACTCGAAACCAACTCGATGAGATGCTAAAAACTGTAGAAACTTTTTCTAATGATATTAGCATGCACTTCGGACTAGACAAGTGCCGTATTTTAAATATAGTCAGAGGAAAAGTACAGCCCGGAGAATTCGATATGCAAAATGGCCAGAACATCGAGGCCATGGGTGAAAACGATATGTATAAATATCTTGGAGTAAAGCAAGCGCGGAGAATTGACCATAAACAAATGAAAACAGAGATAACTACTGAGTTTATACGAAGGGTAAAACAACTGCTTCGCTCACACCTTAATAGTAGAAATTTGTTTAAGGCACTAAACACCTACGCATGTTCCGCGCTTAGCTATTCATTTGGCATTGTTAAGTGGACAAAAACGGACATAGAAAATCTTCAGCGAAAAGTAAGAACGCACCTCACAAAGGCACAAAAACACCATCCAAAAAGTGCAGTAGAAAGAACGACATTACAACGGAATTTAGGAGGAAGAGGACTTATGGATATAGGTGAGCAATTAGACAAACAAATTGCTAATTTAAGATCTTATTTTCAGATGCAGGCTGAAACATCTACTCTACATCGCGCTATCTGCGCAGTAGATGACACAACACCGATAAAACTGAGGGAAGCAGAACTTCGCATAAACCACCTTACTAAGGACGAAAAAGTGCGCGCCTGGATGGGTAAACCTCTGCATGGGCGACATCCCAATGAGGTCAGCCAAGATTATGTCAACAATATAGCGTCGAACTACTGGTTGACATCAGGAAAGATGTTCCCTGAAACGGAGGGTTCATTACTGGCCATTCAGGATCAGGTTATACCAACCAGAAATTACCTGAAATATATCATCAAAGACCCTCATGTTCAAAACGACAGATGCCGATATGGATGTCAAGCCCAAGAAACCATCCAACATCTTACAGGGGCTGCCAGGCATTTGCTGCAACTGAGTACAAGGAACGGCATGACGCAGTGGGAAAAATCCTTCATCAGGATATAGCTATCAAGCTGGGACTTCTCCAAACCGACCATCTCCCATATTATCAATACGTCCCTGAGAGTATGCTTGAGGATGGCAACTACAAGCTATACTGGGACCGCACTGTGCTCACAGACCAAACAGTGGCGCATAATAGACCAGATCTCGTATTAGTCAATAAATTAACGAGACAAACAACCCTCATTGATGTGGCGATTCCTAACAACAATAATCTACGTACTAAATTTACTGAAAAGATCGCCAAGTACAGAGATACAATTTTTGGGAGATACACCTGCATACCAAGTCACCTAGGGCTTGATAACAAAGAGTCCCACCAGAGCTCAATCCTTTTGATACCGTAGGTATCTGGGATGAGTCAATTTTCCCCTTAGAGGGAGTGTGAGCCGTATGGCTAAATCTGAAGTTAAACAGAATAATCAATTGCAAAATTTAAATAAATTGCAAATGCATAGTCTACCTAGTAATTAATAAGTTTAAAAATGAAGCTGCTGCATATGACACCCAAATATAGATAAAAAATAATAATAAAAATACTACTTGTGCAAAGGGTACTGTAATTTCTTAGTTATTGATTAGAAAATCTTCTACTGAATAATATGGTCTTTCAGATAGGTAGGCTTTTGTCAGTTTTCGGAATTTGGGGAAAGATGCTGCAGATTTAAGTTGTAGAGGGAGATGGTTGTAAAGTTTTTTTGCGGAATATAATATAGATATCTTTACTAACTCAGAGGACGGGGTCGGCAAATAGACGTCAAACGTAGAATTTCTCGTGAAGTAGTCATGATTTGGTCTTGGTGGAAAGACATGTAGATGTTTACGAATTAAACAAACAGTTTCTAAAATATACAAAGATGGAAGGGTTAAAATTCCGTGATTTTTGAAGTAACTTCTGCAATGTGTTGTTCCTCTGAGGCCAAACAGATATCTTATTGCTCTTTTTTGTAATTTGAAAATAACATCGAATTGGGCAGCTGTACCAGAACCCCAAAAAGGAAGACCATAACGAAGATGTGACTCGAACAAAGAAAAATATGTTATTTTAGAAGATGCTAAATTGAGTTCATTCGAAACAGATCTTATAGCATAGCAAGCTGAGGATAGTTTCTTCCTTAACAAATCGATATGGTGGGACCATTTAAGGTTGCTGTCTAAAAAAATACCAAGAAATTTTACAGAATCAACGGTACTGATCTGGCTGTTATTAAGAGGTAAGGGTTGAAGAGCTACTTTATAAGACAATGCTACTGTTTTATCTACGTTAAACGAGAGTAAATTAGAGTCAGACCAGGTTTTTATTGTAAGTAGATCAGAAGTTATAGTAGCATGAAGAGTTGCAATATTTGAGTTGCTCCAAGTGGTATTGGTATCATCAGTAAAAAGAAAGATTTTTCAATGGCAGTGTGCAGATTATTGTTTAATGCTTGATAAACCTCATGCAGTACAGAAAAATGGCATCGGTGGTACATTTATTCTTTAAAAAGCCGAACTGATTTTGTGATAAAATCTTGTTATCAACGAGAAAGGACATAAGTCGGGCTTTTATGAGTCTCTCAATAATTTTGGAGAGTACCTGTAGTAGTGCAATAGGTCTATAATTGCAGGTATTAGATATTTCACCACCCTTATGAAGAGGAATAACGATGGCTGTCTTCAGGCACTCTGGAAATTTACCTTTCTCAAAAGAATCATTAATTAGTGAGATGAGGACTTCTAACGCATTTTCTGTGAGATTAGAAAAAAAATTTATCGATAGACCATCAGTACTACAGGAAGATTTGCTTTTGATACTATTGATTGTTTGGATCAGTTCAGATTTATCGACTGGTTTTATAAAGAATGAATTCGAGACCTTTCTTGAATTAGGGAGATAGGAAATGGGATCTTGTTGTGGCAAAATAGTTGATGTAATATTTTTACTCGCATTAACAAAGTATTCATTTAGATTTTCAGGGTCTGGAAGGGAAAATGTTTGAGCAGTGTGGGTTTTATTTCGAAGATCGTTTATTATGGACCAAGTTTCTTTTGCAACACTTTTAGAGCTTCCCAGACGGTTATGGTAGTAGTCTTTTTTAGCTGATTTTATAAGTTTAAGATAGGTTGCCCTGTACTTGGTGATATATTCAGTGATAGAGACGTTGGTAGTAAATTTCTTGATATAGAGAAGAGAACGCATATTCTTGGAAGATATTCGGATACCTTTTGGTTTTGCACCTCCAGGGTTTGCGATGTTTTGGCTTAATTGCAATTAAAGGAAATGCTTTATTGAAGATACAGACAAGCTTATCTAAAAATCACTGAAATTATTATCCACGTCCTTAGCAGAAAAGCGCCACTCAGAGGTTAAGCATAAATTTTGGAAATTACGAAAGTTCTGGGTGGAAAAAATCCTGCCTAAACGTCTGGTTTTCGAGGAGGGTTTGCTTAAGATATTAAACTTCGTATAAACTGCTTCATGATCAGATAGTCCAGCATTAATAATTGAAGAGTGGACATCAAGGGGTGAGAAATCTGAGACAGTATAATCAATTATGGTAGATGAAGTTTTTGTAATCCTTGTAGGAGAATCAACGTGCATTGTTAGACCATACGATTCAAATATGTTGACCAAGGATATTTGTGTAGCACTAGCAGCAGCATAATCAATGTTAAGGTCCCCGCATAAAATTTTTCTAGTTTTATGGGGCAGGTCATCTAACAAATTTAGCAGGTTCTGAAAAAATAGTTCCACGAAAGAGTCAGGTGATCTATAAATGCAAATAATATAAAGATTAAGATTCTTATTGTAAACTAAGGAAAACTCAAAGAAGGCTTCACTTAACAGAAAGTCATATTTTGTTACCAAAGAAAAATCATTGCTCGTAGATTACTGGTCTAATTGCTGCTCTGTTAATTTTAAGTTTAGTATTCAGAGTAGGCTTCTTATCTTTGAGGAAGTTGTTGTATTTCCAGTAGGTTCTGTTTCCTGCCTGAATTCTGTCATTAATTACTATGCTTCTATCATTAGTTCCATTAACTAAGACCCCAAAATATCTAAAGTATTATTATTAATAAAGTATTATACCTTTTCAAACTCACACTCACCAATATTTAAATATGTCATATTGGTCTGGTGCTGAAGTAATGTGTCACACAGAAAGAGGAAGAAAGATTGAGGATCCTAGAGAGCAAAATAATTCGGAGGATAGCAGGCCCACTAAACTAAGGTAATAATCAATTTAGAAAACTCATGAACCACGAAGTAAGAGAACTTCTGAAAGGAGAAGACATCGTCAGATTTATCAAGGCACAGAGACTCAGATTGATGGGACATATAGAAAAGAGAAATCCAGAAGCCGTTATCAAGAAAATTACCAAATGAAGACCTGTATCAGGTAGACCACGAGGAGACCCAAAACCAGATGGAAGAACCAGATAGCCGAGGACCTTAAGAAGATGGGAGTCAGAGAATGGGTAACCACAAGCAAAAACAGGAACGAATGGAGAAAAATTGTAGAAGATGCCAAGTTACACAACCAATTGTAAAACCAAAATGTTAACGCGGATTGATTCACCGCGACAAATGAATCAGAAGAGCCCAAAGAGGGCGGCAATCACTCCGCTAGGAGTGTAGATGCCATGATGATGAAGTATTTATGTGATGAACTAATGCTGTTTCGTTGCAGCCGGCTTTTAGATTTTTTGCTTGGTACCAGATTTGCCATGTATTGTTTATGTTCAAAACAACTTTCTTACAAGCGGCATCTAATTCAGTAAGCATAGTTTCAATTTCTTAAGTTATCTGTTATCAGAACTATTTAAGCAAATTTAAGCTCGTCCGCAAATCTTAGCTGGGAGAGCATTTCGCCGTCGATATTGACTCATTTTGCGTCCCCCTCCAATTGTTTGGAAACATATTCCAGAACTGATGTAAAGAATTTGGGAGATAACGTGTCTCCTTGTCTGATTCCTCTTTTGATTTTTATATATTTTGTATCTTTTTTAACCTCACGGTCTTGGTTGCATTATTGTGTATGTTTTTTGATCAGTTTGGAGTACCGATAATCTATAAGACTTTCCTCCAACGCTCTCATTACGCTGTTTCTATCGTATCAAATGCTTTGCGAAAGTCTGCGAAAGCCAGGACCAACGCACAGTGGTTCCAAATGCTAAAAAGGTGGTCATAAGACGAGAAAAAATTCCCTATCTAAGGATTTTCATGATTACAGTTGATTTCTCATACTATCGTAGAGTAGTAATACGCAAGTATAAGGATCATACTGGATGTGTTCTGGTTCATAGCCCAGGAACAAGGTCATGTCCGAGGTTAATTTGGACGGCAGAGAAAGTGAAAAAGAACGCGTATATTGAAAACGCTGTAAAACGTTTTGTAGTTTATAAATTTTATCGCTGTAAAACAGATTCTTCTTTTTCAAGTATGTAGTAATGTAATATGTAAGTTAACTTAAGATTTAGTAAAACTAAATGCCTTAAATTTGTTAATGCATAAATAATGAAAATATACTTGAAATAATCAACATTTTGTAAAGTTATATTCAAAAAGTACAAAATTCTGCGACTAATGTATATTAATCTTAAAATATATAGTAAGAAGATACATAATCACTTTAGTCTAGTAAAATAAAATTACACTACATGTAAATCAAAATGTAAATTCGTACAGGTTGAAACAAATTTTATATCAAAGTTTAGGTGGGTACAAAAGATATTTTCAAGAAAGTATCCAAATCATACAAGGGGATCATTGTTTAAATAATTAAAAAGGGGTCATTTTTGCAAAAAAATTACTTTTTTAACTGCTGAGGTCATTCAATTACTAATGAAGGTCTATAGGATTGTTTTCTTCAAAGTAGAAGGGTAAATCTTTCACATAAGTCTTACTAAATTAAATTTGACCTCCTATTTATTTAAATAATTATACATAAAACTTTAAAAAACAAATTTGCAAAAAATTATTTTTAGCGTTTTAAATAAGCACTATAAAATATCTTATTTTACAGGAGAAGTTGCGCTAAGTTATCAGGATTAATAAAAAAAATGGGTCCAAAAATATTTAATATTTTTTGAGATATTGAATGTGATTATTAAATGTTGCTCTATTTTCAATTGCAAAAACGCGGTTGTTGCCAAAGAAATATTCACCTGTGTTAAATCTTATTATTTTTATTTTTATGTATATTTTCGATAAATATATTGATAAATTTAAATTTCAATTAAACTTCACCCTAAAATGGCATTTGAAAATTATTCAAATTTGTTTATAATTTGTTTTTTTAATAACGTCGCGGGGATTAAATATTTTGAAATGCCGTTTCGATAATTGGGTTCTTGGGAATTTTTCACTAATTTACAAATTTTTTTGTCTTTTTTTCCCTTATTTTTTTTTTCTTGTAGTTATATTACTACGGACCCCTTTAGGGTTAAGTTTCATTAAGAATGTCGAATCTCTAAGTTGTAGATTCTAGACCTAAAAATATTAAGATTGGTCTAAAATCACTTAAATAAAATGTGGCTACTTACTGAGTTACAGGGTGTTTTAATTAAAAATTTAAAAATTATTTTTAACAAGTACTTTCAAACTATTTGATGTATCCTTATCATACTTGGCAGAAAGTGTGGGTACTATACAGTCTACTAAATTGTAATAAATAAAACTTTCTAGCTACTACCAGAGGCGTACGACAGGGGATAGTAAATGGTTAACCCTTCCCAAATTCTACGCCACTGAGGGAATTACTATTTTCGCGAAATTTTTCGATTCTCCAATACTTTATATGTAAATAATATACTCTTTACTGGTAACGATTAAGTTATTAGTTTTCGAGATATTGGACGTTAAAAATGAAACGGCATATTTATTTTGATTCATTCATACATTCATTTTTAACTTCCAATATCTCTCAAACTGATGACTTTATGGATACCAATAAAGTTATTTACATACAAAGTATTGGAGAATCGAAAAATTTCGCTAAAATAGTAATTCACTCAGTGGCGTAGAATTTGGGGAGGGTCAATCATTCACTATCCCCTGTCGTACGCCTCTGACACTAGCTAGAAACGATTATTAATCACAATTTAGTAGGGTGTATAATAGCCACACGTTCTGCCAAGTATAATAAGGATACGTCAAATAGTTTTAAAGTACTTGGTAACAATAATTTCTAAATTTTTAAATAAAACACCCTGTAACTCAGTAAGGAGCCACTTTTTATTTAAGAGATTTTGGTTAAATCTTATTATTTTTAGGTGTAGAATTTACAACTGAGATTCGAAATTCTTAATAAAATTTAACGCTAAAAGGGCCCTTAATAATATAACTCCAAGAAAAAAAGAAGAAGAAAAAACGACAACAAAATTTTGTTAATTAGTAAAAAATTCCCAGGAACCCAAATATCGAAACGGCATTTCAAAATACTTAATCCCCGCGACGTTATTAAAAAAACAAATTATAAACAAATTTGAATAATTTTCAAATGCCATTTTAGGGAGGAGTTTAATTGAAATTTGAATTTATCAATACATTTATCGTAAACATACATAAAAATAAAAATAATTAGATCTTAAGTAGGTGAATATTTCTTTGGCAACAACCGCGTTTTTTGCAATTGAAAATATAGTAACATTTAATAAACAAATTCAATATCTCAAAAAATATTAAATATTTTTCAACCAATTTTTTTTGCTTAATACTGGTAACATAGCGCAACTTAGTCTGTAAAATAAGATATTTTATAGTGCTTAATACTGGTAACATAGCTCAACTTAGTCTGTAAAATAAGATATTTTATAGTGCTTATTTAAAACGCTAAAAATATTTTTTTGCAAATTTGTTTTTAAAGTTTTATATACAATTACTTAAATAAGTAGGGGGTCAAATTTAATTTAGTAAGTCTTATGTGGAAGATTTACCCTTCAACTTTGCAGAAAAAAATCCCATAGACCTTCATTAATAAGTGAATTACCTCAGCAGTTAAAAGAGTATTTTTTTGCAAAAATGACCCCTTTTTAATTATTTAAACAATGATCCACTTGTATGATTTGGATACTTTCTTGAAAATATCTTTTGTACCCACCTAAACTTTAATATAAAATTTGTTTTAACCAGTACGAATTTACATTTTGATTTTTTTTTTTTATTTTATTAGGCTACTTCGGTTTAGCTGCCTATAACTGTCTATGCATTGCTGGCAGTTGTTTGAATACAAAAGTGGGAAATGACGCATATTAGATGATTCTGGCGATTGTTAAATATGTATGGACGGTTGTACATAAGTAATAGGTTCTAAATATCGTCCTTTATAAAGAAAATGTATTGGTAATCAGCAATTTTAAAAGACCCTTATAATATTAAATTTTAAACAAATATGCGTTTAAAATAAAACTTTCGAATTTTTTTCGGCTACATTAGATCCGCCATTTTGTTTAAAAAAAAGTAACGTTAGATTTGTAATCAGCGACCTTAAACTACCAAAGTGTACCCCCGTTAAGATAGGCAAAATGCCCCCACTCCCAGAATTCAATTTTTTTAATTTTTTTACGTTCTATGCAATTAAAAAATGAGATAACGCGGATTTTTAGCTCGCCACCCCCCTTACCCCTCCCCCCACAGCCAAGAAAGTAGATTTTTAGATTTAATTTTTTTTTAGTTGGGTTGCAATTGATTTGAAAAATTTTAAAAAAATTCACACATATATCTGAGATATCTACAAAACATATCCATTTTTTATGGACCTGTAGGTCGAGTGTACATAACCTCAATTTTTTTTTTACTTTTTTAAGCTTATAACTTTTTCTTGGAGGGGGCTGCAGGTCCAATTTTTTTTGCATTTTGTGTATTTTATCAAAAGCTATCTCCATGATTTTTTTAGATTTTTCCGTCACCTGCGCCATCTTGAAAAATCCGGAAAACTATTTATTTAGGGGGTTTTTGGGGCTTTTCTCCATTTTATAGACTGCAATATAGATCAACTCAAAATTTTGTTAGTAGATTATGCATAATTTGAAATAACTGAGTATTTTAGGACTATCAAAAATTGGGCGAAACACTTTTAAACCCCCCAAAAACCATGTTTTTTAAAGTTTTATAAGGGTTTTTGCGGGCTTAATGATATTTTTTGAGATCGATACAACCTTAATATTTTTTTTCATTTTTTTACGTTACATGTGATTAAAAAATAAGACTCATCGCATTTTTAGTCCAGCACTTCCTCTCCCTGCCCCCACAAAGACGTCAATTCTTTTATTTTTTATTTAGTTAAAGTTTTGTAAGGGTTTTTGCGGGTCTAATCATATTTTTTGAGGTCGATACAGCCTGAATATTTTTTTTATTTTTTTTACGTTCTATGTGATTAAAAAATTAGGACTCACCGCAATTTTAGCCCACTTCCCCTATTACCCCTCCCCCACAGCCAAAAACCTAAATTTTTCGATTTTATTTTTTTAAGTTGGCTTTGCAATTAAATCGCATATGTTGTTCTAAAGCTATTTCTTTGTGGCATTTTTGTAATTAACTATTCTAAATGGGAAATAAGCCACAATTTAACTAAAAATGATTTTATTTTCCATCTGTAATGCGTTAGAGAGAATTCGATAATCTGTGACGCACTGAAAAAAGGGTTTGGGGCGATCTATATAAATAAGTCAGATTAAATTAAATTATTAGATATTTTTAAGATAAGATTTTTTTACCAAGCAACATTTTTGTTTAATTTATTAATATTTTGTATTTTGACAAAGACGTCCGTGGTGGACGTCGAAACGTTAATAAAATTATTTTTAGTTAAATTGTGGCTTATTTCCCATTTAGAATAGTTAATAATTATTAAATTATAAATTACAAAATGTACATTTTAATATATCATACTTCTTGTAGTTTTGTGAATCAAAACATTTTGTTCTTTGTTCATTAGTTTGTATTTAGTAGGTACCCTAATATTACCTTACATTATACATATTCTAATTATTCAAACATCTGCGTGTACCATCTACATAACCTATATGTATCTCTGCCTATAATGTCATTTTGCTTCACTTTACTGCCACATAAAACACCATAAAAAGAATGAGGAAAATATTACCAAAGAATATATAGCTCCGTATAGGTATAATCATAGAGTATTCGGAGAGTTATATTCGTTGGTATTACACTTAACAGTTCTAAAGTCTTCATCGCTGTCTTCGTCTATTACAGGTATAACATCTGTATTGTCAAAGAGTTTTGCAAGATATTCTGCTGGCTTGATGATTTTTGTAGAATATCTTCCATGCCATAAATATTATATTATGGCAGCTACATGCGAACAACAGAACAGCCTATGGTTATGTTGCCGTTTGCGCAACTCGCATCTACAAGATATATACAAGACATATAGATATCTATCGTTTAATGTTTTCCAAACCATCTACATTTGGCTTAAAATGCAAATAGTCCACGATGTATGCTTATCCCCGTTAGGTAAATTATTCCGATTCGTTTTTTGCACAAACTTACTCAAAAACAGGTCCTTTAAACAAATTCACAAGGTGCCGCTGTACCGCGGTCGTAAAATTGTTTAAACAATTTTTTAAACGAAAAAAATCAATTTTTTCACTTCGGACAAATCTGTTTTAGATTCTCTGGATCAACCTGATCAAAAAAGGTCTCTTGCCATCTTGCTCTAAAATTGACTTGTCGAGTTACACGCGATTTAAAATTTGAAAAACACGAAAATGGCCATTTTCAAGGCTTAATAACTCGATTAAAAATTATTATTAGGAAAGTCAGAAAGTAACCAAATAAAGTTTAAAGCCCCCTACAAGAGCCTGAAGAAATTTTTGTCATTATTTTATTACTAACTATTAATTTTAATAATTAAAAATGAGCGCTAAGCACGTATTGAGGCGGCCGTCCGCGAGAGAGATGTACAATTCATTGGACGTTTTAAAAAAATATCGATAAAACAAGTATCGATCGTCAAAAATACGTTTAAAAAAAAATAAAAAAGGAATTTTAAGGTATTATGTGTACACTTGACCTACGGGTCTATAAAAAATAGATATGTTTTTTAGAAGTCTCATAAAATTTTTAAATTAATTGCAACTTAACTAAATAAAAAAAATAGAAGAATTTACGTTTTTGTGGAGGCAGGGGGAGAGGGTGGTGGGCTAAAAATGCGATGAGTCTTATTTTTTAATCACATATAAAGTAAAAAAATGAAAAAAAATATTTAGGCTGTATTGATCTCAAAAAATATCATTAAGCCGGCAAAAACCCTTACATAACTTAAACAAAAACATGGTTTTTGTGGGGTTTAATCGTGTTTTGCTCAATTTTTGATAGTCCTAAAATACTCAGTTATTTCAAATTATACATAATCTATTAAAAAAACCTTGAGTTGATCTATGTTGCAGTCTATAAAATGGAGAAAATCCCCAAAAACCCCCTAAAAAACAGTTTTTCGGATTTTTCAAGATGGCGCAGGTGACGGAAAAATCTAAAAAAAATCATAGATAAAAATTTTTTGATAAAATACACGAAATGCAAAAAAAAATTGGACCTGCAGCCCCCTCCAAGAAAAAGTTATAAGCTTTAAAAAAGTTAAAAAAAATTTTGAGGTTATGTACACTCGACCTACGGGTCCATAAAAAATGGACATGTTTTGTAAAAGTCTTAGATACATGAATGAATTTTTTGAAATTTTTAAATCAATTGCAACCCAACTAAAAAAAATAAATCTAAAAATCTACCTTTTTGGCTGTGGGGGGGGGGTAAGGGGGTGGCGAGCTAAAAATCCGCGTTATCTCATTTTTTTAATTGCATAGAACGTAAAAAAATTAAAAAAATTGAATTCTGGGAGTGAGGGCATTTTGCCTATCTTAACGGGGGGTACCCTTTGACACACAAATTTGCATTTTGATTAATATTTTGAATTTCGCCATGTTGAATACGCCATTTTGTTTTTAGAAAAAGTAATGTCAGATTCGTAATCAGCGATGCCAAAAACCCTTAAGAACAATAGTAATTCCGAAGTGTATAAACAATATACGCTTAAAGGTTCATGACCACGTTTTCGGCATTTGAAACCACAGTGTAACGGTCGGTTTTATTCGATGGATTTTTCTGTAATCCCTTTTATGCAGTGGAGGTGGTCTTTGGTATCGAAGTTTTCGCTAAAACCTGCTTGTTCCCTAGGTTGGTGAAAATATAATGTTGTTATTATTTGTTATTATTCTTGTGAATATCTTGTATAGGTGGTTTAACGGGCTTATGGGTCGATAATTCTTGAGGTTTGTTGGATCGTCCTTTTTGTGTAGTAGAATGGTACAAGGCAAAGTAAACTGTTCCATCCTGTAGGTGTTTTACTTTGGCGCAGACATAATTTGAACAGTTCCATTATACCCTCAATTTCCATACCTTATAATCCTGAAAATGTCGGTCTTGACGGTCCAGTTAGCTGGGGCTCAGTCGATCGACAAGTTTAGTGGATTTGCGATTTGCGGTCGCTGGTTCGAGCCTCAGCTAGGTCATGAAATTTATAAAAGGCCAACGCCGTAGTATAAAACTCAATAGAGTCTACGGCTTGGTCTGGAATAAACTGGCGTCTGATCGGCCTATGGAGGAGCGGTACGGGAAGGGATACGGGCTTCCGGCTTGGTGATACTCCTCCATAGATCCCTACCGAAGGGCGTTGACGCCTAAGAACGGTGTATACATACATAATCCTGTTAATACTGCTACTATTTATTAGTACTAAAGAATAATCGTAATGAAAATATACCAATTAAAGTCAAAAATTTATTAGTTTTGCAGTTAAGCACTATTATCCAGACAGTTGTATTGGAATGCCCCACAGCGTTAGTTTGGTGTGGGACAGGCGTTGGTACCATTTGGCACGGATCCCCATTGGATAGTTTACCCATTTTACCGTCCATGTTGCCGATGCCGCCCCGATGTGATATGAATACCTATAGGAAACAGATCATGTTTGCTGAAAATTGTATTAGAGATAGGAGTAAAAAGGCAGAAGGAAGATGGTGCACCGAGAAGTGGCAAGCTTCACCTGCAGGTAATCTTACATTTCATCTTTTGTGTATTTATTAGGGTTAGTGTGGGTCATTGGAAACACTATTTAAAATTTCATGACATCTAAGCATTTGAAATTTATTTAAAAAATACAGTGACGAGCGCGCTAATAACCGGCAAAATAACGCAAAAGATGGAAAACATTTAAGTTGTGAGATAAAAAGATAAAACTAATAGAGGTGTGAAATTTAGCGATAGAAACCTATAAATTTACTTTAAATTATTTGTTTTCTTAGAATAGCGGTAGAAACCTATAAATTTACTTTAAATTATCTGTTTTCACTTTTTATATATACTTACTGTGTCTAAAATGAAACAACAGAAAAAAAAGAATGTGTGTGTAGTTTGTACGCACGTAAGAAGTTATACTTCTATTATATGATTTCAACGAAATCAATATACTTTAAACAGTTTCTCTACTACTTTCCAACATTTTTTATTAAAACAATACCAAAAATTAAGAAAATAAAAGAATAAAACACACACAAACACATTGAAAAATGCCACAAATGATTTCTGAACAATAATTGTTGCCAAAAATTTTAATTAAATACGTATTTTCTGAAAAAAATTATATAGTAATATACTTACAATCATAAAATCTATAAAAAAAAATAAAAAAATGATATAACTTGCATTGGGCTTGAACCTACTTCCCGTGTATCCCGCCGTACGAGAGTCGGAGCGATTTCAAACTGCACCACCTTCGCGTATACGTCATGTGGGAATATACACAAACTGAACAACTTTTTGACATTTTGTTTATATGAATTTTTATTAGTTTGACAATATATAGAGTAAGAAAACGATACATTAGATGAAAATTTGTAGAAAGTTTGTTCGTAATCAGATTATGTAAATTAAAGCATTGCCTACTATGGGTATAGCATAGCAAGTACTAGGTAAGTACATTATTTTTTTTACATTTTCCAAATAGGTATGAAGATAATTTTTTATTGGAATACAACTGAAACATTTAGAATTACGTACCTGTGGAAAACTATTTAAAAAGTCACTATAATTATAAATTGGATTTTATTTCTGTCCTCACAACAATAAAAACTAATATATTATACAACATTTTTGTTTACCGATAACCTTCATATTGAACAATTATTGACAGATCATTTCAACACCCAATCAGAGCCCGTATAAAGACTAATACCAAACTGTCGGTGTGCGCATGCGCGCAGATCAATATAAATTCACCCTCAATCTCAATCGCGCCTGAAGAAGTATAACTTCAATAATAAATAATTTATTGACAAATTATCCAGCATAATATCTTAATTTGACGCTGTCCATTAAATCAAAAAGAATCATGAACAACTCATTGTTGAGAATACCTGTATACTGTAGTAATGAGCATCATTTTTCTTCACCATCTAATAGCTAGATCTTGTAGACTGTTAAAGCAATCTTAGAAGGTTAAAATGAATTTAATTAAACTCGATAACACATTATTTAATTAGTTCAACAGAAAATAAACACCAAAAACAAATAAAAACATATCCTCAAAAAGTCAAGAAGAATTACTGCATTAAACTAAGTCACCTGAGCAAAACGAATAAGAATGAATCTCTTAATTAACACGTTTCTTCAATGTAATATAATAGTATAGCTCCCCGTACGTGCCAAACTTAAGTAGTACGTGCCAAACTTAAGTACTCAAATTTTTAGACTAATAGTTCAATTGGATTTTTTACATTATCATAGATATATTACTGTCTGACTAAAATTGTATTAACCTTCGGATGACCAAGGGGGTAAATTTGGACCCCAATGCATGTTTTTATTTAATAAATTCAGAAATATTTTCAATTTTAAACTCATTATTTTTTTATTTGACTTTAATGTCATTCTAGATACCTACCCTCATATTTTGTAATAAAAAATCCCTATATTTTACGAAAAAAAAAATATTTTCCGAATTTGGGGTCAAAGGCGAACTCCCTTGGCCTTCCATATTCCAATTTTATATTAAGTAAATACCGTCTATTTTGTGGAATTGTATGTAAGAAACATTTCAAAATTGAAAAAAAAAATGTTTGCTAAACCTGTGGTGACGTAATTAGTGTGTGTTTGAAAATTTCTTTAGTTTTAAGTTCAGAATGATGATTCCTGTTTTTGTTCAGTTGTAATTAAAAATATGTTTTACTAATGTTTATTTATAATTTATTGATACAATAGTAACATTAAAATTACGAATACGTTATTACATTTCTTAAAACAACTTCATTTTTTTGTCAATTGTCATTTTTCACTTGGGGTCATTTTTTACCATCGTTGGTCATCCGTGTAACAAAAAAAGGTTGGTCATCGGAAGGTTAATTTTCTTGAAAATAAAACTTTTTAAGGTAAAGCAAGAAATGAAATTGTATATTATTCAACGAGTACAACTACAGTATACGAGTTATTTTTGTAAATGTATGTGCCTAAAACTTTGCTTGTATAATTTTTATATTATCTTTTTTATTTTTATATGTTTAATAAATAATATTTTATTTTAGGGACTGTCACTACAAGAGTTCTGTCTGCTCTAGATGCTTTGGATCGTCACCGATTTGACAAAATGGATGCAACAAATTCTTTAGATACATTATACGCCAAGGTGAGCAAATTGAGCGATATATTCTCACTATTCACGCAATTCAATGTTAATTTCATATAATTTTTCAGATATTTAGTGGGCCAAATGATCAAGAGAACGCCGTAGTTAAATTGCTGTGTGAATGGGCAGTCTCTCCCGAACGTACCGGCGAACATAGAGCTCTAGCCGTAGCAGCTCTACTTGACAGAAGGCAATCGGACACAAATACAGCAGGAGATCAAGAAACTACACCTGGTGATGACAAAGATTCCAGTAGTAGTGTTCCAGGTGGTCCACCAATGTTTCAGTCGCTATTGATGAAGTTTTTAGACAACGACGCGCCAGTTCCTGCACCTGATGATTGTTCAATGGTAAACGCTTTAAGATATTTTACGTATTTACTTACTTCGTGGCGTTACAACCTTTCGTGGGTTTTAGCCGACTCGACAACATGCCTTCACTGTTTTCTGTCTTGAACGATCTCTATCCAATTCTCCACGCCCATAGCTTCCAGGTCTCCTGCTATGTTATCCCGCCACCGGAGTCGAGGGCGTCAGCGTTGTCTTCTTACAGTTGGGACTTCCTCTCATATCAGCCATATTGGCCTTTCGTCAGAATGTCTTCTGAGGTGTCCTGCCCATTGCAGTCTTGTAGATTTTATTTCTTTTATGATGTTGATGTCTGGGTATAGTTCTTCGAGCTGTTTGTTAGTTCTTATCGTATATTGTCCTGCTGCTTCATCAAGCACAGGTCCAAAGATCTTTCTTAGGATTGTTCTTTCCCAAACACGCAGTGTTGTGTTTCGTTTGGTTGGTTGCATACTTATTAGGTTGCTTATCTTAATAAATATTTTAAAATGCATATTATGAAGTGACGATGGGGATAAGTCATCGTTACACTATACAAAATACCTACCTACTGAGAAATACGATTCTCGATATGATTACCGGTACTCAAATACAAAAGTAACAAAAGTAATCAAAGTAACGAATACTGTGAATGATTACCGAATATGTGTGTATACCGAATGAATACCGAATGATAACGAATGTGTATACAAAAGTAACGATTTTTAACGAATACTCGAAAGTAATATAATCAACATCACTACGTATGATTGTTTTATATACTTATATCTTTGTACGTCTTGTTAGTTGTTTCGATTTTATAAGGTTTTGAAGGGTATAAAGACACCTTTTGCCGGCTAGTATCCTATTGTTTTTTTCTTGTGATCTGTTATTGTCTTCAGTCATTGTTCTTCGATTGTGATGTTCTGGCCGATTCTGTCTCTACTTTGGTTATTGCAGCTCATATACATACAGGGTAGAGAGAAAGTATGGAAACACGGTAATTTCTCGGAAACCGCTTAAATGATTTTTATAGATATTGGTGAATAAGGACGTTCTAATGCGGCCAATATTATGGTGGTATTTACATTGTTGTCAAATCTTCCGTTTTTCTGGAAATCTAATGAACCTTCTTATTTTGAATGGAACACCCTGTATATTTGTTACGTTTTGAAGTCCTTAAGAAATACTGATTATTTTTCATGTTATATTCCCTATACCTAAATGACGTAATTTCGGAGTTATTGATACATTTATTGAAAAAAAAAAATTTAAACAAATTATAAAAATTAATTTTTTTGGCACGGGTAGACAGTTAAAAAAATAAGTTTTGAAATTATTACGAATTAACTAAATTCAAGTTCAAACTTTCTCCTACCAGCTCTCTATAAGAATATAAGAATTTTTGGCACGATTTATTCTAAAACTTTGTTTTTTTTTAATTGTTAATGAAGCGCATATGAGAGAACGGGCTAAAAAACAATATTTTAAAATGAAATAAGATCAAATCACTTATCGGTATCTAATACAATAAGGTTTGTACTTGAATTTACGCACTTCGTAGTTTTAAAAATAATATTTTTACTTGTGTTTTTGAATCTACAAAATCGTCATTTTTCGATTTTTTTCAGTTTTAAATTGTTTATAACTCGGAAACGAATAACTTTACAAAAAAGTTACGAAAAACCTTTTTTGTTCATTTGTTCCCAATGATCCAAAGAACCTAAAATAATTTCTACTCAGGCCAAAAAAATTAATTTTTATAATTTGTTTAAATTTTTTTTTTTTTTTAATAAATATAGCAATAACTCCGAAACTACGGCATTTAGGTATAGGGAATATAAAATGAAAAATAATCAGTATTTCTTAAGAACTTCAAAACGTAAAAATATACAGGGTGTTCCATTTAAAATAAGTAAGTTTATTAGATTTCCAGAAAAACGGAAGATTTGACAACAATTTAATTACCACTATAATATCGGCCGCAATAAAATACCTTTACCCACCAAAATCTATAAAAATGGCCCTAGCGATTTCCGAGAAATTACCGTGTTTCCATACTTTCTCGCTACCCTGTATATTTCGTTTTATTTTCATTGATTAGGAGCCCCATCTTCTCTGCTTCCTTCTCGAATCTGACAAAAGTCTTATTCGTCCTTAATCTGGTGTTTCCTATTACATCGATATCGTCTGCAAATGTCAACAGTAAGTTTGGTCATTCTTGAGGAAATACTGCAGTCGGTTTTTCGATTCTTGCACTTCTGTTTGTTGTGTTTCAGAGCAACTGAAGAGTTTTGGTGAAAGTGCATCTCCCTGCTTTAGTCCATTGTTTCTTTCGAATGAGTATTGTCGTTGTCCAACTCTCACCTTACATCGTAACCGTTCCATACACATCCGTATCAAACTGATTAGTTTTTTTTTGGAAAGAAAAGTTCCTGCATCGCTGTCAAATGCTTGTTTAAAATCTATGAACATCTGATGAAGCTCACGATCACTCCCAGCATTTTTCCATTATCTGTTTAATTGTGAATAGCTGGTTAATAGTAGAGCGGCCCGATCTAAATCCGTATTGATAATCTCCAACGATTTCTTCTGTGTATGTTTTGGTTCTTTCTAGCAGGATGTTTGCAAGGACTTTGTAGGTGGTATATAGGAGTGATATTCCCTGGTAGTTAGTACATTGCTTTTTGTTTCCTTTTTTTGTGCATTGGTACAATAACCCCTTCTTTCAATTCATCTGGCATTGTTTCTTGCCAAATGTCTTGAATTAGCTTGTACAGGGTGTTTGGTAAAGAATGGGTGATAGCTTAACCTTAGATTCCTGAGGTTAAAATAGGTAGATTTAAGCTAAATTACCTTAGTACAAAAGTTTATAATGACCGAAATACTGGGTGTGAAAGTTAAACTTTTATTTTATTTATTTTTGAATATTTCCTGACAGGCATTTGACAATAACACGAAATTTGGTAAGTGGTGCTGTTACTGTATACCCTACTAAATTATGTTAAAGAAACGTTTCTGGCTCCTACCAGAGGCGTACGATAGGAGAAGTGAATGGTTGACCCTTCCAGAATTCTACGCCACTGATGAAACTGCTATTTTAGCATAATTTTTAGATTCACCAATACTTTCTATGCAAATAATATACTCTTCATTCGTAACGATAAAGTCATTAGTTTTCAAGATATTTGAAGTTAAAAATGAAAAGGAACACTTATTTTGATTAATGTATTATGCTCCTTCGTTTTTAGCTTCAAATATCTCGAAAACTAATGGCTTTATCGTTAGGAATGAACAGTATGTTATTTACATAGAAAGTATTGGAGAATCAAAAAATTGCACTAAAATAGCAATTCCGCCAGTGGCGTAGAATTTGGGAAGGGTCAACCATTCACGTTACCCCGTCGTACGCCTCTGGTAGTAGCCAGAAACGTTTGTTTAACATAATTTAGTAGAGTGGACAGTACCAGCACCACTTACCAAATTTCGTGTCGTTGTCCCATGCCTGTCAGGAAATATTCAAAAATAAATAAAGTAAAAGTTTAACTTTGACACCCTGTATTTCGGTTATTATCAACTTTTGTACTAAGGTAAGTTAGCTTAGATCGACCTATTTTACCCTCAGGAAGCTGAGATTAAGCTATGGCCCATTCTTTACCAAATACCCTGTATATACAACGCTTATCCTCCGTGTTTTAAGCACTCTGCGGGTATACCATCGGTACCTGATGCCTTATTATTTTTTTAAGTTTTTTTTTTAAGATATTTTACTTAATGAAAGTATAATTATATATTTTTTAGAAAAAGACTGCGTTTTCCAACTTAGTTCACCTTTTTTCTGAACTTATTCGTCGTGATGTATTCTCTCATGATGCCTACATGTGTACTTTGATATCCAGAGGAGATTTACTAGGACCTGAAGAAAATTCTGAGAACACTTTGAACACACATCACACTAAAATGGAGGTATGATTTCAAGTTACATAATACATAGTATGTAATATAGTAATATTCTCACTAGACTCTTCTTTTTTCTTTTTCATTTAAGAAGCTACATCAGCGCGTCATCAATACTTTTTTTTCGAAAGTTCTGCGAACTTTGAACAGTGCGGTAACAGTGCGTCGTCATTACGTGAGACTAAACTAAATTTCAGTAACACATGCAGTGCATGCAAACAAGGATTTTAGTTGTTAAAGATGTTCAAAATTTATCTACTCGTTCCATAGTAACAGTATAATTATTAACATCACTTTTCTCTTTATATGTATCACTGAATACATAGATAGTGAAAAAGAAAGTGTGTGTACTTTGTACGCACGTAAGAAGTTACACTTCTATTATAATATAATCTAACTTCATATTATGATTTCAACGAAATCAATATACCTATCTACTTTAAACAGTTTTTTTGTATTGTATATTAAACTAATTTTAGAAAGAACAAAAATAATACCAAACATAAAAAAATATGACTTTGTCCGGATTCGAACAGGGGACCTCTCGATCCCTAGGCGAATGCTCTACCGATCAGCTACCACCGCTTTTGTATTCAGTCGATCATTTCTAGGACATAATCACAATCACGATAACAGATACATAGATACATTAATTGAAAATAAACATTTTCAATAATACTTATTAGGAGGAAGACAAATCCACAGACATAAAAATTATAATAAATATATTTACTAAAAACACTAATAATATATTCTTTTCACGAACACCTTATTTGCGCTACATAACTTAAAAGATGTAGCTGTTACAGTTCAAGTTGATTATCCAGTTGGAGTTGACTCCAACTAGTTGGAGTCGACTCTAACGGCTGGTTTCAGTAAAAGTTGATTATAAATATAAAATGAAGATTTATATTCAACATTTACTAGTAAAAGTAGACTCCAACTAGGAAAAGTATACTCTTCCCAATGCCATTTAGTAAAAGTTGATTCTGATTCACACAAACAGCCGATTCTAGAAATTAAATGTTACTGAATATGTTCAAATTAGTCTAGGCTGTATCGTCGCCTCCGTTAGGTAAATTATTCCAGTTCGATTTTTTTTGCACAAACTTACTAAAAAAGAGGTCCTCTTCGACCAAATAACGAATCCACAGGGTGTCAGATGGTACTGTGGTCGAAAAATTGTTTAAACAATTTTTTTAAACAAACTCACAAAAAAAATTAGGACAATTTTCTTTACATCATTTGGGTCATTCGGAGCAAAAGAGGTCTTTTGTGATTTTTCTGTAAAATTTTGTTGTTCTCGAGTTATACGCGATTTAAAATTTGCAAAATACAAAAATGACCATTTTCAAGGCTTAATAGCTCAGTTAAAAATTATTATTATGAAAGTCCGAAAGTCACCAAATAAAATTTTAACGACCCCCCCCCCCCTACAAGATACTGAAAAAATTTTTGTTATTATTTTATTACTAAGCGGTTATTATTAATTATTAACAATGAGCGCTAGGAGCGTATTGACGCAGCTATCAATGTGAGTGCGAGTGAGATGCACCATTGCACCATTTTGACATTTAAAAATTCAAACTTCTGTCAAACCACAAAACTGTCAAAACTTTTTTTGTAATTTATAGCTCGCATGTCATCACCATGACAAATCGAAAGATCTTCTTCTTGTGGTGCTTTCTCCTTTAGTGGAGGTTAGCGACTACACTGGCAAATCTGTCTCTGTCCAATGCGGCTCTAAACAAAGATGTTGAATCAAGGCCGGTCCAGTTTCTGATATTTCTAAACCATGAAATCTGGCGCCTACCGGGACCCCGTTTTCCTTCACTCTTACCCTGGATGATCAGTTGCGTCAGGCGGTACTTTTCGTTTCTCATTATGTGTCCCAGGTAGTTAACTTTTCTGACTTTAATGATTTTTAGCAGTTCCCTATCTGTACCTATTCTCCTCAGAACATATTCGTTGGTGGTGTGGGTTGTCCAAGGTATTTTCAAGTCTCTTCTATAAAGACAGAGTTCAAAGGCGTTCAACTTGTTCATCAGTGTTGTGTTGTGTCCAGGCCTCCGTTCCATACAAATGTATTGACCACACATAGCAATGCACAAAATGACATCTAAGGCTGATATTAATGCTACTGTTACAAAATAAGCTTTTCATTTTGATAAACCCCTGTCGGGCTACCTCTATTCTCGCTCTTGACTTCTTGTTTTTAATCAAGTTGATTTTTGAACCAGCAACCAAGATATTTGTACTGGATTACGTATTCAAGCTGTTGGTGTTTCACATATTTTTATTGGAAGAGGTAAATTTTTGTTCCTTGATATTCTTATAACTTTGGTTTTCGCAGTATTGATCTTCATCCCCATTTTTTCACAACTCTCAGTAACCCTATCCAACAGTATCTGCAGACTATGGTCCGAATCAGTCATTAATACTGTGTCATCTGCATAGCGGATGTTATTTACTCTCTGACCGTTTATCCTGATTCCTTCTGAAGGGTGCGATAAAGAGTTCGCAAATATTACCTCAGAGTAGACGTTAAAAGTATGGGTGATAGCACACAACCCTGTCTAACACCTCATTGTATTTCAATTGGCCTTGACGTATTACCATTGGTCTTTATGATTGCTGTCTGATTCCAATAAATAGTCTCTATAATTTTAGAATCTCTTTTGTGGACTCCGATGTCATTCAATCTTTCTATTAAGGTCTTGTGCTTCACCCTATCGAATGCTTTCTCAAAATCTATGAAACAGATAAAAAGTTCTGCTTGCTGATCTTTGTATCTTTGTGCCAGAGTTTGAAGACAGAATATTGCTTCTCGTATCCCCATACCTTTCCTGAAGCCAAATTGTTCTTGACCAGTGACCTCATCACATTTTTTATAATATATTCTGTTCTGTATGATACGCAAAAAAAGCTTCAGAATGTTATTTAATAGACTTATAAGGCGGAAGTCCTGGCATAATTTGGCGTTCTTCTTTTTAGGCAGTGGTATGAAGACTGATTCAAGCCATATTTTAGGGATAGTCCCTGTATTGTAAACATTATTAAATAGTCCAAGAAGAAGGTCTAAGTTTTCCTCGTTGATTAACTTCAATAGCTCAGCTGGTATTTCATCTTTTCCTACAGATTTGTTGTTTTTTAGTTGACGTAGAGCATATTCCAGTTCGGACTTTAGAATTGGAAGAACTTCGTCGTTTTCGGTATTTAATGTAGGAGGTTCTCTGATGTCATAGAAGAGTTCCTTTATATAGTCTTCCCACATGTTTATTTGTCCTTCAGGGCTTGAAATCAGTTTGCCATCTGCGTTGATTAGATTATTTGGTCCTTGTGAGTATGTCGTGCCTGTGAATTATTTGAGTTTCTTATACAGATGGAAGTCATCATGTTTTTTTATAAGTTTTCGATTTCTTCACATTGTTCTGTTATCCATTTTTCTTTTGCAATTTTTATTTTTTGTTTAATGGTTCTATTTAATGCTTTGTACATTGCTTTGTGCTGTTTGCATTTTTTTCTTTCATCCATTAAATCCAATATTTCCTCTGTCATCCATCTTTGCTTCCGTGGTCGCTGTTTTGTGAGCATTTCAGTTGCCGTTGTAAGGGCGTGTCTGATTTCCTCCCGAAGGCGAAAGTTAAGGATGTTTAATTATATGAAAGTGTGCTAAAAAACAGTGCGAAAAAGTAAAACCCATTTAAAATACATTGTTACGTCAGAGACACTTTAAACTCTTCATGTACTGCTATCTATATTTACAATTTTCACACAATAAAACCTTTACATTTTTACATAATATGAGATAGAGTACATAAAATTATTTTTGTGCATTTGGTTAACAAAAATTGGTTAAACAATTTTTCGACCTCGGTACCGCGTGACACCCTGTGTATTTGTTATAAGGATTGTTATACGGATGTATTTCTTTGAGTAAGGTTGTGCAAAAAATCGAATAAGACTCATTTACCTGACGGGGGCGACGTTACAGACTATACTAATAAGTAGTTGAAACGGTCAAAACAAAGAAACGCACACTCATCAAAAATGCACTTAATATTCTCGTATAATCAACATTTACTGAATCGATCCAGGAAGAGTCAACTCCAACTAGTAAAAGTTGATTTAAATTTTTAAAATCAACTTGTACTGCTCGTTTCAGTTGGAGTTGACTCCAACTAGTTGGAGTCAACTCTAACTGAGAATCAACTTGAACTGTAACATAGCGACTAATACCATACTGTCGGTGTGCGCATGCTCCAGGGAATGTAAAAATTCACCCTCGTGCTCAAAGAAGTGTAACTTCAAAAAAGTTTATTTGAAGAAAGTGTTTTTTTTTGTTTTTGTTAATGGCGGTACAGGCTCGTTTTTTTAATATTTTATTTAATTATAGAGTAGTTTCCACATACTAACATTTTTCTCAAATTTGGCTCTGTACCGCAATTCTTAACTATATTACGAAAATATATGTACCAAATATCTCGACAAAATATTCAAAATTAAAGCTGCAATCTTGGAACGCGTTTTCCACGAGCTAATTTTGCCTCTTAACTTAATAAGGCAGTAGCGGAGGACAGTATTTTCCAACCATCCCTGGGTCTAGTAGAGTTCACTTCCTTTTGTTAGAATCCTTATTAAGTAAAAAAAAATTGAAGGCACTCGTGGGAGTGCCGACAGAAGTGAAAACTTCTTATAGTAAATAAATTACGAGCTCAATGCTTTTTCCCCATACATGTACATAATTTATACACGTACAAAATTTATTGCAGCGAAGTGATGACGGTCGCAAATTCAATATTTTCCCAATCCAAGAAGTGCACAACGTCCCAAAAGAAATTTTAAATTCAAAAATTTATTTCGTCGAAGCGATGAAGTTCCCTAATTTAATATTTTTCCCCATCCAAAAAGCGCACAACGTCTCTCAAGAAGTTTTCACTTCAAATATTTATTTCGTCGAAGCGATGATGGTCGCGATGACGGTCGCTAATTTAATAATTTTTTCCATCCAAAAAGTGCACATCGTCCCTAAAGAAATTTTCATTTCAAAAATTTATTTCGTTGAAGCGATGACGGTCGCTAATTTAACACTTTTTCCCATCCAAAAAGTGCACAACGTCCCTCAAAAAGTTTTCACTTCAAATATTTATTTCATCGAAGCTACGATGGTCGCGATGACGGTCGCTAATTTAATACTTTTCCCATCCAACAAGTGCACAACGTCCCTAAAGAAATTTTCACTTCAAAAATTTATTTCGTCGAAACCATGACGGTCGCTAATTTAATACTTTTTCCCCATCCAAAAAGTGCACAACGTCCCTCAAGAAGTTTTTACTTCAAATATTTATTTCGTCGAAGCGATGACGGTCGCGAAGACGGTCGCTAATGTAATACTTTTTCCCATCCAAAAAGTGCACAACGTCCCTGAAGAAGATTTCACTTCAAAGATTTATTTCGTCGAAGCGATGACGGTCCCTAATTTAATACTTTTCCCCAGCCAAAAAGTGCACAACGTCCCTAAAGAAGTTTTCACTTCAAAAAAATATTTCATCGAAGCGATGACGGTCGCTAATTTAATAATTTTCCCCATCCAAAAAGTGCACAACGTCCCTCAAGAATTTTTCACTTAAAAATCAATTTCATGGAAGCGATGACGGTCGCTGATTTAATACTTTTTTCCATCCAAAAAGTGCACAACGTCCCTAAAGAAGTTTTCACTTCAAATATTTATTTCGTCGAAGAGATGACGGTCGCTAATTTATTAGTTTTTCCCATCCAAAACGTACACATCGTCCCTAAAGAAGTTTTCTCTTCAAAAATTTATTTCGTCGAAGTGATGACGGTCGCTCATTTAATAATTTTTCACCATCAAAAAAGTGCACAACGTCCCTAAAGAGGTTTTCACTTCAAAAATTTATTTCGCCGAAGCGATGACGGTCGTGATGACAGTCGCTAATTCAATACTTTTTCCCCATCTAAAAAGTGCACAACGTCCCTAAAGAAATTTTCACTTCAAAAATTTATATCGTCGAAGCGATGACTGTCGCTAATTTAACATTCTTACCCCATCCAAAAAGTGCACAACGTCCCTCAAGAAGTTTCCACTTAAAAATTTTATTTCTTTGAAGCGATGACGGTCGCTAATTCAATACTTTTTTCCCATCTAAAAAGTGCACAACGTCCCTAAAGAAATTTTCACTTCAAAAAATTATTTCGTCGAAGCGATGACGGTCGCCAATTTAATACATTTTCCCATCCAAAAAGTACACAACGTCCCTAAAGAAGTGTTCACTTCAATAAATATACATACAAAATTTATTTCGTCGAAGAGATGACGGTCGCGAAATAAATCCTTTTTCCCCATCTAAAAATAGGTTTTACATTTATTTTAAATTTAAATACTTCTATACAATTTATGTATACATATTAGTGATGTAACGAATGTCATTTTTTGAACATTCGCGAATACGAATGCGAATATCTGCTAACGACATTCGCGAATGCGGATGCGAATGCGAATATTCCGTTTTTTTGAATTAGTTTCTATTTTTGTCATGTTTTATAAATTTATAATGAGAAATTAGTTGATATGTAGTGAAAATCAATCTGAATCTTAAGCGTTATTTCATAATACCAAATTATAAAATAAAGTGAAGGCTGATAATGTGATTATACGAGGTTAAGTTACCTTTTCTTAATAAAAAAAGATGAGACACGAATAGATTTTGATTTTATTAATGTAATATTATCTTCAAATTATTTTTTTTCTGATATTCATATTCGCAAAACATTCGCACAAATTTTGCGAATGCGAATACGAATGCGAATACGAATATTCGTTACATCACTAATACATATACATAATATAGATACGTACAAAATTTATTTCGCTGAAGAGATGACGGTCGCGAAATAAATCCTTTTTCCCCATCGTAAAATAGGTTTTACATTTATTTTAAATTTAAATACTTCTATAATATATATTATACTTACAAATAATATATAGCATAAGCGATGACGGTCGAGATGACGGTCGCGAATTCAATGCTTTTTCCAAAGTCAAGTTTTCACTTCAAAAATTTTGACCAGCTGATCATTTCGATTCATAAACCTTCAATAAAGTTAATATTGTCATCTTTTTTGGGTTACTTTGACATTGAAATAATTTCACTCGTAATTCTAGCCGATGGATTGTGACGATAATATAGACCACGATATAGACAAAATCCTCCAAAACATCAAAGAAGACCAACAGAACTCAATGGACTTCCCAGATAGTCCCAAAGAGCACGATCACGGACATCACTCCCACGTTCCTTCTTCCATGGGCCATGTCCCTCTGGAGACCGATCACAACGACCACAAAGTTAAGCCTTCAAGACATTTATTGTATACGACGCATTTTCCCTTGAGCCAGGATGATCCTTTTTCTCAACACGACTGTAATCAGAGACACGTTTTGTTGTATGGTGTTGGCAAGATACGAGATGAAGCCAGGTGAGTAATAAAATGTAATTAAACTTCTTCTTTCTCATAATCCTTAGTGCCCTTCAGGGCGTCGCGTCGCACTGTGGTTCCAAATGCCGAAAAGGTGGTCATGAACCCTTAAAAGCATATGTTGTTTATACAATTCGAAATTACTTTCGTTCTTAAGGGTTTTTGGCATCGCTGATTACGAATCTGACATTTTTTTTTGAAAAACAAAATGGCAGATCCAACATGGCGGAAAGAAATTCGAAAATTTTATTTTAAACATTGCTCGTATTTTTAACCTTGCTCGTATGTCAAAGCAATTTTCCCCATTGAAATTAACTGAAATGTCATTAATCCGTTCCAGTTCGAAAAAACCTCCTTAGTTGTTTTTGTTAAGTGTTTTTAAATAAGAAAAATGTTTTTACAAGAAGAAACATTTATTTATACATAACAAAAAATATATACATATTCTGTAAAGTGAGAAAGTGAAAAAGTGAGGTGCTTACGGAAGCGCTTAATTTTCGTCAGTGGTCTTCGCTTTTTTCGTCACACTCTGCTCATTTTCATCTGCAGCTCGTTTAAAAAAACTGTCCAAAGAGGTTTGTTTCTTCCTCCCTTTCAGAATATTGCGGAAATGTGTTAGTCATGTTTCGTTGAACAACTCCGATGCACGACCAGTTGTAACTTTTTCGGGGAATGCGGAATACAAATTTTTGTCGGATTTAATTTACAATGTCTATTTAATTTGTCGGTCCCAGTAATAGTCACGTACAGACCCGTGAAATGATCTTTATGGCAGGGCCGTAAAGATCTATTATCAGTAAAACTACCTTTTATTTTATAATACGAGTTAGGTAGTCAAAAAAGGCATGAATTTTAATAAAGAGCGGTTACTCGTATCTCAAATTTTTCTCTCATCTCAAAGCAAAACATCGCTCGCTCGGCGGCTCGTATCTCAAAACACTCGTATATTAGGGCGCTCGTATATCGAGGTACCACTGTATTTTTTTGAAATTTTTTAGTATAAGGTACTTTTGAAATTGCTGATTACCAATACATTTTCTTTTTTATGTACAATATTTAGAACCTGTTACTTAGGTACAACCGCCCATACGTATGAAACAATCGCCAGAATCATGTAATATGCGTCATTTCACACTTTTGTATTCAAACAACTGCCAGCAATGCAAAGGCAGCTAAACAAATGCAGTGGAGGCTGGTCTGGGTCGGCAGTGCCGATCCACACATTTATGGACACATTATAGATTTTTTAAAATATTTAAGTTAATCAGAGTTGATGATATTCGTTTCTGTGAAATAAAAGAAATATCTGTGAGATAATACAGACTAAATTTTATTCATTGTTTTTAAAAGAATTCGATCGATCCGATACGTTAAGTGATCCCTGTGCGCTGTGCGTAAGGGACTTTTCAAATTAATGATCCTAGCCATGCACCCGATTGCGATTGTGTGAATTCAAGGCCCGCTTCGGCAAGCCGTCCCCAGATTGATCATTTGCTTTTAATAAGAAGCTATGGAATATTAGCCTTTAGGCAACCAATTATACATTCTCCGTATTTATTTGAATGGCAAGTACGGCAGATAAACAATCTGCTGAGAAATGATCTGCAAACGGCAACAAGACACGTACCTATTATAGAGCAGGGCGCATCTGTAAAAATATTAGTACATTAATTTGGACGTTGAGAGGTGACTCATATTTGTTTGCATAAATTGCTTGAAAATAACTCATAATAATATTTGAGTTATCCTCCCACTCAAAAGGGTCCGGAACATTGTTTAAATAATCAAAATGTCAAAAAATGAAGGAAGAATTCGATTTTTTTCTTCATTTTTTGATTATAACTTTAAAACTATTCTTTTTCCAGAAAAGTTGCACTGACATAAAAGTTGCGTAATTAAATTTCCTACAATATAGGATTAGTTAAAGATTTTAAAAATTGTCACCCTTGTTGCAAAATAGCAATAATTGCGAAAAAATCATAAAAAACAAGTATTCGCATTTTACGGTTTTCATCCATTTATGGTACACTTAGGACCTTCATAATTTTACCCAGAAAAACTATGTCATAATAAAACAATACTATGAATTTCATTAAGGTCGGTTCAATAGATTTTGCAAAATAAATTTTGCAATCCAGCTTTCGCAAAAAAATTCATTTTTTCAAAATGTTGCAGAACTGAAAATAAAGCAGACAGCAAGTTGAATTTATTTTTACGTATAGAAGAATACTGTACCTTTCTTCTATATGTAAAAAAATTCAACTTGCTATCTGCTTTATTGTCAGTACTGCAACATTTTGAAAAAATTATTTTTTTTTTGGAAAAGCTGGATTACAAAATTTATTTTGCAAAATCTATTGAATCGATCTTAATAAAATTTACAGTATTGTTTTATTATATCATAAAGGTTTTCTGGTTAAAATATGAAGGTCGTAAGTGTAGCATAAATGGCTGAAAAACGTAAAATGCGAATACTTGTTTTTTTATGTTTTTCCCGCAATTATTGCTGTTTTGCAACAAGGATGACACTTTTTAAAATTTTAAACCAATCCTATATTGTAGGAAATTTAATTACGCAACTTTTATGTAAGTATAACTTTTCTCAGAAGTGAATACTTTGAAAGTTAAAATCAAAAAACGAAGAAAAAAATATAAAGATAAAGATAGAAAAAAAAGGATAACTCAATTAATTATTTCCAAAGAATATGGTTACAAGAAAAAAAAATAGAAAAAAACAAAACCCAAAAATCTTCTATGAAATTGAAGCCTTTTAATTAGATGGCATACCTATCTGAAGAGACAAAACCTTGCCGACCCTGTCCTTAAAGCCACAAATGTGATTGTGTATCTTCTGACTGTACATTTTGAGATTAATAAACATTAATCGCAGAATTATGCAGAATTAATTATGTACTTTTTAAATGTACTTACTTACTTAAACCGTCCTCTTGTACCTTACGATGTCGAGGTACTTTTTAAATGTATTTTTAGTAAATTTTGATTATTCCAAGTATATTTTTACTGTTTATTCATGAGATCTGCGGACCGGAAATTAATTTTACTTAAACTATCAAATATGGGCCTTTAAATAACCCACAATATAATTTACATTCAAATTTAGTCAGTTGTGTTTCATTTATGTAACAATGAAAGTAACTGAAGAAAAAAATCGAATTCTTCCTTCATTTTTTGACATTTTGATTATTTAAACAATGTTAACGGATGGCTCACCCGGTCTGGAGGGCAGGTGTCGTCCCAGGCTTGTCGGTACTTATTTGACTAAATCACGGCGTTGATGGTTACTTGCAATTAGTTATTGCATTACTTTACAAGTAACTCTTGAACGCATAATTTGAGGGCAAGTATGTCTTCTTTTGAAGCTGAACAAGCTTGGATAAAAAAAACTATAGGATGAAGTAATGTCAGATGAAGATTGTGGTTTATCAGATTCAGATGATTTATCAGATGATTATGTTGCTTCTGATAGAAGTTATTCCAGTGAATAGGACATGGTGCCAAGAAAAAAAATTAGGAAGGATAAATATCGTACAAATGGCTGTTTTTTTTTATTCGTAACTCGACATCAAATTATCCTATTTTGAAACCGCAAACACTGAAGTATTCCCTTAGATCGGCATTATTCAATGCTATAATACATAATATTGCACCGTGTCTCTTCACCGGCTCACGCGGTCTGATGTAAAATTTAGCGGTGAGAGACACGTGTAAGGTCACCCGATAGAGATGTTGAAAAAGAATCTATTCGTTACAAAGTACTCGTTACTTACGAATAACGAAAGTAACGATTACTATACAAAGAGGCAAATCGTTACTTTGATTACTTTAATTACTCTGATTACTTCGTACCAATCGTATCAGAGCGAGTAACGACTATTGTATCTACTTTGATTACTCTAATTACTTCGTTACTTCCTACCAATCGTAACAGAGCGAGTAACGACTATTGTATGTACTTTGATTACTTCGTACCAATCGTATCAGAGCGAGTAACGACTATTGTATCTACAACCGATACACTTGATTACTTTCTACCAGTCTTATCCCAGCGAGTAAAAACAGATGGGTGAAGGTCGTTGTTATATCGGAATACCTATACAAAATACCTACCTACTGAGAAATACGATTCTCGATATGATTACCGGGTCACAAATACAAAAGTAACAAAAGTAATCACAGTAATCAAATCATTTTTATCCCTTAAACAGATCGGTGAAAGTCGTTGTTATATCGGAATACCTATACAAAATACCTACCTACTGAGAAATACGATTCTCGATATGATTACAGGTACTCAAATACAAAAGTAATCATAGTAATCAAAGTAACGATTTGTAACGAATACTCGAAAGTATCTATAATCAACATCACTATCACCCGGTCCGGCAAGATCACAACAGCGTGAGACAGCATTTATCTCACGCGGGGCTGAACGTGTTAACAAATTTTATGCATTTATTGTTATCAAATCTTTAGTCAAATTTCACCTTACATTAATACATACTTGAAAAAGAAGAATATGCTTTACAGCAATAAAGTTGATAAACTACAAAATAAGGACGTACTCACTTGTCCAGGAGATATGAATAAGAATAGATCCGGTCTGATCATGATACCTACGTATGACGACTCTACGATAGTATGAGCAAACAACAGTAAACAGTAAAATCCCTAAATAGGGACGTTTTATCTTACCTCATGACCACGTTTTCAACATTTCTTCGATGCGCTGCTATTGGTGGCCAGGTTTTCCATATCTCTTATATTCATGTCTCTCCTTTCACCTAGACCTATATCATGGATCTGGTCCATCTATGTCCTTTTTTTCTTTTGTTTCCCATTTGGGCTTCATGTACCTTCTTTGTTAGCCGGTTTTGCTCTATTAGTTCTATATAACCAAACATATGAGTTTTAAACTGAGTTTTTTAACAGTATTTTTCTTACAGACACACTGTCAAGAAGATGTCGAAAGAAATATGCAAACTATTTTCAAAGAAGTTTAGCATCGACGTAGCTGAAGGTGGCAAAGTCAAAAAGCAGCGCAATGAATTTAATTTCGAATCAACTACCCAAAAATGCCAAAGCCTCAGTTATTTCGATCAGCACTTAGTAACGTGGCAATGTAGCGTTACAGTCATAGAGATGCTAAATTCATTTGCTACAGGAAACTCGAATTATCTTCCTGTTCAAGAACACGTAGCATTCTTATTTGATCTGATGGAACTCGCCCTAAATATATATGGACTAATCGATGTTTGTATCCAGATCTTAAAAGAATTGCCCGAAGTCGAGGCTCAGTTAAATAATAAGAATTTGGCATTGAGTAGGAATTATACTACGTCGTTGAGTTTGTATGTTGTAGGAGTACTCAGAAGATATCATTGTTGTTTATTATGTAAGTATACATATGTTTTTACAGTCTTAACCCTTTCACCCCCAGCTACTAATTTTTTTTGAAGTAAATAATCCCAGCGATTTTAAGTTTGGACATACGGCGTAAGTTTCCATGCTTATATACCAACGGTCGTACGTTGTACGTCATAGGAACGAACCTACACTGAAAAATGTAATAACTTGAACAAAAAAAGATATTTTCTATTAAAATACATGATACCGTTGAGTGAAAAGTATAAAAAGACGCAACCAAATGTACTAATCTGTGCCAAATTTTTCTCACGGTTTTATAATGTATTGTGGCGAACATTATAAACAGCAAATATGAATCCTAAAAGTTATATTTGTTGACATCAGGGGTGTAAAAATAACACAGAAAGAGAAATACGTTTAAGTTTTTTTATTGATATGATACATAATTTATACTTTTGTGATACATAATTTATTTTATTTGACATTTACAAAACATGATTATAATTATTAAAACAGTTTGGCATGCACAAGGCAGGTTTAGTAGGGCACAAATTGCAAAAGTATTTAGTATCGCGTCGTATTCTATTTGAATAACACATAACGCATCTTCGTTGTGGACGCGGACGACGAGCAGTAGGTAGGGTAGAAATGTCAGACGACAGGTCCGTCTGGAACTACAATATGTTGTCTTCGACGTCGTCTACAGAGTGGCTCATTTGCGTCCAATATTTCAATCTCTTCTGAACGCCCTTCCACGAATTACACGATTACAAAATTTAAATAGGTCAATAATGACATATTTCTGCCGCTTAATTCTTTGTAAACATAATGTGAATTTAATACTGCACGTTGAAGGAAATGTAATCCTAATTTCTTAAATCTTAAACCATGTGTAAGATTTTCGGCAGCAATTATAAGAATGAAGTAATTGGTCTATTTTATCGACGCCTCGCATGCAGTGAGTGTATTGTTGAATTGCTGCGGGTTTCATGAAAAATTCTCGTTGCCCACCTGCAACATATCTCTCTCTTTCCGTAAGTTCTGCAGTGAACTCTGTCGATAAAACATAAACATCCCTTGTGTCAAAATATTTTAAAATAAGTATATTATTTTTTCTTGAAAATGCTGATTGGTGTCTATTGAATAGAGAATTTTTTAGAATATGTGGAACCCCTCTATTTGAACGTATTGTACCAGTAAGTAGCGTTTCTCTTTCTAATAAATATTCAGCAAGCCGAGTGCTACTGTACCAATTATCTGTATAGAAAGAATAACCCAAGGTCAGCAAATTTCTACCAAGATGAACTACAATTCTTTCTGAAAGGGATAATCTAGCATTAGCAACATTGTCAGAAAGAGCAAACTGCTGCTGACCTTGACCAGTATAAATTTCAAAGCTGTACATGTATACATCTGAGGAACAAAGGCTAAAAACTTTTACTCCGAACCTGGACCGCTTTGATTTAATATATTGCCGAAAATGTAAACGGCCTTTGTACAACATCAATTATTCGTCGACTACAACATTCTTCTTTGGTTGGTAGTTATGTTGAAATATTCTTTCTAAACGTTCTAGAAATGCTCTAATGCGGCATAATCTATCATTTGCTTGTAGGTTATTTGGATCAGCAAATCGTAAAAATTTTGAAATTGATAAAAATCGGTTTCGACTGAGACCTTTCTCTCGAAACCACGGAGTATTTAGATTATTGCGCGTACTCCAATACATTGATATCTGCGGTTTTTTATTCAAACCCATATTTAGGATACATCCAAAAAAATTTTCATTTCTTCTGCTGTTACATCGTGCCATTGTAGTCCATGAATTTTAAAATTGACTTGCGGATGATTTGCAAAATATAATTGTGCTTTAGAATTTGAGCATTGCACAATAAAATTAAACAAGTCAACTGGTAAAAAGGCATCTGTACTACAACTATTTTAATTGAAGGTGTTTCATTGGCAACATCGCACTTAAAACGAGTCACCAATAGTTCTTTTGTCAGCTTTGCAGTGGCGTACCAAAATAATATTTTAATTTATTTTATTATTTATATAAACAGTTAGGTAAGTAATTACGTAAAAGTTAAATCTAAGATCTATGTAATTATTAAATTATGATGTATGTTTTGACAGGTATTTTCTAGTTTTCTAACAAAATAAAGTAAATATTCTTCTGAATCTATTTCTTTGTGGCATCTTATGCAATTACGTACAGTATGATGCATGTTTGGAATAAATTCGTTATCTCGTAAGCCACCGACTTTAAGGAAAAGTCCTGAAACAGGTCGATTTTTACTTTTATAATTTTTGAGACATATATGGTACTAGTGACGTCATCCATTTGGGCGTGATGACATGATCGATCATTTTTTTAAATGACAATAGGGGTCGTGTGATAGTTACTTGAAAGGTTATTCAATTCTCTATTCAGCAATATAAGCATTAACATAATTATTTATACAGGGTGTTCAAGAAATTTTTTTTGAATTAAATTGGCTCAAAAAAGAAGAATGCATGAAATTGATTTAATTTAAAATACATTCTAATGCTGTCAGAAGACAGAAAAAAAATGGTTTTTGATAAATAAACATTGCTTTTCGCTTAATTTAAATGTTCGAGCTGCCACCCATCTGCCCCTTGACAGTTTAAACATTATTTAATTTAAGCGAAAAACAATGTTTATTTGTGAAATAAACAACATTTTTTCTATTTTCTGAAAGCATTAGAATGTTTTTTGAATTAAATAAATTACACACATTCTTCTTTTTGCGTCGATTAATTTATTAAAAATAATTTTTCTTAGACACACTGTATGAGTAATTATATCAATGTTTATATTACTGAATAGATAATTGAATAAATAACCCTTCAAATGAGTTAGTACACGACTCCCATTTTTATTTAAAAAATTCGCCGATTACGTCATCACGCTCAAATGGATGACGTCATTAGTATGATATAAATCATAATTCAAAAATAAAAGTCGGCCTGTCTCAGGATTTATCCTGAATGTCGCTGGTTTACAAAAGAACGAATTTATTCCAATCATTTGCACCATACTGTATCCAATATTAGTTATATTAATGATTATACACTATTTTACTTGGAAAATAAGCCACAATATAAGTTGAAAAAACAATTCATTTGACGTTTTGACTTCCACTTGAAAGTACCTATTAATATTTTGTATTTTGATAACGATTTCCGAAGTGGAAGTCAAAACGTCAAATAAATTGAATTTTCAACTTAAAGTGTGGCTTATTTTCGAAGTAAAATAGTAAATAAAGTAAAATTTTATTAATAGAGAGTACCTATCTATACAGTATTTCAAGGTCAGTTTTCACTTCAAATTATCATTATGATGTGTGTTTATAATAAGTATTGAGTTTCATTTACTATCCTTGATCTTTGGGAACCGCGTGAATATTATTTTGCAGATATTAAAACGTGAAAGAATAATGGCAAATGGCACCAACAAAAAGCAATGTTTGGTTTCATTTTAATGAACTAAGAACAAACTCGCTGCAATTTTTGCTCCAAAGTTTTAAAAAGATCAGAAAATACCGGGTGTCCACTTATATTTTCCCCAATTTTAACTACCTATAACTTCTAAACGGCTCAAGATAGAAATATGCGGTTTTCGCTGAAATGTATTATTTTAGTAAAAGATTTGTCTGAATGGATTGAATTGTTTATATCGCTTTCAAGTACGAAAACAAAAATGGCGGATTTTTAAAAAACGTTGTTGACTTTTTTTAATGGAACACCCAGTATATTTTTTTGTAAATTGAAAGAAATGTCATTTACCTATCCAGCGATATAAAGTTTTTAAAATCGGTTGTCAAATCACTGAGTAATTAATTTTTAAAATGAGAGGTGCAACATGGATATCACATACTTAAATAACATAACTAAGCAAATTGATATTATGTTATGTGATTTCCACATTGCATCTTTCATTTTAAAAATTAATTGCTCAGTCATTTGACAACCGATTTTAAAATTTTTTATATCGCTGGATAGGTAAATGGCTGTTTTTTCAAGTTTTTAGGTAAATGACCATTTTTATATCGCTTTTAAATAAAAAATGGCGGATTTTTGAAAAAAAAACTTTGTTGACTTTTTTTATTAAAACACCCAGTATATTTTTTTAACTTGAAAAAATGGTCATTTTCCTATCCAGAGATATAATTTTTTTTAAAATCGGTTGTCAAATGTGGAAATCACATAACATAATATCAATTTGCTTAGTATGGTATTTAGGTAGGTGATATCCACGTTGCACCTCTCATTTTAAAAATTAATTACTGAGTGATTTGACAACCGATTTTGAAAGACTTTATATCGCTGGATAGGTGAATGACCTTTCTTTCAATATACAAAAAAATATACTGGGTGTTCCATTTAAAAAAAGGCAACAACGTTTTTTTCAAAAATCCGCCATTTTTGTTTTCGTATTTGAAAGCGATATAAAAAATTTAGTCCATTCAGACAAAACTTTTACTAAAATAAAACATTTCAGCGAAAACCGCATATTTTTATCTTGCGCCGTTTAGAAGTTATAGGCAGTTAAAATGGGGAAAAATATAAGTGGACACCCGGTATTTCCAATTTACACGCCTATTAAAAATAAAAACATGGTGGAGTTTTTTTTAATCAAGTAAACGAAAGAAAAAACGAGAATACGAACAAGAGTGAAGACAATGAATCGAAGATTAAGATTTACTAAATAAATCTACTTTAAAATGTACATAAATATAATATATTATGTCTGAATTGTTAATATTAATGAGTGAGATAAAATTAAAATATTAGAGAAGATTTTTTTACCAAGCATGAAAAACAAAATTTGATTAAATTATTAAAGTTTTGTATTTTGATAGTGATTTCCAAGTTGGAAATTGAAACGTCAAATACGTTTAATTTAAAACTTAAATCGTGGCTTGATCCCATGTCACAAGCAAAAAACACCCCAGGTCTACGTCCATGCAGATAAGGACACCTGTTGACGAGTAAAATATTTCTTGGATTCTCACCCTTCCTTGGACGTAAATATATAGACCAGCGAAGTATTGATAAGGTTACCAATGATTCACAGTGTTCAAGGAATTTGTTCAACTTAGTCGCTCGTAAATATGACCCATAGACCGGAGGTATATTGTTACCGGGGCAAATTTTATGAAATCATCTTCCTTTTTCCCTTATGCACATTGGCAAGCCATACCCAATAAAAATGCCCCCGGTATAAATTTAGTTTTAAAATTTAACATTATTGCCGATAGTTCTCAGCTCAATTTGTAGATGAGTCGCCTTCAATTAAAAATGGTTGGACTATACACACCTTGTAAAAGATACATCTTCGTCAGGAAACACATCTGGATTTGGACCTGGAATCCCAAGGAATTCTGGCACATTATCAGGTCGAATATCTCCAAATGGATCACCTATCATATTCCACGCAATTTTTTACTAATTAAAATAAAAAAAAGGTCGTAGAAAAAGTATAGTATTCTGCTCGCATGTAATGGCTATTACTCACTCCGATGAATTACGTCGCTCGCCTACGGCTCGTGTCGCAAACTTCATCATCGTGAGTAATAGCCATTATTACATGCTCGTTGAATAATATACTATTAATCGGTACTGATTTTATATATTATGACGAAATAAGTTACAAGCAAATTTATCAATTAAATGAATGGTGTGTGTATGTAAATTATATGTTACAGTACCTTTGGTGATGAATGGATGCCTCTTTTTTCTTCCAGTGCACTGGACTCTGCAATTGAGCTGCCAATTCTTACACTTGTTTGGAGGGGATTTAAAACTATTTATAAAACTGTGTTTTACTTGTGACAGTTGTGACGGCTATAACATGATTGAGAGTATGTGTGAACGCTTCGTAAGCTTTGCGTCTCTTAAGTCTGTTAGGAGCGGTATGTACAGGACCGTATTGGTAACGTAACGTAAAGACATACACACATTATATGGTAATTAAATTAAATATGAAAAAGAAATAATTAATAAAATACTTAATAAAAAATACAAGAAAAATATGTGTGGAGGGACGGAACATACAGTCTTACAATAAAATCTAACAACTTAATATAACGTCTTCTTGTCTTTGACAAATATGAGGATTGATCATCCTGCTCCAAGTTTTTTTTTGTGTGGCAACGTAGCAACACAAATCTGTTCAGTTAGTAGCTTTTCCAACTATTAGCAGATATATTTTCTTCTTCTTTCTCTTTATAAGCAATTCTGCTTGTTCATTGGCATATGAATACCTCTATAGGTTATAATTCCATCTTTTGCGCGGTCGGCCGATACTTCTTCTGCCGTTTTGTGATTTAAATATTGCTACTTTCACCACACTTGTCTCCCCCATTCTGCCAATGTGCTTATCTTTTTTTTTACTTAGTTTCCATTCGTTTATACACTACGTTACATTTTCTTCTAATGTCTTCACTCCTCTTTCGATCTCTCAGAGTATTTCCAGTAATTCTTCTCAGTACCCTCATCTCTGCCATTTGTAGTCTTTGTGTTGTGGCTGTGCTGGATCTTGTTTCTGATGCATGTCATTATTGGTCTTACTCTGGCTTAATAAATTCTTGACCTTATCTCAGTGTTAATATGCCGGTTTCGCTAGTTTTGCTATATAGTGTTATTAAGGCATCCTGCCAGTCTATTTGCTTTTTATACCTACTTGATTTCTAACTTCTTTCTTCAGGTCTCCGTAACTCGACAGTTTAATTTCAAGGTATTTTATTTCCCTTACTTGTTCAATACTGGTGCCATTAATTTTATATTTTACTCACCCACCTGCCTCTTGGCAGTTTGAACATTTAATTCAAACGAAAAGCAATGTTTATTTGTGAGATAAATATTTTTTTTCTGTTTTGTTTCTGACAACAATAAAATGTATTTTGAATATTAATTTAATTGAAATTTTTCTGACACTGTATAAATTATTACGTTAATGTTTATATTACTGTATAGAGAATTGAATAAACTTTCATATGAACTAGCATAGGATCCCTATTCTCATTATAGTTAAGGAACCAAAGCTTTTCACCTCGCAATTTTTACAGAATGGATCAATTTGCTTGAAAATTTGAGAATAAGTAGTGGATAGTCCATGGATCAAAATCTATATGCGCTATTACCATGGGGGTGGTTGCCACCCCATGTCGAGGGTGGAAATTTTTTATTATATTTTGACTGCAAAAGTTAATAAAAACATTCATTCTAAGCAAAAAATGTTCTATACATTTTTTTGATAAAATTAATAGTTTTTGATTTATTCGCTATCGAAAGTGTTAGTTTTATATCTAAAAAATCAATGTTTTTCGATGGTATACTCATTTACGATTCACTCAATTTCTTTTTTTGCCGTAGAACAAATTTTATCAAACCAAGTTCTTGGGAACTAAATTATCTACAATATCATATTTAACCATTTTTCTTATCTCTGATGCTAATCTTTCTATTCTGAAGAAAATGGCATTTTTTACCAAATTGCAAACATTCGTTACTCGGTTTAAACTTCAGTTTTTTAAAAACTAATCATTCTAAGCCGGTCAAAGTTCTAGAATCTATTAATAATACATAAATAAAGAAGAATAAGGCCAATGACGAAAAACACCCCTAACTTACATTATTATGCTTCCAATTGGATTTCTCCTTTTTTTTTTTAATATATTGATTTTTTAACTGTAACTTTTTTATTTTTTATCTTAGAAAGTTCTTTAAAAAATAATTTTATAGGTTTTTACAAGATATATAAGCTTTTAATATTAAATATTTTTAAAATTCTCAGTAACAAAAAGAGGTGGCATTGAAAGGAATGGTAAAGGTGGTTTTTGCATGATATAACAAGTTTTAAGTGTCAATAGCTCACTCAACTTTTACCGTAAAATTTTTTTTTGCAAACTGAGTTCTTGGGAATTAAATAAGCTACAATTTCATATTTAAATATTTTTTCGTATCTCTGATGCTAATTTTTCTATTCTGAAGAAAAGGGCATTTTTTACCAATCTACAAAAATTCGTTATTCGCTTTTAATTCCATATCATTCTAAGCCGATCAAACTTCTAGAACCTATTAACAATACATAAATCAAGAAAACCAAATCAGGTCAATGACAAATTTTAATTAGAGTTGTTTACCATCACTTTTTTGCTGAAAAAAAAATAGGGACTGACATTCTTTTCATTATAAGTCACTTAATTTTTTTAGCTAGAGATTTTTTTTATTTCTGGAGATTCATATTTTTAAATACTTTAAATTAGTTTTAACAAATTATCCTCGAAAAATGCATAGTTTCCCGTCCTTTGACTTTGAAACTACAATATTTAGCATTTGACGAAGAAGAGCCAACATATAATAAAGTATAGGTCGATTACTATTGGTCTTAAAGAAAATAAGAAAAAACGGTTTTGTTTACTTTTTCAAAGGGTACATTTGTTAAGTAAAGTTGTTTTGATAAAACGAAAACTTTTTGAGTTATTAGCAGAAAACTGATTAAAAACATTGATTTTTTCGATATAAAACTAACACTTTCGATAGCGAATAAATCGAAAACTGTTAATTTTATCAAAAAAATGTATAGAACGTTTTTTTGCTTATAATGAATGTTTTTACCAGCTTTTGTGGTCAAAATGTAATAAAAATGTCCACCCCCGAGATGGGGTGGCAACCACCCCCATGCTAAAAGCGTCTTTTGGCATGTGTGTGTGTGTGTGTGTGTGTGTGTGTGTGTGTGTGTGTGTGTGTGTGTGTGTGTGTGTGTGTGTGTGTGTGTGTGTGTGTGTGTGTGTGTGTGTGTGTGTGAAAAAATGGCTTGGATGCGGGTCCGTTAGCCACAGATTTTTATTGATATAGATTTTGATCCTTGGGCTATCCACTACTTATTCTCAAATTTTCAAGCAAATCGATCCATTCTGTAAGAATTGTGAGGTTTTGTCCTTTAAGCTTCGCTACTTGGACTATTAAAAATGATTACGCCATCACGCCCAGATGAATGAGGTCACTATATGCCAAAAAATCATAATTTAAAAAATAAAAATCGACCTGTTTCGGGATGTATTTCCAAAATAGCTTATTCATGAAAAAATGCATTTATTCCAACCTTTACGTGCCCACTGTATATGTTTCTGCTTTCTATTATTCTTTTTTGAAATAGGTATCTTGTGGATTCATCCAGTAAGCTTTCGACTTCTATCTTGGTGGTGTATTCTGTTGTGTTGTTATTTACTTATATGGTTTTTCCTTCTGATTTTGCACAATACCAATTTATGATCGCTTCCTATTTCTGCTGATGTTAGTGCTCTTACATCCAAGATGTGAGACGGGTGGAACTCTGTATTCGACAGAATATAGTCTTATCATAGATTTTTGTCTTCTAGTATTTTCAAAAGTGTATTTGTATTGTTCTTTGTGAGGGAAACATGTACTATTAATACGTATTTTGTTTATGCGAGGTACACGTATTTCGGCCGAGGTCGGTCAGAAGGTCTCCTTTTTCAATTATGATATTTTCATTATATCGCTGTTTTGTCCCGGAACTGAGTACATATACAAAATATAATAATTATACTGATTAATTACTTATAATTAATTACAATTTCTGTTTTAGTATCGCCAGAACAAACCTCAGCCGTATTTGAAGGTCTCTGTAAAGTCGTGAAACATGTGTCCAACCCTGGAGACTGTAGCTCAGCCGAAAGATGCATTCTTGCTCATTTGTACGACCTTTATTCCTCTTGCAGCTTATTGAAATCGAAGCCTCACGCTGTCGAGCCTTTCGGAAACGCTTATCCCAAAATCAAACAGGCTCTTTATACTTCTCCTCAACCGACACCGAGTAATATTTATGTGTATAATGCCCAGTACATGCAGGAATTGTTTATTAATCCAAGAAGAGCGGGAAGAATCGATAGTGTTTTGGCGAAGCAATTGAACGAAAATGGAAATAACAGGTTTGCAATTGAATCGGTGAGATCTAAAAGGATAATATGCCATTTTTTGCCAAATTTAGTTAAGATAGCAGTTTTGTTCATTTTGGGAAGTATTGGCAATTGAAACACCACGCCTGCCTGGCGGGTTGGTGAGTAATTTTCTGTTGGGGTTTATTCCCTTAGCCAGTGTGTTCCAGTTTTTTGGTGCCGGTAGTTCGCCTTCACCCTCTTCCGTCGGCTACATGACGTACACCCATTGCACGCCATGCATTGCCCAGGGATTACGACGTGGACGTAGAAGTAGGATTTGCCATGTTGCTTGGTTAAGCTGTGGGCATTTCTCGAAGTTTTATCGTAGCTGAAAGACTGGCATCTTCAGCTACCTTCGAGACCCAAAATTTGGCTTTAAACCCCCCGAATGGGAAAATAAAACAAACAAAACTAATCCCATAGCAATCCGTAGAGGCGTAAGAAGAGGAGATGTATAATATCCCCAAAACTCCTTCACCTTAGCTCTGGAAGACATCTTTAAAGAACTGGAATAGGAGGGAATAGGTATCAACATAAACGGAAATAAACTCAAATACCTCAGATATTGTGATGACGTTGTTATTATTACAACCAACCAAGAAGAACTAGCCACAATGCTGACTCAACTAGCACAAGCATCAGAGAAGATAGGATTAAAAATGAACATGAATAAAACAAAAATCATGACAAAGACAAATGACAGAATAAATATAAATATAAATAATGTAAATATTGAGGTTGTTGACGAATACATATACCTGTGTCAAATAATCAAAGCTAGTAAAGAGAACCAAACAATTGAAGTACAAAGAAGAATCAGATGCGTAACAGTTTTTCGATTTCTCTCTAACGCATTAAATTGTATGTGACAGAAAAAAGGCACGTCGGTGATTACAGACATTTATAACATTTATTCTAGTTATTCTAGTTGTCGATAGATGGCGCCATAATCAAAAAAGAATTATTTATTAAATAAAATAATAATATTATCAATATAATCTGAACAATTTATAAGACTATACAAATCAAAGAAAATACCATTTTATAAATGCAATAGACACAATTGATTTGTTTTTATTCCAAATTGAAAATAAAATTTGACAACTATCAGATTTAACTAAAATGTCATGTTAGAATAAATGTTATAAATGTGTATTATCACGGACTTACCTTTTTTTCTATAATTTATGACGCACTGAAAAATGGTCATGAAAAGGAGAATACCTAAAAACCCGTGTATTTGACCAGTGCATCGTTCCTGTTCTGACATATGGCTCAGAAACAAGAACATTAACAAAGGCCAACATAAACAAAATAGAAATAGCTCAGTGAAAAATGGAAAGATCCATGCTGGGAATAAAACTGCAAGACAGAAAATCAAACAAATGGATAAGAGAGAAAACAAAAGTAAAAAATGTAACTGAACATATAACAGGGTTAAAGTGGAAATTTCCGGGCCACAATGCGAGACAGAAAGACAAAAGATGGAATGCTGAAATACAAAACTGGAGACCGTGGACAGGAAGAAGAGGCAGAGGAAGACCTCAGATGCGATCGAAACACGATATTGTAAAAGCTGCAGGAAATCACTGGAAAAGCGCAGACAAGGACAGACAGATATGGAAAGATTTGAGGAAGGCCTATGTCCAAAGTTGGATAGAAATGGGCTAAAGAAGAAGCAGTTTTGTTCACTTGATCAAGCTCTACAGACTTAGAGAACATTTCATCACATTAAATAGCTCTTCAATATTCAAGCTCTACAGACTTAAGTTGTGCTCATAACGAGGCGCCGACCCTCGCTCCCTGGTATCCCTCGTACTGCTCGTACCATATTATCGATCGCCAGATGCATTATTTTAAATGCGCGCGTTCATCAAAATGAAGAGTAGGATACTAAGTTCTAGGCGAGGATACCATCCTTTGGTCTCCATAGTGAACAAACCCTTAGTCAAATATCTTTGACTAACTCTATAGAGCTTGGTCAAGTGAACAAAACTGCTATCGTAAATAAATTTGGCAAAAATGAAATATTATCCTTTTAGATCTCACTTATTCAATTTTTGTATTGGGCTAACCCATATTCGTACACCCTCCACATTGTCAAAGTGTCATGTCTGCCGTCGAATAATATATTGTATAAAAAAGTTCGGTTTTTCTGTCAATAATGTCGTTTTCTAATGAAATAGTACATAATATCAATGCAAAAAATCAACTTAATAAACAATTTAAATATTATAAATGTGCTGTAATTGGATACATCAGTAAGAGTCGTATAAATAAAGACCTTATATTCCATTGTCTACCTGTTTCAAAAAAAGGTAATCTGGTTTTTACTGATGATTTTGATATTAAAGACAGTTGATGACTTAAAAGGCTGGAAAACTGTATTAAACTTAAAACATGTTTATCCTAACACAAGAGTTCACTTTATTGTAAGAAATATGATTAAAAAGAAATTGAAAATTAGGTCTTCACATTGAGAGCGGTGAATGGCAACAGAAAGACTTAATTTTCATTATATGCCCATATAATGCATTATTAGTGGAGTCACTGAAGGTGGATATCAGCTATTACCTCCGATTTCGTTGAACCTCCATCGATTTGCATGAAAATTGGTGAGTGGTTAGAGGATATCTCAAGGAACAAAGGTGACATGGTGCCAACTTGCGCTTTTACCCTAGGGGTGGATGCCACCCCTTCTCGGGGGTGAAAACAATTTTATTAAAAATAACCCCATAATTCGATAGAGGGACAAATTTCAAGCAAAATTTGTTATATAAAGTTATTAAAATAAATCAAAACTTTTTGAGTTATTAAAGATCAAAGATTTTAATTTTTCTTGAGAAAAATGCATGTTTTTAACCAATTTTTCATCAATAACTCAAAGAGTGTAAGTTTTTACAAAACAGTTATTATTATCAAAATTGAAGCTAATAAAAAATGAAATAAACCCCTTACTAGAAAAACCTTTTAGTGTTAACTAAAAGTGAGTTATAGGTAATTGAATGTATATTTTTTTCGGCGAGTAAAAAACTCTTAAGTATTCAAGCTGAGATAACGGGAAATTGATGCATTTTATAACATAAACTTACTTAACATTTGCAAAGTACTTAAAAATATCTATTAAATGAGCCCCCGAATATGTTGATAGCGTTAAAATTTATGCTCCAAAATTTTTTCAAAATTTATCTTTTAAAAATTTTTCCAAAAAATGTTATTGCTTTTTTTTTAATAACTCCGTTCGTGTTTATGATATCAGGTTCATCTAAAAACTGTTTGAAAGCTAATTATAAGTGCTATTTAATCACGTTGAACCTAATCTTTTAAACCCCTTACTTTTTTAAAAATAAAAGGTTAAATATCCCCGGTTGCATGGTTCCCACAACAAAATTTAAGATTTAATCGTTTCTATCTCGGGTATTTTTTACCCTATAGAAATAGTAGAACAGGTAAAATATTTAGCACAGAAAAAACTAAAATTTGGTTATATACAATTTTTTACGTATATTAAGTATTTTTGGAGTTATTATCAAAAGAATATGAGAATTACAATAATTTTAAAAATTATGATTTTTTTAAATTACATCTTTTTTTCAAAAATATGCACTCTAAACCGGTCAAAATTATCAAAAACTTTACTTATGCTAATATAAAGAAGCTCTTGTAAGGATTACTATAAATTTTAATTTTTGTGGAAATGGCGTATGTTTCATTTTTCACTTTTTCCTAAAAAATTCGAGACGGTTCTTTTATTTTCATTATAACTTGCTTAATTTTGACGCTATTACCTTGTTCTGAAGCTCATTTGATAGGTATTCCGAAGTACTTTGACAAATGTTTAGCAGGAATATTTTATATATTGCATCGTTTTCCCGTTATTTAAGCTTGAATACTTAGATTTGAGTACTCCTCGAAAAATATACACATTCAATTGCCAATAACTCACTTTGAACTAACATAAGTTTAGTTGTTTATGTAAGGAATGTATTAAGTATTTTATTATCTTCAATTTCAGTAATAATAACTTTTTTGTAAAAGCTTATAGTTTTTGATTTATACGTGAAAAACCGATTTAAAACATGCATTTTTTTACGAAAAAATAAAATTTTTGGTCTTTAATAACTCAAAAAGTGTTGATTTATTTTAATAACTTTATATAACAAATTTTGCTTATAATTTGTCCCTCTATCGACTTGTGGTATTATTTTTAATAAAATAATTTTTACCCCCGAGAAGGGGTGGCATCCACCCCCAGAGTAAAAGCGCAAGTTGGCATCATGTCACCTTTGTTCCTTGATGTATCCTCTAATTACTCACCAATTTTCATGCAAATCGATGGAGGTTCAACGAAATCGGAGGTGAAAACCTTCAGTGACTGCACTATATATGCCCGTCATATAATGCTCAGGGCCTTATCCTTAGGTATTATCTCCATCCTTTGGAGTTCAGAATACATAATTGATTTATCTAAGTAAGATATTTAGTCAATATTTAAAAGGTTTTAACCTTTGTATTTTTGAGTGGCTCAGCATGTCAAACCTGTAACACTGATCTCTCTTTTTTTTTCGCTCTCTTTTTAGAGAGCGAAAACTTTCTGTGATATTTGTAGCCCTTTTAAGGGTTTTTAAATAAATATACCTTTTACTAAGAGACATTTTTTCATTAAATTTACAAAAAATTAGTTAAAATCCTGTATAAAAGGTATATTTAATTTAAAAAATCGATTACGGCTACACTACAGAACATTTTCGATCTAAAGAGTTCATCATCAGGCTGTTAACAGGTTTTTTACATACTTGAGCCACCAAAATATATGGGCGAGTACCGTTTAATTGTTGAACAGTTGTAGAAAATTTACAAGTTTATATTCAATTAAGTGGGATGTTTAAAATAATCCATATAGTCCAGAAAGCCACTGCGCATCCGCTAGGAAAAATATTCTAATTCGGATTTTTTGCACAATCTTACTCGAAAAGGACTCCTTTTAACAAATTTGCATGTTGCCAGGACCAAAAGGTGGTCAAAAATTTTTTAAACGTTTTTTTTTTGTTTTTTTCCTAAAATTATTTTTTTTGCATGGGAAAAAGTTTTTTTAGGTTTTTTGGATCATTCCAAACAGAAAAGGTATTTAGGGACTTTTCTCTAAAAATGATAGTTTGTGACAAATAAGCGATTAAAAATTGCGAAATCGGCCATTTTTAACCCTCAAAAACTACGTGAAAAACTGAAGATTTGAATGTTGCCAAGGTAGGTAGATATTCTTTAAACATCTATTGATGAAATCCCGAAGAGTTTTCTGCAATACAATATTCAAAACTCCTTTGTTTTTTAATTGCTAATCAAGCGTGCGCGACACTATTTTCCACCGACAGTATGGTGCAAATGAAAGGAATAAATTCGTTATTTCGTAAACCGGCGACTTTGAGGAAAAATACCGAAACAGGTCGATTTTTATTTTTAAGTTGTGATATTGTGGCATATATGGTATACTAGTGACGTCATCCATCTGGACGTGGTGACGTAATCGATGATTTTTTTTAAATAAGAATAGGGGTCGTGTGCTAGCTCATTTGAAAGGTTCTTCAATTATCTATTTAGTAATATAAACATTAACATAATTATTAATACAGGGTGTCCAAAAATTTTTTATTAAATTAAAATATTTGACAAAAAAGAAGTAGAAGTATAAAAATCGACCTGTTTCGGAATTTTTCCTTAAAGTCGCCGGTTTACGAAATAACGAATTTATTCCTTTCATTTGCACCATACTGTCGGTGGAAAATAGTGTCGCGCACGCTTGATTAACAATTTGAAAAACAAAGGAGTTTTGAATATTGTATTGCAAAAAACTCTTTGGTATTTCATCAATAGATGTTTAAAGAATATCTACCAACCTTGGCAACATTCAAATTTTCAGTTTTTCACATAGTTTCTGAGGGTTAAAAATGGCCGATTTCGCAATTTTTCAATTTTTAATCGCTTATTTGTCAAAACTATCATTTTTAGAGAAAAGTCACTAAAGACCTTTTCTGTTTGGAATGATCCAAAAAAACCTAGAAAAACTTTTTTCCATGCAAAAAAAATAATTTTAGGAAATAAACAAAAAAAAACGTTTAAAAAATTTTTGACCACCTTTTGGTCCTCGCAACATGCAAATTTGTTAAAAGGAGTCCTTTTTGAGTAAGATTGTGCAAAAAATCCGAATCAGAATATTTTTCCTAGCGGATGCGCAGTGGCTTTCTGGACTAATAAGAAAAATGAAACATTTAATCATATGCTATGAAAAAAGATCAAAAGTACATACATGCATTAACCTTAAATAAAATTATCTGGCACTATTCGCTCCGTGCGTGACCATGGTGGGGATGCACGAAACTATGCCAGCGCCCGTAGCGACGAAATATGACAAATTTGTGCGAATAATGATTGAATAATAATTTTTTTCAATAGATATTTCGCTTACCTTATTATAGCCGTTTTGATTTTTATTATTTGTATTTCCATACTGACTTTCTTTCCTTCCTCGATCTGGTGGTATATTCCTATCGTCATCTATTTCCATTTTGTGTTACACACACCACCACAAAAAACACACAGCTAATGTTAATACCGACAACTAAACTATAAAGAAAAAGTGAAGAAAAACCCTTAAAATTGATATATTCTTCAGAGAACTTCCAAATATCTGTTTTTTAATTTGACGTTTATTTGATACCCGAACTTATTGTTTGTATACTAAATTTTATCAAAAATGGCAAATAAATATTACATTAACGTCAAATATGTCATATTTGTATCATATGTTTAACGTCAGATTGTTTTCGCCAAAAATTTCAGGCGACTACGCTAGGCATCGCATCAGTCATGCACGGAGCGAATATAATCATCTTTCTTAAACTGAAGTGAACTCTTCTGTTAGGATAAACATGCTTTAATTTGAATACAGTTTTCCAGCTTTTTAATTGATCAACTGTATTTATTATCAAAATAGTGAGTTAAAACCACTTAAACTTTTTTTGAAGCAGGTAAACAATGGAATATAAGGTAAGGCAAAATAAGACAGTTTTGCCTTCGCATTGCAACTGAATAAAAATGGAATACATTTTTATTTTATTTTCATGGAATATAAGGTCTTTATTTATATGACTTTTACTGTTTCATCCAATTACAGCACATTTAAAATATTTAAATTTTTTGTTGGTGAATGGCGTAAATATCAACAGAAAAAGATACGCCGATGACACGGTGTTGATTTCGGATTCCGACTTGGGTCTACAACGATTCATCGACAAGACCAACTCGACCTGTGAGCAATTTGGTATGAAAGTAAACATTAAAAAACCAAAGTGATGTCAATCCGAAAAAACCAAAACGTACATCAACCTTGCACAATAAATGGGTACATTTTAGAACAGGTCAATACATTTAAGTATTTGGGATGTTGGATCGATAGCAGCCTAAATCCTGATCTAGAAATAAGATCGAGAATAGAACACGCCAGAAAATCTTTCGAAAAAATCAAAAAACTCCTTTGTGATTCTTGAATAAAACTCTAAATTCGACTACGTTTATCAAAACGCTACGTCTGGTCGACTCTTCTCTATGCAGTTGAGACATGGACCCTTATAGCCCAATAAATGACCGTTTTGTAGTGTAATTTTCAGGTGCAATTCCGAATTGCATGAAAATTTGGATTTAGGTTCTACTTACCCTCCACTTTAAAGTTGAATTTGTGCCGTTGGTTGCTTTTACTTGGGGGGGGGGGGGGGGGGGTGATAGTCGCCCATTCTCAGGGGGTGAAAAATGCGTGTTTAAAATAGGCTTGGAAACGGATGATAAATTGACAGATTATAAGCAACTTTCGTTCTATAAAGTTTTTTAAATAAGTCAATACTTTTCGAGTTATTCGCGATTAAGAATGTTGATTTTTCGACAAAAAAACCACGTTTTCAGACCGTTTTTCGCAAATAACTCAAAAAGTAAATATTTTATCGAAAAAAATATTCTAAGCAAAAATGTAGCATATAAAAAGTCGAAAAAAAATGGTATATCAGTAATGTCTATTAATTGAGTAAAAGCAAAGTTGTAGCTCATGAAAAATACGTTCTTATTCGTCTAATTCCAAATCGAATAATTCAAGGCGAAATCACCGAAAAATTACGCACTTTTCGGGAAAAGTTATTAACATTTTTAAAGTACCTAAAAAAAGCTTTATACTTGTTTTTTACAAAAGTTTCTAGCATTAAAAATAAATGAGTTACACTGAAAAAAAAGTTGGCCCCTTTTTTGGTAAAAAACATCGTGAAAACCTCCCTCTATTTAGCACACTAAATAAAATTAATCGTTGCCGCTTTACCATTTATTGTAACTGTATGTGTATTGTTTATATGATGTGTAAGCTTGCTTGGTTTGAAGTGCTTACTTTTAAAAAAATTTGGTTTTATATCAAAAAATATTTTCTAAAAATTTTTGAAAATTTACTTTTTTCAAAATAACTTAAAAAGTATTAGTGATAAGAAAAATCTTAAAGAGTAAAAAAATATAGGTTTTGCCATTATAAATATGCTAGTTTCATTTTGTTTTTCCGTAAGACAAAAATTAGTTAAGATATGGCTGTTCAAAATTTGCATACACTCGTGATTAGTGACCCGTTCAAGCTTTTTCAACTATCACCCTTTCAAAAATAAGCACTTTAAACCGGTGAGACTGACAGATCATATAAAAAATAGATTATTAAGTAAATTGTTTGTAAAGCGGTAGCGATTAATTTCATTTGGAGAGCTAAAGACGGGGAGATTTTCATGATTTCTTTCCAAACAAAAAAGAGTGCCAACTTTATTTTGAGCGCAACTCGTTTATTTTTAATGCTAGAAACTTTTATAAACAATGAAAATAAAGCTTTTTATAGACACTTTAAAAAAGTTTGAATGGGTTTTTCCCGAAAGGTGCTTAATTTTTCAATGATTTCACCTTGAAATATTCGATTTGGAATTAGACGAATAAGAACGAATTTTTCATGAGCTACAACTTTGTTTTTACTCGATTGATAGATTTTACTAGTACACCATTTTTTTTTGGCTTAATCAAAGCTACACTTTTGCTAAGTATATTTTTCGATCAAACATTTACTTTTTGAGTTATTTGCGAAAAACCGTTTGAAAACGTAGTTTTTTTGTCGAAAAATAAACATTTTCAATCGCAAATAACTCGAAATGTATTAAGTTACGTAAAAAACTCTATAGAACAAAAGTTGCTTAAAATCAGTCAATTTATCCATTTCCAGTCTTATCTTGAACGTATGTTTTTTCACCCCCGAGATGGGGTAACTGTCACCCCCCCAAGTAAAAGCAACCAACGGCACAATTTCAACTTTGAAGTGGAGAGTAAGTAGAACCTAAATCCAAATTTTCTTGCAATTCGGAGTTGCCCCTGAAAATTACACGGTATCGCCGTATTTCCTGTACATTTACTGGGCTATTAAAACAACAACCGTAAATAAATTGACGTGGATCTACCGGAGAATCCTCAAAATTTCATGGACATCGAATACTTCAAACGAAGAAGTGCTGCATAGAATAGGCAGAGAACGAGAGCTTTTCAACACAGTGAAAGTTAGAAAAACATCATACCTAGGCCACATACTGAAAAACAATAAGTACAGGCCGACAAGTATCTCGTGAAATAAAGTTGTCACCGCGCATCAACAAATTTGAAAGTGGCGGTAAAGCAAAGCCATTCGTGAGTAGCCGTTAAGGAACGATCTGCTCGTAATTTTTACAGTGTTGCATTGTTTCTGCTGCTCGCGGTATTTAAATTTGATCTTGTTCTTTTTCGTTTATTTTATTGTTGTGATTTTACGTTTTGTATTTGTGTATTTTGTTTTAATTATTTTAGTTTTATACTCATTTTATGCAAAACTTCTTTTTGGAACTCTAAAATTAAAAACTGTAAAGGTAAGTAAATAATTGTAATACAAAAAAGTAGATATACCTAAATTACTGTTATTTAATGGTAGCAATGGTAGCATGGAGCTTAAGAGCAAATTATCCGGACGACCTATTAATAGTCTAAGTCGAGAAATTATTGCTAATGTGTTAGCCTTTATGAAAACGGAAGCTGAAGAAGGTGTCACAATACCTCATTATCGCATAAAAGAGCATGTGGCAGAAGCGGCAGGTGTTTCCGAAAGTACAATAATTTATAGAATCTTAGCTGAATAAACGAAAATTGAGCAAGCTATATCTTATAGAAAGTAGTAAACAAACACCTATATTTACCATACTATTTTATAATATGGTATCCATAGCAACTTCTTTATGCTGGCACTGATGGAACATATGCAATTGCAGGATAATGCGACAATGCTCCTCCTTTTCTTCTTCAAGAAATCATATTATAAAAGAAAAAAAGAAGCAAACTTTCGAAGACGTTGACAAAGGGGTGTCAATGCGTATTATTCATAATATTTGCATATGAGTGGTGCAGAAGTACCTCAGCTAAAATATATTCTGTCTAAATTCAGAGATGCTGGAGGCGATTAAGATACTTTTTAGGAAATTTTAGAAGATTAATTATAAGAGACACTGGTTTCCGTTGGAGAAAATCAAAAACAAATCGAAGACTTCTAATGGAAATATATGACATTCAGAAGCTTCGTATACACTATTTAAGAGCAACCATGCAAAAAATGGGAGCAAGGATTTTAGTTCAACAATCAACAATAGAAAATAATATGGAAAAACTGGTCATGACTTTAAGAGACACAGATTCGGAATGGGATTTTTCTGATGATGAAGAATTAGATACCGAGAATTTCTAACCCCGCGGGTAAAAATAAACTGATTTATTTAAACCCCATTTATTTGATAATATCTACGACTCATTAATGCTATTATTGTTTCAGAATTTTCAGTAATATTTTACAATAGACAATATTATGTACACGTACTTTTTAATTTAAAGAAAATAATTTTGCCGAATTTGTTACTGTTATATTAAAAAGAATTTAAAATATTAAAATGATAGTAAAAATCATATAATTATTGCAATATTTAAATATTTATTTTGAAACGTTAAATACTTATCAGTAATGTAGTTTTGCAATTAGGATCTTTTAAAATAAAAGTGTCTTAATTGTATTGTAATGACATCGTAATTATCTATTGTTGGGTAAATATTATATTTCAATCAAATCATTATTTTGTTTGCCCTTTATTCCATTCAATGTTTTAAAATTCTTTATCTGATTATGGATTTACACGACATGCAATTATTTGAGACTCATTTCTTTAGATACCATACTAAAAATACCCAATATTACAGTGGTCACTCACATATTGACAACATTGCGGTACGGACAAAGCGGTAATATTCGGATAAACTTCATCTTTTTCTGTCTGAAGGCTTTCTTTGTCTGCGCAGTACAAGACCCGCCCATTTCACGAGATCCCTGTTCACCTGTACCAATATGCTCAACTGACAATGGACAGGGCTAAATTTTGAACAGCTCATAAGAATAGCTGAAGACAGAGAAGAGTTAGTAGTAGAAAAGAAGTAGTAGCCAACCTCCACTGAGGAGACGGCACTTTAAGAAGAAGAAGAAATTTTTTGTAGGACCAAGTAGGACTCGATAACAGGCATGACACTTTGGCAATGGAGGGGGTACGAGTACGGGATTTCCCAATACACATTAAAATTCTCTAAGTAGCGTGGGAAATACCTGGGTTTTTGTCTTCTAGGTATTCTTTTGTAAGTAATGCAGTAATTCACGTTTGCCGAGAAATGGAGAATGAACGGTTGAATGATCTGGCGATTTTATGTGCTGAAATGACAGCTTGTTGCAACTCTTTAGCTTCAGAATGGCTGGGAGTCATACTTACATTATGTTGCCCACTCACTCATCCTGGATATTACTCAGAAGTTTTAAATCAACTGGATATACAGGTAACTCATCTGTTCAGTTTTCACATGCAAAAAATAATATTTTATTTTTTACTGTATGAAACCCATAATTACAATCCTTACAGTTGAGTCCACTAGTCTTTACCCGTGCGTCGTTAATACCTGGCGAGATCAAATACATACTTTTTATCTAGCATCATTCTCTTCCACGCATGAAACTAATAACAAACGAGCTGCCGCCTGTTATTAACTAAAGACACATGTTATTTTTATGAACGATCTAGATTCAGTGCATTGAAAAGAGATAGGTACAAAGAAAGACGATTGGGGATGTTTTCACATATTTTAAGTACAATTTCTGACGTTTTGGTTGGTTTACTTTTGTGGCTGTCAGTTTATTGAATTTTTTGCTGTTTTGTCGAATTTTGTCGAATTTTTGCATTTTGAAGTTTTTTATAGTATACAAACAGTTGTTTTCACAACTTATTTTATATTGGAGTTAGAAATTTCATGATAAGTTTGTTATTTTACGATAAATTTTGACATTGTACAAAGCTAACCTCATTGTTGACACAGTTAAGGGATGCTTGAGTTTAATGTTCCGCCAAAGTGGATAAAATAACAAAAAGAAAATATGTTATTGAATTTTTTTATAAATTGTTCATTTATTTATTAATCAATGATCAAAGAATTTATTAAGCTACTTCAAATGTAGCTGTAATTATGCACCAAACTTTTAAAGCAAAACTTAAATTTGACATTCTATTTATTTGATAACGTCAAATTTTATACTATAACCCGTGATCGGAATAATACCTACCCACTTTCTGTCACTTGCTGTTGCGTTTAGTAAATTTCCGACTTATTTCGTATACTTTAAATGATGACGCACAGGTAAAGACTCGTGGACTCAACTGTAGTTTTAAATTATTACTTAACCCAACCCTTATTAGTTATCCCTTACCAAGTTTTCCTCCCTCCCAATACAGACAATTATTTCTGAGACGAAGCCACGCGCGAATCTATCTCAGCCTGTATTGAATGTCACTCTCCGCTGGGGAGTGACTGGGGAATCTCTTCTACGACCAGTCGAAGGGTGCACACGCCTGGACCTTTATTTGGGTATCATTATCGTTGAACAAACGCATTTAGTCTCTATGCAATAATCTAATTCGACATAAAATAATCGCGAATCCGTTAAAAACAATTGCAACTCGTGCACGAACCACGAACTCCGCGTGTGAAAATCGGTATATGTGGTTGAACAAAACGCGAACAGTGACTAAACAGACATAGTAAGATTTTTATAAATTTATAATATTTAACAATAAAACACTGAAAACGTTTGTTTTCTATACTTCCACAAAATTTATTACAACTATGTGACTACAGCTGTTTCGGCAGAGTGCCTTTCTCAAGTGATTTAGATTACTATGGGTTTGCCCTTTTAAAGTCTTTAACTGAAGAGGTTGAGGAGTGAGGAGCTGTTTGTCTCGAGTTGGTCATTCAGATTTATATCCTGTACTTTTCAATTTATTAATTTCCATAGATTCTAATAAAGATAGCTTAAGGCCTTTATTTTGAATATGCAGAATTTGAAACTGTTCATTAAAAGAATGATTATGATCTAGAAGGGGAAGTGCGTATGTAGAAGTGTCTGTTTTTCTATTGTTGAAAGCCCTTTTGTGTTAGAAACAATAGAAAAACAGACACTTCTGCATACGCACTTTACCTTCTAGATCATAATCATTCTTTTAATGAAGAGTTTCAAATTCTGAATATTCAAAATAAAGGCCTTAAGCCATCTTTATTAGAATCTATGGAAATTAATAAACTGAAAAATATAGATATAATTCTGAATGACCAACTCGACACAAACAGCTCCCCACTCCTCAACCTCTTCAGTTAAAGACTTTAAAAAGACAAACACATATAGTAAACTAAATCACTTGAGAAAGGCACTCTGCCGAAACATCTGTAGTCACATAGATATAATAAATTTTGTGAAAGTATAGAAAACAACCGTTTTCAGTGTTTTATCGTTATATAAAATGAACTTCCATCAAGTAACGGTCGAATCCATCAATTATTTATAATATTGTCTGTTTATCATATCCCTCCCTTAATTATACTTGAACCAGCAACCTAAACATACAGTCCATAAATGTACAATTGCACAATGTCTACCGCCTTTGAAAAAAAAGTTTTGAATAAAACGCGTTTAAAGTTTTGACAACTTTTATTTTCAATTTATTTTTCAATCTTAAAACTATACCTCCCTTAATTTGTTTTATTAATTGAAAAATAATTTATTTTAGGACGTCAGCATTCACAACGCTCTTGCTGTATTCACATGCATTTTGATAGCGAGACATTGTTTTTCACTGGAAGATTTTGTCAGAAGAGTAGCTCTACCCAGTTTGCTTAAAGTAAGTTGTGCAGATAATGAGTTATTTAAATTATATTCTAATTTATTTCGTTAGTTTTGTGTTATTGTTCAGAGGAAAAATGATAACGTATGTCCTAAAAGTTTTGGCACAAAACTCATTGGCTTTAATTTTAACAAAAACAAAATAATATCAATAGTGGCCTTTGGAAACAAAAGTTTGTTTATTTGTTGACTGTCAGTTGAGATTTATTTATTTTGAAGTTTTCGCTTTAAGATGTCGTATAAATTAGAAATAGGAAGTATCTACAACATTTCACGCAGAACTATTTATAGAAGAAAACCTGAGTGCGAGCAGAGAATACCATCCCTGAATCTACCAAAAAGTGGAAGACCACGTGAATTTACTGAACACAGGTCAGAGAGATTGGTAGGTCTATTTAATAGAATCATGGAAGTTGGACAAATGCCAGACGAATGGAGAAGCAGTATACTAGTACCTGTTTACAAAAACAAGGGAGATATACAACAATGTATAAACTACAGGGCTATAAAACTGCTTAGCCGCACCATGAAAATATGGGAAAGAGTAATTGATAGACGGATGCGTGAAGAGACCGAAATATCCGAGAATCAATTTGGCTTTATGCAGGGCAGATCACTGATCAACAACAGATGCAATTTTCATTATAAGGCAGTTGATGGAAAAATACAGGAGTAAAGAAAGAAATGCTCACATGGTATTCATTGATCTTGAGAAAGCATATGATAGAGTTCCTCGAGAGATTCTGTGGTGGGCACTCAATAAGAAAGGAGTCCCTGGTGAATATGTAAAGATTGTGAGGGATATGTATGAGGGAGTAACGACTAGTGCTAGGACAGGTGTGGGAGAGACTGATAAATTTCATGTGAAAGTAGGATTGCACCAAGGCTCGGTGCTTAGTCCGTATTTATTCTCATTAGTTTTGGACCAGATAACAGCGAAACTACAGGGTAACATTCCATGGTGCTTAATGTATGCTGATGATGTCGTGTTAGTAGGAAATAGTGAAAGAGACTTAGAACAAAAACTGGAACAGTGGAGGCAAGCTCTGAAGGAAAATGGTTTAAAACTTAGTAGGACAAAAACAGAGTATCTGGAGTGTTCATTTAAAGATGGAGTTACTACAAATAAAATGGTATCTTTGGATGGTGAACTGATTGTAAAAAGCAATAGTTTTAAGTACCTGGGATCGGTATTACAGAGTAATGGAGAAATAGATGGAGATGCATGCAGTAGAATTAGGGCTGGATGGATGAAGTGGAAAGAAGCGAGTGGTGTGTTGTGCGACAGAAAAATTCCAATGAAGCTGAAGGGAGAATTCTATAAAACAGCCATAAGACCGGCTATGATGTACGGAACTGAATGTTGGGCAGTAAAAAAGAAAGAGGAACAACGAATGCATGTGGCGGAAATGAGAATGCTCAGATGGATGAGTGGAGTGACAAAGAAGGATAAAATTAGAAATGAGTATATTAGGGGAAGTCTAGGTGTGGCACCAATTGATGCCAAAATGAGAGAGCATAGGTTAAGATGGTTTGGTCATGTTCAACGTCGAGACGTTAACCACCCAATACGAAGAATAGCTGAAGAGCAGATTCCTGGAAGGAGTAGGAGAGGAAGACCAAAGAAGACCTGGGGGGGGGGAAAAGATAAGGCAGGACATGTTGGTAAAGGGGATTAACTTTGATATGACCCAAGATAGAGTTTTGTGGAGGAATGCAATTAGGGAAGCCGACCCCGCATAGGGATAAGGCAAAGAGAATGATGATGAGGTCAGAGAGATTGGTGAGAAGAGCAAAAAAAAACATATTAGAATGTCAATTGGGAGATTGGCTCGTCGATACAGATCTTCTAAGAGTAAGACATCGTTGGGATTGAGAAGGAATGGTGGTAAATATCGTAAGAGACGTACTTGTCTCAAATATTTTCAAGTGCAACTCATTCGTATACCTAAATGCTGTCGTCACCTAAAGCGAGTACACTAAATATTTCACTTTGAGTAATTCTGAAATTAAGGAAAACGATGGATTTTATGTGAACAATGTAAAGGAATTTAAAATAAAAATGTATACAGTTGCAATGCGAAGGCAAAACAATCTTACTTTTCAATTAGAATACGGTGTGCAATCCAGCTCTCTGAATCGCGATTTTCGATTCTTATTGGAATCTCATGGGAGAGAGCGCAGGCTTGTTCTCCATACCCTAACTGACCAGCACTGAGAGCTTTTCCCACACATTGCAACTGAAACAAATAGGGTAGGTGACTAGCGTCATCTGGCAATTGAAAAATGAAGTTTTTCAATCCTCATAGCAACATTAATAATATTGAAAATATTAAAAATATTACTAAAAGATTTTTAAATTGAAAAACTTATTGGTACACTTTCCTGGTGACACCTCCAAGGCTTCTACAATTTGCAAGCCAAATGGATGCTGCAGTGAAGACAAAGGGAAGGAATTCTACACTATACAATTCACATCCCCGTCTGCAGCTTGGTAAAGTTCCAACGGAAAATGCACCTAGTTACTCTTCGGAGTAATACGACTATAAAATAAAAATGTATACCATTTTTTATTCAGTTGCAATGCGATGGCAAAACAATCTTACTTTTCAATTAGAATACGGAGTGCAATCCAGCTCTCTGAATCGCGATTTTCGATTCTTATTTTAATCTCATCGGAGAGAGCGCGGGCTTGTTCTCCGTACCCTAACTGACCAGCACCGAGAGCTTTTCCCAGACTTTTTTGTAAAGGAATTTCTTGACAATGTTAGATACAAACAAAGCGAAATTTGTAGAAAAAATCCTTGTCTGAGGGTTGTATCTCGACCTTTTGTGGGAAGACTGAGAGATAAAGCTTTGAATAGTTAGAGCTATATTCACAGCTGCCTTTCCAAATTGGCGAGGAAAATAAAATTCATGTAAGTGGTCATGAAGTCATTTTGGCCAAACCTAGTATCATGCCATTACTCAAGAGATACCTAAAACTGGCTTCGACAACACCACATATTCTTTGTTACTACCCCGTTACTAATACATTGCTACCCCAGTAGCTGGCTCTATACCATAGTTATAAAGAAAACTTACATAGAAGTAAAAAAACTTCGATTTCTATACTGGTATAAAAATTTTATTAAAAACTTCAAAAGTCATCCAAATGAATTAAAACAGAACGTTAGATCTGATTAGATTGACAACGTTCTATTTTACTCCATTTGGTTGACTTTTTAAAAGTTTTTAATAAAATTTTTATACCAGTATACGCATCGAAGTTTTTAAAAACGATAATCTTCCAAACTTGTCGCAGGCTTGCCTAATAGAGGATTTTTGGGAAGCCCAAGATAATGAATAATTAAGACGGCGAATTTAAGAAAAACCCAGAGAAATTGACCTTAATTCCGTCCAGGGATGAGAGACATCCGAAGAAATTTGCGTCTAGTAGAGCAGAATTGGCCACTTCACATAATCCGATGGTATAGTTTAGTTAAGTATTGAGTTGTAATTTATGATAACTAGTTAGTGTTTAACTAAAATTTCTTCATTAAAAAAATCTAATTAATATGTTTATGTTTATGCCAAAACGTTTAGGACATACGTTAAAACATCATTAATATGTTAATATTGAAAATAACTATTTAGATGGGAAATAAACCACAATTAAATTGAAAAAAAATAATTTTATTAACGTTTCGACGACGCCCAAATCGGGTGTCGTTGTCAAAATACAAAATACTACTAAATTAAACAAAAATGTTGTTGCTTAGTAAAAAATTCTTCTAATGATTTATTTAAAATAAATTAGAAGAATTTTTTACTAAGCAAGCTTTTTTTCAATTTAATTGTGGCTTATTTCCCATCTAAATAGTTAATTATAAAAATGCCACAAGGAAATAGCTTTAGAACAAGGTTAATATTGAGTGTATGTATATTTTGAATATACTTAAATATTTGTAAAATACCATGCTGTATACAAATCATTTTTGCTAACACTATTATTCGACCACGTTTTACATCTATCTTTTGAACTAATCTTTTTTGTGTGTGAATTTGATGGCCTTGGCTAAGCCAATTAGCCAGACATTTTATTTTAAAAACAAACATTTTTTTCAATCAGAGGAATTTTTCTGTATTTCTAACTCTAAATATATGTACATAAGAAACTAACATACTACTATCTAAATAAATACACTGTTTTGGATGTAAATATTTTTAATTTGTATTTTTTTTCTTTTTTTTTTAATTGTTTTTTTTACTACGCTAAGACATAAACCCGATTCAACTTCTCGGAGGTTTACATCTTCTTAGTTTTTTTTCCTTTTTTTTTTCTCTATTTTTGTTTCTCTTTTTTTGTTTTTTTTTTCTCTTTTTTTTTTCCTTTTTTTTCTTCTTGTTCTTTTTTTTTTCAATTATAATATACAATAATTAGGTACTTAAATCTACAGGGTTAAAAAAATAACAAAACAAACAGTTTTGTTTTGTTTTAACAAAATTACTAATTATATTGCTACAATTTATATTTACAGTTTTTGATATGTTCGTAAATTGTTTTTAATTTATTAATATCTTCAGAAAAAATCAAATTGTTTAGGTAGACGGGAAGTGAAATTTTTAAAATATTAAGATTATCATAAAATTTGTTTATATTTACTGATTGATGGGAACATTCGAAGAGAATATGTAGTAGATCACCTTCTTTTCCACACTCACAGTTAGGTGACTCTGTGAGATCCAAACTGAACATATGAAGGGGAGTAAGAGCGTGATTACATCTCAATCTATTTATAACTCTTATGAAATTGCGATTTGATACAGAATGAAACCATCTTTTTATGGGAATTTCAGGCTGCATTTGTTTGTAATTACTTCCAGTTCTCGTGTTTTGATAATACGTTTGCCAGTCTTCTTTTTGATGTCGTTTACTAATAATATCAATATCCGAAATGGGTAATAAGTTCAAGGGAGGTTCTTTGCCTATTTCTAGGGCGGATTTGGCTAGCCTGTCTACTATTTCGTTACCCCTAATGCCCGCGTGTCCCTTTATCCATGATATAATGATGTGTTTTCCTAAATTTGCAATTTTATTATAAAGAGTCATAATTTCCAGTTCTATATGATTTAGTTGGGACTTATGTATGTAAGTAATGCCCGATTTCACCAACGATACCTAAATATTTAAGAATTACCTAAGTGGGTTTAGGTACTTCCTAACTCTAAAACGGATTTCACCATACGATAAGAATTGCCTAAACGGCTTAAGCATTACCTTACGTTAGGATACGGATTTCGATCTCCCTAAACTTTAGGTATTACTTATCGTTGACAGTCAGGTTATATTTTTAAAATTTTGACTAATGTACTTGTGACGTTTGTCAATAATTTGCTCCTTACCTTATTTTTTCTGTTGTTCTCTAATATTAGGTATATTAGTTATAATTTTGTATTTTCTTTTATATTATTAATATAATATGTATTGGAAAATATAGAAAATCCTTTGGAGTTTTTTACAGGTCTGTTGACAAAATTATGTAGTCTACCTACTACCTAACAAACTAGTGTTGTGTTTCAAAAACCCATTCATGATATAACTAAAAGTGTGTCATTAAAAAATTAATATTAAAAAGCAATTTTCAACATATTATTTATTATATCAATTATAAAATTATTTCATTAATGACAATTCAACTATGTAACTTCAATTTTTCGTCATATGTGAAATTTACAACTCTTTTCTTTTCCTCCATTTCACTGTACATATACAAATAACATACAAGACTGTATTTATTATATACAAACTTAATGCACAAATAACTAACTACTAAATAAAATATCTATAACTATAAATAACTATATAACTATAAATAACTATATAGTACAAAATTGAATAAAACCAAATTGGCAAACAAACAATAATGACAAATAATCGAAAACTTCTTTTTACTTATCAAAAATAGTTCAAACGTACCCTAGGTAATACTTAGGAAAGCATTTCCTAGATAAGCAGTTCTTTTAGTTGTGAAATGCGATTGTTCCTAAGTATTGACTTAAGAAGTTCCTATCGATAAGAATTACTTACCAAGGCAACTGTTTAGGTATCGTGGGTGAAATCGTGCATTAGTTTGTCAACGACACTCTTACTGTCTATAAAGATTATGCAGCTATTGGGTTCGTTGAACTAATCGTTCGTATATTGAACTTAAAGCATTTTAACATGTCTGCTCTAATGGGGACAGGGATAAGACTAGCTACTAAGATACTGGGGGTCGAAACAGGGCTAAAGAAGAAGAAGCAGACACATAAAGCCTCTTTGCGAGACGGCAGCTCATTGGTTGTGCGGTGGCAGGTCGTGGAATCGTTAGGGGGGGGGAGGGGTGTTAAGAAGACTAACTACCATAACCCAATACAAAAGGATACTTACTCAGACTAGCGGATCTTTCTACTATTTAAAAAAGGACGCCTTTCGAAATAAATCCTCTGGTTCACATATGGGTACTTACTGGACATGCTACTTACGGATACCAATTGGGGGGACATTCCTCTTAGATTCCTCGTTTGGGGTCATACTGGGCTACTATTTCATCAACACTGGCTTCTATGCCAACTTCCTTCTCCTTTACTCTAAAACTCATTACAGTTGTATTAGATTAGAATCTAGTTAATAATTTTCCACAGGGGTTAGAAAAAATAAAAAAGGTACATTTACAACGTTTATTCAAACCTTTAAGACTTTATTTTTACTATAAAAAAATACTCTCAAATATGAAGTTACGGTTATTACAAACATGACTACTATGGGCAATAAAGGGTTTGCAATATTTTCTGACTTCCAAAAATATACAAAATTCATTATTTTACATGATTTTACATTACAAAAGAACTTTTAAGCTTGTTGGACAGTGTATGTCAACATAAAATTTGACGTAGCTGTCAAAGTCACTGCCATTTTACTTTACTTACAAAAAATTTACCATGTTGAAAACACTATTAAAACTTTAGTATCCACTTGGAATTTAACCAAAAATAAAAATATTTCATACCTTTTTCTAAATCACTTTTCTGGTTTCTCAAAACACAAACATCCTGTTATCACACTTCAAACACTTTCATGTGTCATTCTACAGGTGGGTGGGGCAGACATTCCATAACACAAAGGGGGTTCTGGGAAACTGGAACTTGAACACAGGGCTTCTAAAATCGGACAGGACAAAACAGGAACGAGACTGTTGAGACCAATTCAGGTATCTCATCGGGGCAGGAACATAACATCACCATGCAAGGCCGGCCATCAGCTACGCAATTCAGTTGTACTGCGTATTTGCATTTTCACTTCAAAAACTAGGGAGTGAAATTTTCTACAAATACTCTTCAATGGTCACGGAACAAACCACAAACTCTTCACTTTGTTTCACATGGCGATAATATTTTATTGATGCCGGAAGGTGAGCTTCTCTATGAGTTCCACCACTGGGTCGATGTGACACCAGCAGAGTTTGGTGTGAAACTGACTGCGCTTCGCTCTAGAGCTGTGTAGTTCGTGAACGAACTAGTTCAAAAGATCGACTCTCATAACTGAACTAAAAGATTCAATCACAAATATTAAAAAGATCGAATCATATCGAATTAAACGTACTGACTGCAACTGCAACACACAAACACAACGCAACGGACAGAGCGAGAGAGGCAACAATGGAACGATGTCGATATTTTCGATTGTCGATCTCGATCTTTCAACGATTTCAATCCATCTCGCCAACCGCAAGCAAACGTTTGTCGAGGTAGAGCTGGATCGAAGTAAATTAATATTTAAACATTATTTAAAGAAAAAGCGACATAATTTAACCCCACGAGGAAGAGTGAGATGCAAATTCGGTTTACTGTTACTGAGTTTGATTATTTGATTTGATATTTGATGGTTTTAGTTTTAGTTACGACTTTACGGTTACGACCTACTAGCGAAATAGAAGTAAGGTTGCGTTAAGTAAGGGTTCTTTTTCTTTTTCATTTTATGAAAATGAGATGCGATGGAGGGTTAAAGAAAGAGATGCTGAATAATGTCCCATACTTTTCCATTAAATTTTTTAATAACCGTTATTTTATAAAACCGTTATATTATATTGAAAGATTTATTTCGAGGAAAAACTGAAAACGTGAAAACCCAGACTTTTAGTAAACAGTAATAAAACAAATACAATTTTATAGGTTACTTTTTATTTTTTTATATTTACAAAAATATTTAATGTCATTTGTCAAAATAAACGATTCCTGATTGATCTACTTTGAACTAATTTATATTTGATTCTCCCATCTTAAAGTATGTCGTATGAATCATCAGTGAACTAAATGAACTAAACGAACTACTCTTTTGTACTATTCATTTTAATGACCGAGATCGAAATCCACGTAGTGAACTAAACTTCCCAGCTCTATCGCTCTGAAGCCACAGATCGAGAAAAGTACCGCGCAATTACAGCGCGATTCTGATCATTAGAGGTGCTTATTTGACAAAAATTTATTTACTTGAGACGAGTTCAATAATTTTTTAAAGGGGAGAACGGTACTCTTCAACGTTGCGTAACATTTTGTAATACTCTGAAACTTTCAAACAGGGACGGCTTTAAAATATTTATGGTAAATTACTTCATGAAATAAATTGGAAAAATAGATACTCTTTTTGGGAATTAGGATATAAAATAAATGGTTGGAGTTTTTTCAAACGCTACAAACTAATCTGTAACCCTTCTTGTAGGTCAAGTCATTGGATAACGGCGAAGGAAGAGCTGAAGGTGGCATGCGTTTGACTTGTCATTTATTACTTCGTCTATTTCGTACAGCCGAAGGTCCCCAACCGGGGTTATATTCCGTCGGATCTCCTCCTCTTACTGCCCCAAGACCACCCTTAGGTGTTAGATTGAGTTGCGATCGACATCTCTTGGCTGCTGCGCATAGGTAATACATTTTTAAGTTTTTAAAAATAAGAAAATGAATAACCATTTTCGTCTCGTTGCATAACGAAGTCAAAACCGTCTTATATTTCAGTTCGTTTAGAGAGCGCAACAAGCACCCTTACCGAACGGTTTCAATACTCGTTACTTTTTCATCAGAGAATGCATTAGTTGCTATCTATAAACCAAACTGAAATAATCCAGATGACTAGCCGCGTATTGCAACTAACGAAATGGCCCTGGGTGTCATAGGGACATCTGCTAGATACACGTCAAAGTTTTCAACTTAATAAAATATAAAATAATATTAAATTTAAAATAAAAACTTTATTGGAACCATTTTCTGGTTGCATCTCCGTGGCTTTTAAAAATGCATGCCAAACGGAGGCTGGAGCTAGGAAGATGAGGGAATTCTGTAATTTGCAATTCTTATCCCATCTTTATCCCATCTGTCCAACGCAAAAAATTCCAACGAAAATGGAACCCTACAGCCCTACGTACTCAGATAGGAGTAATACCAATAGAAATAAAAATGAATAACCATTTTCATCTCGTCATAACACGAAGCCAAAGCCGTCTTATATTTCAGTTCGTTTAGAGAGCGTAACAGGCACCCTTACCGAACGGTTTTAGAACTAGTTAGTTTTTTTATCAGAGAATGCATACAGTCGAAAAAATGAAAGAATACCCATGAACGATCACATCAATCACTTATTTTGTATTTGCTGTCTTTTTCTATATCAAACCTTTGTTATTTATAGAAAAAGACAACAAATACAAAATAAGTGATTGATGTGATCGCTCATGGGTATTCTTTCATTTTTCCGACTGTATGTAACTTTCTGTCAGAAAATGGTCCCAATAAAGTTTTTAAGTTTTTCTTCGTAAATAATCTGTGAGAAATAAGTTATTTTTTCAAATTATTGAAAGTTTATTGAGTTTTTGATTGTTAAAAAAATAATATTTATTCATTTACGGTAAAAACGGTACATGATGCCGGATAAAATTTAATGAAATGGTTCAATTCGTACAGCATCCTTCAGGCTAATCTACCTATACATCCTAAGCAGTGTGGTTGATCCCCTATGGCCACAAAAAGGAATGGATTTTGAAAGGGAAAATGTATAGTAAAGCAGTAATTATAAAGTGGCTAACGCTATAGTTATTTTCCTAACTTGTGCGGAAAGTGATACATTCCGCTGATAAGTGCATCAAAATGTACTTCAGAACAGGAAGCTTTATACACCAGGGAAATAAGGCAAAAATATACCATGTTCGGGACACTTGAGCAGCCAGGTTGAAAATGGATTTTTTGGGTACTATATACCCAATACATTATAAATACAAAAATGCCCGTCACAGTTTGGACGAGAATTTTAGTTATTAACAAATAATGGTCAAAAATGAGAGTTTTTTCGTTTAAATCGCTACAGGTAAAAATATGGTAATTAAATGTCTTATTTATAATATTTTTCTTTTAGTAGATGAGCCAACGTTTAAAATAGCGGTTTTGAATTTTGGTCCGATTATTTGTTGCTTCGGATATTGCAAAATAAAACTAAAATTTCGAAAATAAAAAATTTGCTATAACTTTTGCGAAAATGAATTTAGGACTTTCATATTGCAGGAAAAGTTGAGTCAAACAGTCCATACAATGCACAAAAATTTTTAAGACGATGCGTCAATTAGTTTAAGTTTTATTCAATTTGTTTATCCCAAAGAGCTTTTTTTTTTTTCGAAATGTTATTGTTCAGAAAATAATAACAGCAACTCTGTGAAAATAACATGAAAGAAGAATAGTCATATTTTTAAAGCATTTAAAAAAAATCAATAAAAAGTCATTTTTATCACTCAGAAAACATTTTACTAAAATATAGTCATTTTTGGCTTATAAACAATTTGAATAACTTTGTTAATATTGACTGTAGGCTAAAACTACAATGGAATTTGAAAAACTGGTATTTTTATACGAATTTTTAACGAAAAACTTTTCGCCTAGGTTAATTACGGTCAAAGTTAGCCACTTTTTTATTTAATTGACGGCTACTTTGTTTATAACAATTAAGCAACCTAACTAGAGCCATTTTGAAGTTGATATAGGTTATGTGTAAAAGTTTGAGTAAACTTTGAACCTCAACAGAGTGGTTAATAAAGCTTTAAAAATGGCGTCCGGACGGAATTAATTCGTGGTCGGTCGAGTGGAATTACTAAAATACGTGCACTCAAAAAATGAAACTGATTCTGCAAACATATGCTGCGATTAATATCGCTGGAACTTGATGGATTTTGATCATAATTTTTTTAATTTGTATGTACTCGTAGTCTTATAGAGTACGTTATGTACACACAACCCCACCTAACATTACAAAATGTTAGGGGAAACTTCCCTTATCACTCAGAGATATGAAAAATAGATTACGACCGATTCTAAGACCTACCGAATATACATATATAATTTCATAAAAATCGGTCAAGCGGTCTCGGAGGAGTATGGAAACTAACACTGTGACAGGAGAATTTTATAGATGTAAATATATAGATGGCTATTAACAAATAAGGGTTGGTGATAGAAGAGTAAAAATTAAGGGTTGTATGTATTTTTTAATTCTACATCATATAAAATTAAGGTAGATAATTTTGTCCAAAAAAACAAAAAAAAAGTCAGGGTGGCAACCCCCCTTATAACTTATGGGTATAAAAAATAGATTAAAACCTCTTCAACGTCCTACAGGATAAACGTGTAAAATTTTATAAAAATTGGCCAAGCCTTTTCGGAGTAGTATGGTAACTAACAATGTTACAGGAGAAGTTACTGCGAATTAAATAATAAAAGTGCCTTACTTTAAACCTAATTAACCTAGGCAAACAGTTTTTTTCTGAAAATTCGTATAAAAATACCAGCTTTTGAAATCCTAAAGTAGATTTACTCTATAGTCAATATAAACAAAGTTATTCAAATTGTTTAGAAGCCAAAAATGACTCTATTTTACTAAACATGTTTCGGAGTGATAAAAATGACTTTTTAATGATTTTTTTCAATACTTTAAAAATATAACTATTATTCTTGCATGTGGTTTCCACAGAATTGCTATGTCATTATTATTTTCTGAACAATAACATTGCGAAAAAAAGCTCTTTGCGATAAACAAATTGAATAAAATTTAAACTAATTGACGAATCGTCTTAAAAATTTTTGTGCATTATATGGAATGTTTGACTCAACTTTTCCTGCAATATGAAAGTCCTAAATTCATTTTCGCAAAAGTTATAGCAAATTTTTTATTTTCGAAATTTTAGTTTTATTTTGCAATATCCGAAGCAACAAATAATCGGACCAAAATTCAAAAAGTGCCATTTTAAACCTTGGCTCATCTACAAAAAGAAGAATATTATAAGTAAAATATTTAATTACCCTATTTTTACCTTTAGTGATTTAAACGAAAAAACTGATATTTTTGATCCTTATTTGTTAATAACTAAGTTTCTCGTCCGAACTGTGACGGGCATTTTTGTATTTATAATGTATTAGGTATGTAGTACCCAAAAAATCCATTTGCAACCTGGCTGCTCAAGTGTCCCGACAAAAACCTTATTTCTCTGGACTATTATATTCATTTTAATAAAACGTTTATCTTTTGTGCTTGTTTATCCAATTTTACACCAACGAACTTGTTTACCACAAAAGTCGGGACGTGCATAGATGCGCAGAAGTGTTAAACGGAAGTACACGGAAGCGCAATGCCCAAAAACCCCCGTATATGTGGCAAGCAAACTTTTGCGCGTATATTCGGTTTTTCACGTTAATGGGTTAACCATGATATTATTTTCCCAATTCCTCGCTTTCTGAATACTTTGCCTTGGAGGATTATTTTCAGTAATTTGTATTTGGTGCCATTTCTCATTATGTGTCTGAGATATTCCAACTTTCTCCTTTTAATCGTGTACATCACTCATTTTTCTTTCACGATTCTTCGTAGTACGGTGGTCTTCTTTTTCGTCCATAATATCCACCCAGGATTTGCATGTATAGCGACATCTCAAAGGCTTCAAGTTTCTTCTTCATCGCTTCAGTGAGCGTCCAAGATCCAACTACATATGTAGTCTTGAGAAGATATAATTACAGGAGCCCTACATTGATGTCCAGAGATAAAAACCAAAAAATCAGCAGAAGGAACAAGTACAACGTTGATGCCCTAAAACAAGAATGTATAAGAAATAAATTCAGTGAGAAACTGGCAATTAACCGAACAGTATCACAACAAACTGGAGAGTCAGTCGAAGAAACATGGAAATATTTTAAAGAAGTGATGATGAATACAGCAAAAGAAACAATCGGATTAAAAAGAAGACAAAATAAAAAATGGATTACCAAAGATACTCTACTACTGATAGAAGAAAGAAAAAAAATCAAAGAAGAAATTCTACAAAAGGAAGGATCGAAAGAAGAGAGGGCACTTGAAAGGAAATACAAGGCAAAAAACGCCAGAAGTAAAAAAACAAGCCAGAAAAGATAAAAGAAACTATATAAATGAGATGCTAAATATATCAGAACAAGCAGCGAAAGAAAACGACTTACGAACACAATATACAATCATACGAAACTTAACAGGAAAAGCACAACGAAATATACGAGAAGTAAAGGATAAACAAGGAAATAGAATAAAAAATGAGAAATAAATAATACAAAGATGGAAGGAATGCTTCGAAGAGATATATGCTAAGCCTGAAATAACATAGCCTTCAAATCATAGAAGATGAAGTAGAATCACCAGAGCTAGAAGTGAATATTGGAGAAATTACAAGGGATGAAATTGGAAACACCCTAAAACTACTAAAAAATGGCAAAGCCGCAGGAATCGACAATATACCCATTGACATAATAAAAGCAGACACCGAGCAGTCAGTAGAGATGCTACATACACTTTTAAATGAAATATGGACGGACGAAAAATTGCCAAAGGAGTGGAAAGAGGGATTGATTATAAAAATACCCAAAAAAGGAGACCTGAGCAAATGCAACAATTGGCGTGCAATAACACTACTAAGTGCCACATCCAAAGTGCTCACCAAAATCATATTGGAAAGATTGAAGCCGGAACTAGATAAAAAACTGAGAAACAACCAAGCAGGCTTCCGTTCCAACCATTCCACTATTGATCACATTTGCACCCTTAGAATTATCTTGGAACGAACAAATGAATGGAATTAAGGTATAGATGTGAGTTTTATCGATTTCGAAAAGGCCTTTGTGTAAATAGGACACAGATGTGGAAAATCCTTAGATTATATGGGATACCACTAAAAATCATAAACTTTATTAAACACTTCTACGAAGGATACAAAGCCAAACTAGAACATTCAGGTGAAGTAACAGAAGAAATATCCATAGAAAGTGGACTCAAACAGGGTTGTGTACTATCCCCTACCCTATTCCTTATTATGATAGATTGGGTAATAAGGAAATTAATCGACGATCGAACAGGCATCAGGTGGAACCTTTTCAAACAATTAGAAGATCTCGAATTTGCAGATGACATCTGCCTGATAACTGAACACCTAAATCATATGCAAGCAAAAATTGACAAATTGGCACAGTACTCCGATACGATCGGACTTCGAATAAACACAGAAAAAACTAAACTTCTAAAGAACAATAACCATCCAAATAATAAAATAATGATAAACGGTAAAGAAGTAGAAGAGGTAGACAAGTTCACATATCTGGGATCTGTCATGGAAAGGAGCGGGGGGTGTAAAAAGAATATACAGACGAGAATAACAAAGGCGCAACACGCATTCAACGCTTTAAATAGAATTTGGCAAACAAACGAAATATCGGAAACAAAAAAAATTAAAATCTTTAATAGTTGCATTAAAAGTATACTTCTCTATGGAGCAGAAACATGGAAACAGGACGAAAATACAACTAAAAAACTACAAACATTTGTAAACAAATCTCTAAGAAAAATCCTGAAAATATAATGGCCAAACAAAATAACTAATACAGAACTGTGGGAAAGGACAAAGCAAACTAACATATCTACTACAGTCAAGGAAAAAAAATGGAAATGGATCGGTCACACTTTGAGAAAAGACCAAAGCAGCATAGCAAGACAAGCACTTAATACCAACCAGAGGGGAAAAGAAAGAGGGGCAGATCAGACAACAACTGGAAAAGAACAACAACGAGAGAACACGAAAAAATTAAACTAAGATGGGACGAAGTCAAAAAGAGAGCAAAAGATAGAAGAGAGTGAAGGGAATTAGTTCACAATTTATCCAGAGAATAAGAACAAAAGAAGATGCGCTGTCCCGGTCAGACAGCAATCTTACACTTTTGGCCAAGAAACGCATAAGCGCCCAATACTCCACAAGGAGAGATGGAACGAGAGAGACTTTGATGTCCAGATTAAGGACGCGGCTTTTGAAGAGTTTGGCTATGTTGTTGAATGCACTCGTAACCTCCTCTATTCTTTGTATCTCGTGCGAGTGATTCTATTGTTCGTCTGCTATTGTTCCAAGATAGGTGAACTGTTTTATTTGATCCACTACTGTATTCTTGACAAGCAGTTGGGCGTCTCCAATTTTATTTTTTGCTGATAACCATAGAAGTTTTTGATATGTTTATTTTTAGTCCAAATCGTTCACTTACTTAATTTACTTTGTTCATTAGCTGTTGTAAGCTTTTTAAACTGTCTGCAAAAATAACGGTGTCATCCGAAAATCGGATGTCATTTAGAATTTAGAATTTAATTTAGATTATTCCATGTTCGTAATTTTTCAAGTTATCACTAAATATTATGTTCTGTCATTATATATATATTATATTAAATAATAAAGGTAAAAGTATACATCCTTATCTAACACCTCGTAGAATCTGATTGCTTCCTTCGGTTCATTTCCGAGATTTATTCTTATTGTGGATGATTGGTTTTTATTGTATTATATGGCTTTGATTTCCATTTGTTACAACATATATCATTTTTCGGTGTTGAACTGTTTCGAATGATTTTTGGTAGTCCACAAAGCAGGTGTAGATATCCGCATCATTCATTAGAAGTCGCATCATAAGTCATATGTCTGCATCGTTAGAATAATACATGTAGAGTGAATAGCAGTAGAGTACCTATACCTTTCATGAATCCAAACTGTGTATCTTGTATTCTTTCTTTGCATAGCTTGTATGTTTTGCGATGTATAATTTTAAGAAAAAGCATGGCTCATGAGACTTAGTAGCCTATGTAAAATGAACCAGAAGGCATGATTGCATGTCATAATAAGTGGCTCAATAGCGGTAGTCTAAGCTTTCCATTCAAACAAAAATAAATTTCTCATTTGTCATGTCGACAGCTTCGATTCAATTCACTTCGGGATACACCACAGGCGGCACTGAAGACGCTGAAAAGCAGAAACCATGGTCAGCCGATGGTGGTGGCCCCGAATCGAATTTAATCTAAACTTTCCAAATTTCTCATTTATAAAATTTTTATCAGATCGGTATTTGCTCGAGGTGCTGTGGCCGTTTGAAGTTAATAAGGGACTCTTTGTAAAGACACTGGTACATTTTTTAAAATTAATTTTAAATTCTTTACAGGAACATACACGTTGGTCCTGTGCTTGCAGTACTAAAAGCTGTATTAATAGTCGGTGATGCAACAGCTAAAGAAGGAACAGAATTAAGTTTGAGTAACATCTTAGGAACTAGCGATCTGCATAGCGGTGTTGATGGACCAAATCTTGATTTACCGTATGTATTTAAAATAGCTTTCTATTACAAGGTTTCATCACAAGTTTACTGACATTCATTATTTTCTATTCCGAGAAAACTGTAAGATTGTAGTTATATTTCACAATTATTTTAAACAATGAAGTATGATATGACAAAAGTGTATTATTAAAATTTACTCTATACTTGTTGTGTAAAATTCTTCAATGTATTGCAGTTTTTAAATGATTAAACTCTTTTACGTCCTAATTATACAATAAATATAATTTTAATACCATAAATGGCAAATATATTATATTCCCTGTAGATAATGGTCAACACTAATACTATTCTTGTTCTCATGATCATTTTTCAGTGCGTCATTAATTATGACGTCATATACTGTATTGGCTGTGTCGAGACTTATTTCATGTAATTATTGACGAATCTGACAGTGACAGATGCCACAATCGTACTTAGCCATAGGTGAAAAGCTTGTGGAATTAGTAATTTAGTAGATTTGATTTTTACACAATATGTTAACATGTAGGTATTTTTTATAAAGGGGAATAGAATTAAAAAGTAAACAATATTGTTAATTAAATTTATAAATATGGAAACATTAAAAAATGACACAAAACTATCTATAAACTGTGTTTTTATCTTCTTCTCTAGGTGCTGTCTCCGCTTCAAAAGTCTCCGCTAGCTTCAAAAAGAGAGAGATCTTTATTTCTGAAACAGCGGCTCTAAATAATTCATTGTTATTACATCCAAACCAGTTCCTAAGGTTCTTCAGCCATGAGTTACGTCTCCTTACTATGGATCTTTTTCTTGCATAATGACCTGGAGTATTAGATATACATCTCTCATCACATGTCCCATATATCTCAGTTTTCTTCTTATTTGTTAGTTCTCGTTCCTTATGCGTAAGTCTCATTACCTCTACGTTGGCTATTCTATCTACTCATGAGATATTTAGCACTCTTCGGTACATCTTGAATGTCTCTAGTCTCCTCACGTCAATGACTAACTTTTAACGAACTAAATTCTAAACCAAAACACAAAATAATGCACAAAGACGTTGTGAAACACAAGTGAAGTCAAATTCGAAATTTCAAAATGACAAGTACACAAAATACTGACCTGAATAATAACCGTCACTTGACTCTTTGACACTTCTAAAAAATGGCCAAAATGGACGAAGTTTTCGTCAAATGTTCGTAATACGTGTATTTGATTAGCTAGGAAAAACGCGCATTCTAAATATCAACGAATCAAACGTAGGTTAGGAATAGACATCTTATGTATATAACCATTGTAATGCTGCATTATTTTTGTGTTTAATCACGGAGCTACCGCTTTTTCCGTCTCATCTAACTTAATGCATTAGAGAGAAATCGAAAAACTGTGACGCACTGAAAAATGATCATGAGAACAAGAATAGCACTGTTTTTGTTACATTTGGTGGTGAAAAAAGACTTAAATGGTCCTGTATGATACAACCTAGTTTCCAGCGCTTTTTATCGTTCTAGTCTTCTTCTCGCAGATTTTTCGCAATTATTGCGTCTTTAACACATTGCGTCTTTCTAAGTATCCTCTTGGCTTTTTTTGTGTTGGTACCCAATTTAACATTGTTTTTGGTCATTTTTCTTTGCCCATACGGAATAAGTGGCTATTATCTTAAATTTCTGTCTTCTATAGTGTCGATTATAAGTGTATCAATCCATATTCTGCACTTTATCGTATTATAATATCTAATTCTGCCATTCAATGTCAGCCTACAACATCTTCTAAAATCAGATTTCTATTTAAAGTAGTTTACTATTCAACTGTTTTGTCATCTGTCTACCTTGTTCAATTATTTTCTTAATTTGAGTCTACGATTACCGTTATTCCTAATTGTAACACCAAGGTACTTGTATGAATTTACAGTTTTAATTTTAGGTTTATAGTCAAACCCCAAGCAATGCATTGTTTATCTAATTGTTGACCTTATCTGACCTTGATCTAATCTTCATTATTTGGTCAATCTCCAATAAATCCTGGACGTTAGCAAAGTGTTGACTGTCACTTTAAGGTACTAGTACACTTCAGAAGACCAAAAATAAGCATTTTTTCAAGATTTTTTTCTCAGAACCTTTATTAAAAATGAACATAAAACTTTTTACATATTAATATCTAACTCTTTGAGAATACAAAAAGTATATCTTTTTTCATCTATACACGTACACTAATATTGTAGAAGGGTCCAAAGTCGAGGCCTCGAAACAAAAGTAGTTCCGATGGCGGACAGTTAATCTCAGGATTGGGATCTCTGAAACAAAAAAATCGTATGGCATTTGAAAAGGGAAGGTTTCTTACCACCGTTAGTGAAAAATTCCGCAAAAAATATTTTACGGAAATTTGAAAAATTTTTGTGAAAAAATCGCCTGTTTTTCTTCGGTTTTTCATGATTAAAAAATATTAATTTTTTATTTTTTGGTCAAATTGTGGTAAATTGTCACGTAAGAAACCTTTCTTTTTCAAAATTAGTACGATTTTTTTGTTTCTGATACCCAATCCTGAGATTAACTGCCCGCCATCATTTTTCGAGGCCTCGACTTTTGCGCCCTCTACAATATTAGTGTACGTGCATAAATGAAAAAAGATATATTTTTATACTCTCTAAGAGTTACATATATATGTAAAAAGTTTTATGTTCATTTGTAATAAAGGTCCTGAGAAAAAAATTCTTGAAAAAAATAATTATTTTTGGTCTTCTGAAGTGTACTAGTACATTAAATAGTTCTGCAGTACGGCATTCAAATCATTCCCTTAAGTTCTTAAGCCAGGGTATTTTTCGTCTTCCCACATTTCGCTTTCCTCCAATTTTTCCTTGCATAATAAGTCGTAAGAATAAGTATTTTTTACCCTCATGATCACATGTTCTAAGTACTCAATTTTTCGTCTTTTGATAGTTAATAATATTTCCGCTTTATTTCCTCTCCTTTTCGTTACTTTCACTTTTGAAATTCGTTGAATAAATGATGTTCGTAGGATTCTTCTATAACGTCAAAATTCAAAGGCGGCTGACTCAATCAGATGCACATATTTTAGTGTCCATGCTTCCAAGCCATTGAGTATAGAATACGTAACATCGAAGCATCATTAGGCGTAGTTCTAACCTTATATCCCGACAACAAAGAAACCTCTTAAGTTTAATGAATGATATACATGCCATTTCAATATGTGTCTTAATTTCTGTGGTTTGGTCTACATTTGATGTATGGTTCCATGTTCCTAAGTAAGTATTTGTATGATAATGTATTTAGTTTCCTTTCCTTCACCTTTAGTATGTATTCATTCATTAAGGCGTTGCATTACGTTCTATAAATCATTGTTGTTATCCGTCATTATTACTTTATCGTCTGCAAAACGTAAGTTATTCAAAACTTCTCCATTGATAGGTATTAGTCCTGGATCCCGCGTACCAAATAAAAGATTATTAATAGCAATCTGAAAATTTGTTCATAGCTTAACAGTGTCGAGTCGGCCAAACTTTGATGTATGGGAACACTGGAACAGGGGAATCTTTAATTGTGGAACATGATACACGTGTCATCCTGACAAGTTTATGATCGTGAAAGAAGTAGGTTGTTTTTAAGTTTATTCAATATACCCCATTCCACGAATATACGACCCTCTTGGATTATCGCGACAACGAATATTTTACTGTGCAAAATATGAAGAACGAAAGTAAATTGCAAATTATATTGTTGTTTGTTGGAGTAATTATTAGAGCAAAATACTTTCGTACTTCTTATGTTGCACACTAAAATATTCGTTGCTGCATAGCCAAAGTGATATAATATCTATAGACGAAAAAATATTTGTCCGACAAAAATAATTCTAGAAAAAAATAAGAAATATACTTTTTGATAAAATACACAAAATAAAAAAATCGCTGCAGCCATCTCCATAAAAAATTTAAAAATTATTAATAATCTTCTAAAAAAATGCATTTTGATGCATGTTGATGTAATAGACAAGCTTTGTATAATAATAGCTTCAGCTATAGTCCATTCTTTCACGGTTTTTGCTCTAAATTTTAAAGAACCGCTTGGATTGACATGAAATTTGGCATACGCATAGCTTACATATCAAAGAAAAAAAGTGATATTGTGCCGATATGTGCTTTTGCCCTGGGGGTGCCTTTCACCCCCTCTTTGGGGTGAAAAAATATATGTCCAAAATAAGTCCGGAAATGGGTAAACTGACTAATTTTAAGTAACTTTTGTTCTATAGAACTTTTTTGCCAAGTCAACACTTTTCGAGTTATTTGCGAGTGAATATGTTTATTTTTCAACAAAATAACCACATTTTTAGACGGTTTTTCGCAAATAACTCAAAAAGTAAGTATTAAATAAGTCGAAAAAACGTTCTTAGCAAAAATATAGCCTGTAAAAAAGTAAAAAAAAATGGTGTACGCGTTAGGTCTCTGGACCTCGTAGAATCAGAGTTATAGCCAATGAAAAATAGATTCATATTCACCAAATTTCAAATAGAATATTTCGACGTGAAATATTCAAAAAATTAAGCACTTTTTGGGGAAAACCCGTAATAACTTTTTTAAAGTGTTTAAAAAAGCTTTATTTCTGTTTGTATAAAAAGTTTCTAGCATTAAATTTAAGCAAGTTACGCTCAAAATAAAGTTGGTCCCTTTTGTTTTGGCAAAAAAAAATCGGGAAGACCACCCCTAACTAGCAGATTAAATGAAATTAATCGTTGGCGCTCCACAAATTATTTTACTTATGTTGTGTTTATATGATCTGTAAGTTTCATCGATTCAAAGTGCTTATTTTTGAAAAAATTTCGTTTTAAAATAAAATTTTTAAAAATTTTAATTTGAAAAATATGCTTTTTTTTCAAAATAACTTAAAAATTGTTAGAGATACCAAAAATCTAGAAAAACAAAAAAAAGTCAGCACTGTTTTTCTGAATATCATGTATTTTTTTGTTTTTCTGTTAAACAAAAATTGATAAAGATTTGGTGTTTCTAAATTTGCATACATTCGTGATCAGTGACTCGTTCAACCTATTTTAACCACAGCCCTTTCAAAAACAAGGACTTTAAACCGATGAAACTTACAGATCGTATAAACAATACATACACGAGTCAAGAAACTTGTGAAGTCGTAACGATTAAGTTCATTTGAGATACTAATTAAGGGGTGATTTTCCCGATTTTTTTACAAAAAAAAGGGACTATCTTTATTTTGAGCGTAACTTGTTTACTTTTGATGCTAGAAATTTTTTTATAAAACCAAAATGAAGCTTTTTTTAAACACTTTAAATAAGTTGTAATGAGTTTTCCCCGAAATGTACTTCATTTTTGATTATTTCACGTTAAAGTATTCCATTTAAAATTTGACGAATATGAACCTATTTTTCATTAGCTATAACTCTGCTTCTACTAGGTATAAAGACGTGATATATACACCATTTTGTTAAATTTTTTACAGTCTATATTTTTGCTAAGAATATTTTTTCGACAAAATACTTACTGTTTGAGTTATTTGCGAAAAACCGTCTAAAAGCGTGGTTATTTTGTTGAAAAAATGAACATATTCACTGGCAAATAACTCGAAAAGTACTGACTTAGTGAAAAAACTCTATAGAGCAGAAATTACCTAAAATTAGTCAGTTTATCCATTTCCGGACTTACTTTGGACGAATATTTTTTCACCCCCATCTACATCTATCTATCTAATTAATTGTTGTTCCCTATTGTATATTATTTGTTAAAATTATTAAAAAGTTATTATTTGTTGATGCAAGGCCATGTGTTTCATAATAATACCTATATTTTAAGTAAAGAACACGTTTCCAACCTCGACCTACTTTTGTGTTCTATGTAGGTAAATACACTGAGCGGCACAAAAAATGGCCACCCCACAAAATGGGTAATTTTTGATGTCGTGAATTTTCTAAATCTGTTGTCCGATTTAAGTGATTTTTTTAACATTTTATAGCCTTATTCTTTAACAATATCGCTGTAATAAAATTATTGCTAGACAGGTAAATGATAATTGTATACCGGGTGTACCAATCAAACTGTGTCTTATTCTCAAAGTTCACCACACCCTGTGTAATATTCTAGCATTTATAAAATATTGAAATTAAAACCCAACTATAGCCGCAGGTTTTCTTAACATTCTGTTTTTTTATTCATTCGCTTGTGTTGGATAATAAAAAAGATAGGTACTTTAACAACTAGCCATGTTCTTCATTAATACAGAGTGTTTCTAAATAAGTGCGACAAACTTTAAGGGGCAAATCTGCATAAAAAAATAATGGCAGTTTGCTTTATAAACACATGTCGGCAAATGCTTCGTTTCCGAGATACTGGATGTTGAATTATTTTCTTACAAATTGACGATTTATTTATTGCTCTAAAACTGGTTGAGATATGAAAATGAAATTTGGTAGGTTTTAAGATAGTTATATAGTTATTGCACATTTTTTGACATACAACTAAGAATTTTATATTCACCATTGGCGTGCATGCGGGTAATATTACCCGTCATATTACCCGTATGCGCGCCAATGGAGAATATAAAATCCTTAATTGCATGTCAAAAAATGTGCAATAACTGTATCTTAAAACCTACCAAATTTCATTTTCATATCTCAACTGGTTTTAGAGCAATAAATAAATCGTCAGTTTGTAAGAAAAGAACATTTTCATATCTCAACTGGTTTTAGAGCAATAAATAAATCGTCAGTTTGTAAGAAAATAATTCAACATCCAGTATCTCGGAAACGAAGCATTTGCCGACATGTGTTTATAAAGCAAACGGCCATTATTTTTTATGCAGATTTGCCCCTTAAAGTTTGTCGCACTTATTTAGAAACACCCTGTATTAATGAAGAACATGGTTAGTTGTTAAAGTACCTAATTTTTTTATTATCCAACATAAGCGAATGAATCAAAAAACAGAATGTTAAGAAAACCTGCGGTTATAGTTAGGTTTTAATTTCAATATTTTATAAATGCTAGAATATTACACAGGGTGTGGTGAACTTTGAGAATAAAACACAGTTTGATTGGTACAACCGGTATACAATGATCATTTACCTGTCTAGCAATAATTTTATTTCAGCGACATTGTTAAAGAATAAGGCTATAAAATGTTAAAAAAATCACTTAAATCGGACGACAGATTTAGAAAATGCACGACAGAAAAAATTACCCATTTTGTGGGATGGCCATTTTTTGTGCCGCTCAGTGTATATGAATTTAAATATATTACAATTATTAATAAAAGTAAGGATTGTTACCCTTACTCTACATATCTTACAGTTTTCTTTAACTCTACTATTACCATCGCATTTTTGTTTCTTTTATTATTTAAATTTTTGTTGTTTCTATTTCTTTTTTTGTTAGGATGAACGTGGATGTGTGCGGATCGAGGACGACACATAGGTTTGTCAAATCGATAATTATATTGTAACTACTATTAAATAATCATCGCTTTGCATTGTTTGTGTCACCCTACGCTTGCACCGTCCTATTTCTATACCAGAACTGCCGAACATACTTCAAACAAAAGTGATTTTAAAAAGTACCTATACGTATTCTGATTTATTGTTTAAAAAAGAAAAATAAAAACTAGTGGATAATAATTTACACGCGCACCTAATGTTTAAAAACAGTTTTCTACATCGGCTCGGTAGCTCAGAGGGCAGCTACCACCACAAACCATACATACTCTAGACTCTAGACGTTCCACGACCATGTTGTACTTTCGGATCGAATTAACGCCATCTCTTAATTGGAAAGGCAACTAAATTGACAAATTATATTTACGCGGGAATTTCAAACTATAAATTTTGCGGGATTTTTGAATAAAAGGTACAGCTTAATACGCCAGTATCAAATTTCGCAGGAAGTTAAAACAACAGAAAGACAGTGCAATCTTTTATTGAATAATTATAATATAACTTAAAATTATCTTAAAAGTACTATCTACATAAAAATACTAAAAGTCTAAAGTTCGTTAAAAATTGCGCTACTGAATAGTATGGCTGAAATACCAATAAAACAAAAATCACAGTTTTACTGAAAACTTCAAATATTCCAATTTTTTACCAAAATCCTAAACACTACTGTCACGTGAAAGCAGTGTTTTTATAATAAATCAATGTTTAATATTTATTTGAATGAAAATTTTTGGAAAGAATAACTTCTAGGAAGTCCTATTGTGTCACTAACACTCTCAGAGGACACCTAATGGTAAAAGAGGCAACCGATTATGTATGTATGTATGTAACTTCTAGGAAGATTTTTTAAATAAATACCTTACTTGATAACTTTAAAGTCGGGATTGTATTTGCATGTAATCTTTTACAACCTTGCTTGAAATGATGGAGGTGCTTTTTAGGATTTGGAAACCTTTGGAGCAAAATATTGTTTTATTTACATGTGGAAGCACAGCACTGGAGGATCGAACACATAGTGTTAACTAAAACTTCTACTCATAAAAACGGATAGAATTGATTAAAATGGGGATTAACTATGATTATAAACGTTACACCACTAATAAGTAAGCAACAAATTGTGAGGTAAATACAAAAATAAACCACTAATTTAATTGTTAATTGTTAAATGTGACAAGAAAATTGACTGAAGGCGACATCTCTGTATTGGAAAAGCAAGTAATTTGCTGTCTTGACATTGACCATTTACTCTCAAATCACACGGACCACGCTGCAGCGCTACGCTGTGGATCCACAAAAGTAGTTTACCGTGGGTTCTTATGCGAGCGACTGTGGCCGGCTACAAACGCTCGTGTGGGGTGCGCCGGCCACTCTACATAAGAACCCACGGTAAATCATCGTCAGCCACTCTGTGGATCCACAGAGTAGCGCTGCAGCGTGGTCCGTGTGGTTTGGCTCTTACCAGTGGCGGCTCGTGACCTCAGTATGCGGGTAGGCTACACATATACTTCGGGTAGGCGACAAAAAATATCCTACAGTTTGTAATACATTTTGAGCCGTCTTGCAATACTAAATGTAATCTATGAGCGCAACAATGTGTAAAAATTGCTTTTGGAGCATCTACTTTAATTTTTGATTGTAATCCGTTTAAAGAGCCAGCCATTACACTTGCACCATCGTAAAATTGAGCAATTAATTTATTTTTGTAATCATATGGCTCAAGCACGTTTGAAATTAAACTATATAGAGCGTCTGCAGATCTATTATCGCTAACATCAAAAAACCCTAAAAATCTTTCTGTTACCTGACCAACTTTGTTAACAAAACGGATTGTTAAAGTACACTGTGATTTTTCGGTTATATCAGTAGTATCGTCAGCTAGTATAGAAAAAAATTGACTTTCATTAATTTCTGTTGAAATTTCAATTTTTAGGTAATCGGCAAGACAATCTATTAAATCATTTTGTATTGTTTTTGACAAACCCGTGAACACCCCTTCTATTTTTTAACATGATCCTGGATTTCCTGATCGCGTTTAACTACTTAATTAAAAATTTCTTTAAAATTACCCATGTTTGAAGAATTATGGCTCTCATCACGACCGCGAAATGTAAGTTCTTGTTTTGCTAAAAGAATTGTAACATCAATTTCTTCAACTTCTTCAATCTTTTTCAACTTCTTCATTATATATCTTATTAGATAGAGAAATATGTCCAGCGAAAGCACTGTCAGTAGTTTGTTTATTTTTTTCTAACCGTTTTAAATCTAAGCAATTGTTTAAATGTTCTTTCGAAGATTCATGTTTTTTTACACTAGCTGATAAATTTTTCAAATCTGAATATCCCTGACTCACCCAAACATTTTGCTTCAAATTTGAGAGCAACAGACAAGGCCAACAGAAAAGTGAATTTTTAAAATAACTTCCGCTTAGCCATTTATGATTTTCATACCATATTGTTTTAAACGATCTCGAAAATGGTTGATTGTCTTTTGTCTTATCTGTGGATAAAATTGTTAAATTTTGTAAAGGCCGGCCCATTGAAATAATTACTAATCTTTCTTGATTTGGGCGCCTTGAATAAGGCGTCTCGATCAAACTGCATATTACATTGTTTAAAATATTCATATTCGATGACTAAAGTTTTTCCACCAATAAAACTAACACACCTACGTTTCAACAACGTCAAATATTACTTATTTTATTTATGTATCAAATAATAATTTACTATTCGAATAAATTGATAAGTTAACAATTAACCTCGCTTTAAATTTTTAATTATCTATATAATCTAATAACACATTATTCAGTTTTCATAAACAAATTTAAATTGTCCTACCTAGTTTTATTCAATACTTAACCTACTAATAACAGCCAAAATCAAAAAACAATTATTTTAAAACAGTTTCACAAGACACAAGAGAAGCAACTGATAAAATTTTGTAGGTCCGGCTATAAGACTCTGTGCCTATCCGCCCGTTTAAAATCGTAGAATACGGTCGCTGCAGCAGGCCTGCTCGCGTAAACAGAGAGAGATCGCACGTCATTCGGTGTTGGCGTCGTTCTATTTCAGGCTACGTTCCCGAGTGCCTGACCAAGGAGAATATAGAATCTATACAGTACTACTGATACTACAAGGAGCGTACAATAATTATAACTACGGAGAAAATTTTTTGGATATTTTTAAAAATAATTTGGATAATTTTTGCTATTTTATTGTAGATATTGTGTCAAAATTTATAAATTACAATTTTGAAATAAGTAATTTATATTAATAATTTATATTATTGTACTACATTTGAAGAGGGTAGGCGGCGCCTACCTTGCCTACCCCGACGGGCCGCCCCTGCGGGAAACGTCGAAGAGTATGTGTGGTTTGTGACATTCACAGCCACAGCACATTTCTGGCTAGAGTGCAGCTTGATTCAAGTATCCACTTATACCACCACTCAAAATAAAGTGGGTCCACCAAGCTACTGGGCTCAATGGGATTTTAATACGCTACTAGATTGATACCTGATTAATGTTGTAATAACAGACTATCGTCTACTATTCAAATATTTTTTTCTACAATCACTTGATATAGAAGACTTTTTCGCTTGTCAATGGCAACGAAAAGTTGACGTTTACTGAGTACCGTCACTTCATCGCTCAAGCGCGTAAACTTTGATTTTACGCGCGTTGTCCGTAGCAACCGTACAACCATACAATACAAACACATTGAACATTCAAACTGATAGATATAAAAGTTAATGTTATGACATTATAATGACAGATACAAAAAAAAAGCTACAATAAAGTTAATGATTTAAAAATACTTTCATTTTATTGAGCGATTGTAGAAAAAATGTTGTATGTATTACAAGCGCAAAGTGACATTATTGCTTTCGAGTAATTACCGCGGTAACTTTTACTCTCAAGCAATAATGTATCACTTTTCGCTCTTAATACATAAATAACTATTAAAATGTCGTAACATTATTGACAGTTATATTTATTTAAAGTAGATGTACCTTTTATAATCACTTAGGCATTTCTGTTTGTGTGTCTACATCCTGGTTGCAAAGCTTTACATTCACGAGTCAGCAACAGTGTTAACATCCCGTCTCTGTGTATATCTTAAAATACTATTTTTCACTTTTTTCTTTTCTAGGGAAATAAATCAAAACTGAAATTCAAAGTTTGAGTTAAAGTCAAGAAATGCAATTTTTTTAATCGTGTATCATCATCATCATCATTCAACCCGGATCTATCCACTGCTAGATATAGGTCTCCCTCAGTCTTTTTCCTGTATTCCTGTTTTGTGTTCTGTGTATACTTAAACCTAATCTATAAATAAAATATAATATTTATATGTAGATGACCTTCCTGTCGACAAAATTTGAGCATCCAAGAAAACATAAGACAACCTGGAGACACCCGTCTGGTAGTGAAAATCAAATCGACCACGTCCTAGCAACCAAAGACTTAGTACAAAAAACGATCTTACAGAGGGGCAAATGCGGACACGGACCACTTCCTGGTAATAATAAAAATGAGCGCTCTCAAATGAAAAAAAAAACTATCGTCAGATTAAAAACTCGACACGGAAAATATGAGGCACATCTGCACAAATTAGGAATAGTTAATTCATCAGTCTGTTTTTGTGATAATGTTTCGATTAGAGATTTGAACCATATTTTCTTTGAATGCAAAATTAACGAGAGATATATAAATCAATTGTATTACAATTTACGACAAAAACAAGTTCATTTTCCAATTAGTATAGAATATCTACTAAGTTGTCATAAAATGGAAATATTTAAATTATTCATAAACTACTTGAAAGAAACAAATATAGTCATTTGAGTCAGATAGGTGGGAATATAACAAAACTAATAAATTGAGGTAAAAATAAAATAAAAATCTGTGGCTAACGGACCCGCATCCAAGCCATTTTTTCACACACACACACACACACAAATGGAAAAAAAGATATCAATCTAAAACAAACTCTAATAAATGGAACCTAGGAGGATTAGAAGAGACTGAAATAAGAGAAAAATTCGAACAACAGATGAATGAAAAAATATCCAACCTCAATAGTCAACCCACAAATATAAACGAAAGATGGCAAGAAATAAAAAGCAAAATAAATGAAACAACAAACGAAGTAATAGGAAAGAAAAAAACAACAAAAAGAAATAAAAACTGGTACTGGTCAAGACTGCGAAACAAACAGAACTTTAAAAAACTCAGCCAGAATGACATGGATCAACAACCCGTCAGAACAACATAGGGAAGAATACAAAATAGCGAGAAACAAAGCCAACGCAACAAATAAAAAAAAGAAAAATGACTGGTTAAATGAAAAGCTGGAGGATATTGAAAAAGACAGGAAAAATCATAAAATAAAACAATTTTGCAAAAAAGTCAGAGCAACAAAAAATAACTCCAGCATTAAAACAAGAGGACTAAAAAACCAAAAAGGAGAAACCGTGTTTGAAGACAACCAGATCAGCAAAATATGGGAAGAATATTATGAAAAAATGCTATTCACTACAGAGGAAGCACACCTTCGATGAAGAAGTAAGACCAATAATACAAGGTAATGACGAAGAAGAAATTGAAGAATGGAGGAGCCAGATAAACTTGGAATCCCAGAAAAATTAAGACATACAACTTCATACAACCCAGAACAACTTCTAATGAAATCAATATAAACAAAGGCGTCAAACAAGGTGACTCTATCTCACCGACACTATTTAACCTGATGTTGGAAGTAATAATAAGGAGGACAAACTTTGCAAACAAAAACATTATTGCAGATCAACTTCAACTAGTAGCATATGCAGATGATCTAGTCATAATAGCAAAGATAAAGATACACTTATGAAAGCCGTTGAAAAATTAGATAAGGAAGCGAGGAGAAAAGGGCTACAGATAAACCAGCACAAAACAAAATACATGACGCTAGCGAAGGACGACACAACAAATCAGAAATATAACAGAAAACCATAAATTTGAAACTGTATCTACCTTTAGCTACCTGGGAGCAACAATAGGGAAAACTGGAAAAGAGAGAACAGAGGAAAGAATTTTGAAAGGCAAAAAAGCATATGGAATGAATAGAAATCTGCTGAGAAGCAAGACCCTGAGCAAGAGAACCAAGATGAACCTATATAAGACCTTAATAAGACCTGTTGTTACATATGAGATGGAAACAACAACGATTAACAAGAAAAAGAAGATAGTCTTCTGAAATTTGAAAGAAAAATAATGAGAACAATACTGGGCCACAATGTAACAAGAGAGGGAGAAATACGAATGAAAACAAATGTCGAAATTGAAGAAGAATTAAAGAGAGAAAACGTAGTCAGATACATAAAATCGCTTCGCTTAGAATGGATAGGATATATACCGAGACGCCCACAATCAGATATGTTGAGAAGGATAACTAACTGGACACCACTATGGCCCAGGCGTAGAGGAAGACCCAGAAGAAGATGGCTGGATGATGCAGAAGAAGACATAAGAGCAGTGAATGTGAAAGACTGGAAAGTTCAGTGCAAGGACAGGAAGAAATGGAAAAAAATCACGAGAACAGCAAAGACACACAGCAAGCTATAAAATGACAGAGGACTAATCCACCTCACCCGAGAATAGTATTTTAAACGCCATGGCGTTAGCTATAATCTCTAGGGATTGTGATGCTTAATGAATGAATGAATATGTAGATAAAATAATACACATATTAGAACATAGAATAAAACAATTAGAAAACACTAAACATTAAGAAGAGGTCTGAAAGGTATGTAAGGCTCGATGCACATTTATGCCGCGTATATGACTAGTAAGCCGCGTGGACCCAGAGCACGCCAGTTTCTGCTGCTCTGCCATGTGCACAGTACTTGATAACAAGTCAAGCGATTTGGCAGACTGTGTTGGGCAGTCATTCAGTACACGTTGAGAGCGCGATCGATAAGTGTGCACATTTAGCTGCAACCTTCAAGGTCACTATACCCGTAAGTCGAGAAGCAAATAGTCAGTCCCATGAAGATAAGGGAAGCGTAAACATCCATTTTTGCGGTTGCCTTTATTTCCATTGTGTCCTTTAACCCACCTCAGGATGATGTTATTACCGAAGCTTGAGATAGTGAGTAGTGACACTCCATTGCTAACCCTGATGTGACACGTGGTCTATTCAAGGTTAGTAGCGCTTGTCTGTTGTCCGTGCAGATTATTATGGTTATACCGACTATACCTTTTCGGGTTATCTCTTGTGCGACTATGGAAATACCAGCCAGTTCCGCCAGAACTACACTGCCATTTTTGCTAATACCCCACTTTATTCTTAAGTTCAGTGATGTGTAGTATATCCGCATCCTGAGCCTTCTTCTATTGTGGATGTGGAGCCATCGGTTTATATACAATACACACTTGCCACGTTTGACTCCCTAGGTTGTTTTGTTTCGATTTTCTAGGATTTGTCGAAGACAAACTTTAATTGAGTCACAGCTTGTATGAAGCGCAGCTAGCTCTTCCCACTAGAGACGACATCTCCATTGTCCTATTCCTACACCAAGGCACAGTATAAAAGGGACAGTAAAACCTCTTCTATGTCGGCACTTTGATCTCAAGAAGTAATACCGGCAGTACGCAATTGGTAATTCACTAGTGGTGGATGCGGGTTTTCCATTTTAAAACCCGTATGTTTTTACGCGACTAGCAATGCAAGAGTGGTGGTCTAGCGACTGGGAACCTTGCGCGGTCGCCATGCGCGTTGAAAGATTTTACTTCCAATTTTTCGGAGAGTAGTTCTACTGTCCCTCTTTATAATGTGATCAAGGTTTGCATCCGCTAAGCACAATCGCGTCATTGTCACCAGCACCACCTTGTTGACTTATATGTCTAGAGAGGTGATGCCAATGAGCAACTCCATTGTAGCAATTAGTGTTGTTTTCATGGTACCTGTTATAATTGGACAAGTCATTAGAATTATCTATAGCTCACTTTTTAAGTTAAACTACACGAATTAAGTATTAAGAGCATTCATAGAATATTATGAATAAAATATGTTTCAGTTTTGATTTTGGCTATGATTTACTCCAGTAATATTTTCTCACCATTCTTGTACATTCACCTTACCCATATAATTTGTAAATATATAAAATATTTGTGTTTTTTAAACATCCCTTAGGTGTATGAATAGGTTTTGGCTGTATAAAAATCTAAAACGTTTTGTTGTAAATTAGCATTTTTTAAAACCTATGTAATTTTTATTTATTTTTTGTAAATATATAATTTTTTGCCTCATGGAAAATTGTCTTAAGGTAAAAACATAGTAGGGATTAAAACTCAATATTAAGAAAACTAAACATATAGTTTCCAAACAAAATTATATACAGGATGACGGTAGAAAAATCGAAGATGCCACACTGGAGAGAGTAGAGAAAGTCGTGTATCTCGGCAGTGATATCAATGAGAACTGGGATCCAACCTCAGAAATTAAAAGCCGAATACAACAAACCCGAGCTACCTTTGTCAAAATGAGAAACGTGCTTTGCAGCCACGATCTTAGTATTGACCTTCGCGTTCGAATGACATTTTGGACATCGGACATATTGGACATACAAAAATCAACAAATAATGGAACAAAAAAGAACATGGAGTGAACAAAAGAAAATTTGCCGCAACTTTTTTCCACAAATGGTAGTGAAATGTTAACGTACAATCAAACTCACAAGTCTGATTCACATAACTCATTTGCTTCTGTATTATCTTTAATTTTTTGAGTAAAATGTACATACCAAATTAAATTAAGTAAAAAATAATAATAAAACATCAGCGTGTTTAGCTTTTAGCCCAGTAAATGACCGTTTTGGATTTAGGTTCTACTTACCCTCCACTTCAAAATTAGACTTTGCCGTTAGTTGCTTTTACTTGGGCGGGGGTGAAAAAACATCCGTTTAAAACAAGTCCGGAAATGGATAAATTGACTAATTCTAAGCAGCTTTTGTTCTGTAGAAGTTTTTCCAAGTCAAAACTTTTCAAGTTATTTGCCAGTGAAAATGTTTATTTTTCAACAAAAAACCACGTTTTCAGGCGGTCTTTCATAAATAACTCAAAAATTAAGTAGTTTATCGCAAAAAATATTCTTATCAAAAATGTAGCTTATAAAAAAAATTAAAAAATGGTGTATTCATGAAGTCTAGTGAAAATTGTTCTTATTCGTCAAATTCTAAATCAAATATTTCAACGTGAAATAACAAAAAAAAATGAAGCACTTTTCGGGAAAACTTATTAAAGCTTTTTTAAAATGTTAAAAAAACTTTATTTTTATTTTATATAAAAGTTTCTAGTATCAAAACTAAGCGAGTTATACTCAAAATAAAGTTGGCCCCTTTTTTGGCAAAAAAATCGTGAAAATATCCCTCTATTTAGCACCCCAAATGAAATTAATCATGACCGCTTTACCATTTATTTTATACAGGGTGATTCATTAAGAATGTCCAATATCTGAGTTGTAGATTTTATACCTCAAAATATTAAGATTTAACTCAAATTGCTTAAATAAAATGTGGCTTCTTAGGGGCAGTTCAAGTATTACGTTGGGTTGGGGGGAGGGGGGGGTCAAAAATCTTCAAAAATTTCGTTACGTAATACTTCAATGCCCTATTATTACCCAGTACTTTAAAACTATTTGACGTATCCTTATCATACTTGGCAGACAGTATAGGTACTGTACACCATACTAAATTATGTTAAAAATCGTTTCTGGCTACTACCAATCAATACTAATCTCTCAAAGTAAAGATAATTTACAACGTATGCTGCACCAATTGAACATAACCGCCAGAAAATTTAACATGTTAATTTTCCCAAAAAAAAAAGAAAAAAATGCATGGTTATGACAGCAAATCCAATAAGATGTAAATTGGAGCTGGGAGGTCAGATAGTAAAACAAGTAATGGAGTTTAATTATCTAGGTATCACACTATCTATCTAGCTACGGAAGGTTCGAAACATAAGTGGAAGATCAAGTGAATAAAGCAAACAGAGCCGCAGGTTGCCTGAATGACGCAATATGGAGAAATAAAAATATCGGAAAAGAAATGAAAGGCAGAATTTACAAAACAGTCATCAGACCAATAATGACATACGCGGCAGAAACACGACTCGACACAGAGAGGACAAAAAGATTGCTCAAAGCAGCAGAGATGAAAACATTTCGAAAAATCAATGGTAAGACACTATTAGATAGAGCTAGAAGTACAGATATACGAAGGAGATGCAAGATGGACAACATTAATAACTTGGTAAGAAACAGAAGAATAGAATGGAATGACCACATAAGCCGAATGACAACAAATAGAGTCAGGCACGGATCTAGAAATTTATAATAGGGCGGTCCAGACTTACTTACTGATCGTTTGAAAATAAGAGTTGACAGAAAAAAAAAAATAAATAATAAAAAAATGCTTATAGACTAAATACAATAGGGGGGTCCATGGACACGTTGACCCCCCTCTGTATCCGCGCCTGAATATAGTAGTAAGGAGAGCGAGAGACGGTTCCCCAATAGGAAGACGATCAGTGGGAAGACCACGAAAACGATGGAACGACAACTTACTAGAGGTACATTGAAAAAAAAAAAGAATGTGTGTACTTTGTACGCACGTAAGAAGTTATACTTCTATTATGTGATTTCAACGAAATCAATATACTTTAAACAGTTTCTCTACTACTTTCCAAAAATTTTTATTAAAACAATACCAAAAATTAAAAAAATAAAAGAATAAAACACACACAAACACATTGAAAAATGCCACAAATGATTTCTGAACAATAATTGTTGCCAAAAAATTTAATTAAATACGTATTTTCTGAAAAAAATTATATAATAATATACTTACAATCATAAAATCTATAAAAAAAAATAAAAAAATGATATAACTTGCATTGGGCTTGAACCTACTTCCCGTGTATCCCGCCGTACGAGAGCCGAAGCGATTTCAAACTGTACCACCTTCGCGTATACGTCATGTGGGAATATACATAAACTGAACAACTTTTTGACATTTTGTTTATATGAATTTTTATTAGTTTGATTTTTGTCGAATTAAAATACAACAATATATAGAGTAAGAAAACGATACATTAGATGAAAATTTGTAGAAAGTTTGTTCGTAATCAGATTATGTAAATTAAAGCATTGCCTACTAGGGGTATAGCATAGCAAGTACTAGGTAAGTACATTATTTTTTTTACATTTTCCAAATGAAAAGGTATGAAGGTATTTTTTTATTGGAATACAACTGAAACATTTAGAATTACGTACCTGTGGCTTTTCAAAACTATTTAAAAAGTCACTATAATTATAAATTTGATTTTATTTCTGTCCTCACAACAATAAAAACTAATATATTATACAACATTTTTGTTTACCGATAACCTCCATATTGAACAATTATTGACAGATCATTTCAACACCCAATCAGAGCCCGTATAAAGACTAATACCAAACTGTCGGTGTGCGCATGCGCGCAGATCAGTATAAATTCACCCTCAATCTCAATCGCGCCTAAAGAAGTATAACTTCAAAAACAGACAGGGTCTTGTCCATACAAAGAGAAGAAGAAGGCTACTACCAGAGGCGTACGACATGGGAACATGAATGATTGGCTCTTTTTAGTTTAGAATTACTATTTTAGCCCATTTTTAGATTCTCCAATACTTTCTATGTAAATAATATACTCATCATTGGTAAGTCATAAGTTTTCGAGATATTTGAAGTTAAAAATGAAACGGCACAGATATTTTGATTAATTTATATGATTAACATTTAAAAACTATTTGTACGAAGTACTTTAAAACTATTTGACATATCCTTATCATACTTGGCAGAAAGTGTATAGGTCTGGATCCCGCGTATGAAAAAAAAGTTGATTATTAGCAAGCTGAAAATTTGTTAATAGCTTAAGGGTATCTAGTCGGATAAACGTTGATATATGGGAACACTGTAACAGGGGCAGTTTTAATTGTGGAACAGGTTAAAAATTTGTAACGGTCAGACCACGAAAACGGCACATTTATTTTGTCCGACAGAACAGACTTAGGGCCGGTTGTTCGAACGCTAATCAACATTGATCACTATCAAATACTTAATTACTGTCACAACTGTCAATGTCAACTTTGGTTGGGTTGCCGAAAACATAATTATTGATGACAATTATGAAATTAGTTAATCAATTGTGTTAATAATTGTTATGTTAATTGACTAACTAATCTCATAATTATAATTAACTATGTTTTCAGCAACCCAACCAAAGTTGACATTGACAGTTGTGACAGTAATTAAATATTTGATAGTGATCAATGTTGATTAGCGTTCGAACAACCGGCCCTTAAACTCTCCGAACAGAGATTAAACTCTCATGCAAAAATCAGACTGCTATTTATCACCTGTCATAATTCCTGTCATTTGACATATTCTATTACATGTTCCACTAATTAAAACGCCCATTTGGTGATAAATAGCAGTCTTATTTTTGCATGAGAGTTTAATCTCTGTTCGGAGAGTTTAAGTCTGTTCTGTCGGACAAAATACATGTGCCGTTTTCGTAGTCTGACCGTTCCAAATTTTTAACCTGTTCCACAATTAAAACTTCCCCTGTTCCAGTGTTCCCATATATCAAAGTTTGTCCGACTAGACACCGTTAAGCTTTTAACAAATTTTCAGCTTGCTATTAATCAACTTTTTTTTCATACGCGGAATCCAGACCTAGCAGATACTGTACATCATACTAAATTATATTAAACAATTGTTTCTGGCTACTACCAGAGGCGTACGACAGGGGAAAATGAATTGTTGATCCTTTCCAAATTCTACGCCACTGGAGGAATTACTATTATAGTGCAATTTTTCTATTTTCCAATAATTTCTATGTAAATAATATACTCTTCATTGGTAACGATAAAGTCATTAGTTTTCGAGATATCGATACATTTTTGGCAAAGTAACGTAAGTGACATTTTTGGCGAATCATGTTTTTCAATTAAACAAACGCTCTTATTGTTTAGAAGGTACTGCCGGAGTGTTGTAAGCCTAGAGATATTATGTTTGAATTAATTCTAGGCTTACTACACTTTGGCAGTACCTTCTAAACAATAATAGCTTTAGTTTAATGGAAAAACATAAAATGTCACTTACGTTACTTTGCCAAAAATGTATCGATATTTGAAGTTAAAAATGAAACGGCACAGTTCTTTTGATTACATAATGATTGTATATGTATAAAAGTATCTAACCTTTCTGCCAAGTATGATAAGGGGGGGGCCAACCCTGGCAATAGTCTAATAAACACATGTTTTATTCAGCTCCGTTTAAAGTTTGAATACTTTGAAAATAAAACCAAATTTAATATACTAAAGTTAACAATTGTGTTAGTGAGAAGTGATACATCACATGCTGAAAAAGTAAGGATACAAAAACCTTTTTCCTTAATGTTATTTTGTAATTCAATTTATCAAAATAATAAGTAAACAAAGTGTGTGTATCTAACCTTGCTAATTATTATCAAGACCACTTAATTAGTCGAACCTGTATAAAAGCAGGTCCGGCTTTAAAATTTTGCAAATGAAAAATTTTTCGAATCAACAATATTATAAAAAATAATGATGACTTCAACCAACAACGATAACACCAACAAACCCTATAGCTATTCAACTGCTCTTACGCAACAACAACCTACCGCTTTCCCTTTGAAAGAACAAGCTCTTGTTTTTAATTCCTTAAATGGTATTAAAATAGAAGAATACCTCTTAGCCATTGGAAAAAATGTCAATCCAAAGAACATCTTATTCTGTTCAAGAATATCCGGCAACCGAATCTGCATGTATTTATCCAGCAAAACTATCGTAGATGAATTCATGAAACAACATCGAGGAATAATCACAGTAAATGGAGAAGAAGTTCAAACTCGTCCTTTAATAATACCCAGTCAACGACTACTACTATCACATGTCTGCCCGTCTATCCCACACGAATTCCTCGAACATCAATTAAAACAACTTGGCTATACACTAACTTCATCTATTAGTTTTTTACGAATAGGTACCTCTAATCCTGCATACAAACATATCCTAAGTTTTCGTCGTCAAGTGTATATATCTCCACCCTGCACCGTCGTTCCTGATTCAATACTTGTGACACATGATAATACAAATTATCGTATTTTTTTATCACATGAAAGTCAAGAATGCACTTCTTGTAATCTAAAGGGGCATTTCGCTAATAACTGCCTAAATCCTCCCAATACGACCTTACATCAGAATAGCCCATCAACTTCTGAAAAACCTAATACAATGACTATTTCATCATCAAACCTAATTCCTCCCAATACGACCTTACATCAGAATAGCCCATTAACTTCTGAAACTCCAATGCCTATTTTATCAAAAGAAACGACAAAATTAACTGAAAAGCTTAACAAAAATGACTCGAATAAAGAAAAAAACGAGAACATACCCCAAAAACCAATGGAAGCCGATAGCACAAGTGCTAAACGAAACTTTTCAGATGCAAACACACCCCCCGCTGAAGTATTCGCACAGCCTTTCACCGTTTTGAACACAAATCCCACCAAGAAACCAAAAACTTATAACGAATTAGAACAATTACTAGAGCCAGCAAAAATTGTATTTAAGGAAGAAACACTAAAATTGGACTTTGAGCAGATGGTAGATTTTTTCAAAAACGCATATGAGAATAAAGACCTTGTCAGTCTAGTGAAAACATACACCGAAGATATTGACGACTTCTTGAAAATATTGTCAAAAATGCATCCATATTATACCGATCGAGTCATAAAAAGCAGGAGTACTAGAATACGAAAAAGAATAATGAAACAACTCAACTTGAGTCCAGCTGCCATAAAACAATTTCTAGAGGACTCTGATAGTTCTATAGAGTCTTCACAAGAATAAAAATATATAATAATAATAAAAATGGATTGCATACTACAGTGGAATATAAACGGGTTTTACACTCACTTTGAAATGTTTAAACACTTATGTTCAGAAATCATACCATCCATTATATGTATACAGGAGACGAATTTTAAAGGACAGCATACTTACCAAATGAAAAATTATAAATGTTACTATAAAAATCGGAGGGATGCAAATATAGCTAGTGGAGGAGTCGCTATGTATGTACACCAAAATTACGAATCAAAAATTTTAGAAATTAAGAGTGGTCTAGAAGTAGTAGCGGCAACAGTTCTATTTACCCAAAAGATACGTATTTGCAATATATATATTCCCCCAAACCAATCAATAACAGAAACAGATCTTACAGATTTATTGGATCAAATTCCAACTCCGAGAATAATTGTAGGTGATTTCAATAGCCACAATCCAATATGGGGATCTCTCGGAACAAACTCTAAAGGGAAAACCTTGGAAAACTTGATAATTTCTAAAAACTTGAACCTCCTAAACGACGGGCAACCAACCCGATATAATATTCACATGGGTTCCTCCTCAGCTATTGATTTATCAATTTGCGATCCTGTATTATCACCAAAGCTTTCATGGGATGTAATACCATATTTATATGGTAGCGACCATTATCCTATTAAAATTTCTATGACAATTAATGACAACAAGAGCAATACCTCTCCGACTCCAAAATGGAACTTGAAGAAAGCAGATTGGTATTCATTTAAAACATATATCCAACGAAATTACCAAACATTAGAAGAAACTACAAAAGAGCAATCTATCGATGAAATATTAAATTCATTCACATCATTATTATATACTGCTGCTAACATCCACGTAGGCAAAACAAAAATTTTGAAAAGAACTTCTCTTCCATGGTGGAATGCAGATTGTAGCCAAGCTATTAAACAATATAAAAATTCTTTTAACAAAATGAAGCGTTGCAAAACTTCAGAAAACACCATCGAGTATAAAAAATTACGGGCCCAATTTAGATATGTTACAAAATTAAGTAGAAAAAAATCTTGGCAGGAATTTCTGTCTAGTATTAATAATTCTATGCCTATAGGTACTGTATGGGAAAAGGTCAGAAAAGTATCTGGATGCAATAGTTATAAAAAAATCCCATTCTTGTATGAAAACAAGCACATATTATCCAAACAACTTTTACCAAACCAATTACCAACTTTTATCCAACTGAACAATTACTCCAAAGACTTTTTAAACATTAAGATACATACAGAACAGAAATTAATTGATTTTATTGACATGGAAGATAACTCCCTTAACAAACCATTTACAATAGAAGAACTAAATTATTCCTTACGTACTACCAAAAAGTCTGCACCAGGACCAGATGAAATTCCTGTAAGTTTTCTTCAAAATCTGCCAGACAACGCAAAACTATACCTCCTTGATTTCTACAACAAAATTTGGAATAGCCATGAATTTCCATCGAAATGGGCAGAGGCGATAGTAATACCTTTATTGAAAGCAAACAAAACACGAACTGACCCTGAATCATATCGACCAATTTCCCTCACCAACACAATCTGCAAAATATTAGAAAAAATGGTAAATAAAAGGTTGTTGTGGTTTCTAGACAAAAATAATTTAATAATTAATGAGCAAAGCGGATTTCGAAGAAACAGGTCAACTTTGGATAATTTAATAGATTTAGAGTCAGAAATACATGAAAGTTTTGCTATTAAACAGGAATGTCTTGCTGTATTTGTTGACATAAATAAAGCTTTCGACATGGCTTGGAGGTATGATATTTTAAACACATTAAGTCACTGGGGAGTGAAAGGTAACATACTTTATTTTATTCGTAACTTTTTAGATAATAGGAAATTTAAAGTACGCGTAAATGGTATTACATCCAGTATAAAGAATCAAGAAAATGGTACTCCGCAAGGATCTGTCATCAGTTCAACACTTTTTTTGATTTCCATAAACAAAATATTAGATAATCTACCAAAACTTGTTAAAGCAAGATTATATGCTGACGACTTAGTATTATATACAAAAGGAAAAAACATTCGCTCGATACAAAAAAATCTACAATGTACATTAAACCACCTTGAGAATTGGTAAAAACAAGTAGGAGTACAATTTTCTACGACGAAAACAAAATGTATATTGTTTTCAAAGAATCGACATTCTACAAAGCCAGATTTGCAAATATATGGAAACAGCTTAGAATATGTTGACCATATAAAATTTTTAGGAATGTTTTTCGATAAAAAGCTCTCTTGGAAAATGCACATTATGTACATCAAGAAAACTTGTCAAACTGGTCTGAATTTATTGCGAACTCTGTGTAACAACAATTGGGGGTCAGATTTTAAAAGCCTTATTCACATTTACAAATCATTTATACGATCAAAGATTGATTATGGTTCAATAGTTTACGCTTCTGCCAAGAAGACATTACTTGCTCAGCTTGAAACTATACAGAATACAGCATTAAGAATAGCCACTGGAGCTTTTCGTACTAGCCCTGTTGAAAGTTTACAATGTTTAACTGGTGAACCACCTTTGCAATTTAGGAGAATATATCTATCGTTAGCTTATGCATCAAGCATTCAATCAATAAAATCACATCCCTCTCTTCATAATACAATTGGTGACCGTTTTAAAGATATTTATATTAAACAAACCCGAACAGACCCACCATTCTATGAGAGAATTCGAAGGTATCTATCCTCGTATAGTGTTCAGTTTCCAAAATTCTTTGATAAGTCAACCACCACGGCTGAATTTCCATCATGGACATTACCCCCTTTACAATGTGATCTAACTCTCACCAAATATAATAAGTTCGAAACTACTCACAAAATAATAAACCAAGAGTCACTTAACAAACTTTCATGTTTTTCCGATTATTATCACATCTATACAGATGCATCCAAAACCAGTGATGGTGTAGGATCAGCAATTGTCACTCCAAATTCCATATTGCAATTTAAACTATCATCTACTAGCAGTATTCTGTCTGGAGAATTGTTTTCGATTCTACAAGCATTAATTCATGTAAACAACCTTAACATTTCAAAAACTCTGATAATTACTGATTCTCTTAGTGCATTACATTCAATAAAACAGCTCTATACCAGTAATCCTATTGTTCAGCTAATACAACATCAATTACACCTTATCAATCAAGCAAAACAGCAAATTCACTTCTTTTGGGTTCCATCACATACTGGTTTGGAAGGCAACGAAAAAGTGGATCATTATGCCGGTGAAGCAATACACAGTGCATCTTCAATAACAGTGAATAAAGTGTCAGTGACCGATTTTAAAACGTTCGTGAAACAGAAAGTGCTAAGTGAATGGGGAAATAAATGGCAACAATCAAAATCATTTCTACAGACTATTAAACGTACAACACATTCATGGTGTGAGATAAACATCGATCGCCGATTGTTTGCTAAAATAACTCGTTTGCGTATAGGACACAGCAGACTAACTCATGGTCATATTATATCTAAATCAAATCACCCTATATGTGATCATTGTAACTATAATATATCCATACCACATATTTTGGTAGATTGTCCTAAATTTATTAATGAAAGAAACAAACATTCAATACCTATAAATATAAAAGATGTTTTAGGAGATAATTGTAATCCGAAAAACCTTTTCAATTATCTAAAGGATATTGGCCTTTTCAACAAACTGTGAAGAAGTTTATTTTTTTATATTATATGTCTAGTATTAAGATACGGACAAGTTACATACTTTAGTATGTAGTAATAAGTAGTAGTTTCCCAAGTGGCGTAGAATTTGGGAAGGGTCAACCATTCAGTATCCCTTGTCGTACGCCTCTGGGCAACTTTATTTTGAGTGTAACTCGCTTAGTTTTGATACTAGAAACGTTTATAAAAATAAAAATAAAGCTTATTTAAACACTTTAATAAAGTTTTAATAAATTTTCCCGGAAAAATGCTTCATTTTTTGGTTATTTTACGTTGAAATATTCGATTTGGAATTTGACAAATAAGAACAATTTTTCATGAGTTACAACTTTGCTTTTACTAGGTCGATAGACTTCATGAATACACCATTGTTTCATTGTTTATATAAGCTACATGTAACGATTTTTTTTTCGATAAAATACTTACTTTTTGAATTCTTTGCGAAAAACTGCCCGAAAACGTGGCTTTTTGTTGAAAAATAAACATTTTCACTAGTAATTAACTCGAAAATTATTGACTTAGATAAAAAATTCTATAGAACAAAAGTTTGTTAGAATCAGTCAATTTATCCACTTCCGAACGCAGTTTAAACCCATATGTTTCATCCCCGAGAAGGGGTGGCTTTCAACCCAAGTAAAAGCAACCCTGGACACAAGTTCAACTTTGAAGTGGAGGGTAAATAGAACCTAAATCCAAATTTTCATTTTTTATGCAATTCGATCCTGACACGGAAAATTACACGGTATCGCCGTATTTCACGTTCATTTACTAGGCTATTTAGAATAATACTGAATCTTTTCTTTAGACAATCAAGCACTGGTAATGCAGAAAGCACAGCATCACTATCGGCTTTCGCCTGTCACGTTTTAAGAGAAATCTGCTCTCAACAATGGGTGTTGGAACGGTGTCTATCATCAGACGAGCTCTGCCACGTCGACAACCTTTTGGATCCGCTATTGTCTCATTCGCAGGCACAGAGGCTCTTGCATATGATATGTTATCCGGATGCCGGAGCGAGTATTGATTCTCTAGATCAGAAATCTATGATTAGTCGAATATTAGAGGTAAGTTCAAATGCCATATAAGCATATAGTAAGTTACCCAAAAAATTCGTGTTCTACGGGTCAAAGTCATAGATATAATAACTAGTAGATTAGGCAAAATATTCGCCTCTCTGTGTATCGAGGTGTAACGCCAATATTTAGGATTAAGTCAGTGGCGTAGCTGAAGATTGCGGCCCCCCCGCGACAATTTTTGTGGGCCCCCGGATTATAAACATAACGACAACTAATAACAGTATAATTACTAAAATATGTGTAAATAACAATATTTGGCATTTCTTTAATAAGTCTTCATCAGTTAGTGTTGATAGAGTTTTTGGGAATAGACATGATACCTTCATGTCTCTTAATCCGACAAACCTATTAGTAAGTTGTCGCAATACTATATCTAAATTTACATTGAAAACATTAACTTCAAAACTTTTTTTGCTACAAGTTATTTTTTCGTCGCAGCTGAGCTCATCGTAAATTTTTTTATACGTTTTATCCGTTTATTTTTAAATTCCTATATAATACCCACTATTCTGCTATTCCTGCTGCTTCTGATAGAATTTCGGAAAACGAATTTCTTATTTCTCGAAGATTATCACGAGTTTTTTCAAAAAGTTGAAGGTTAACTCTGCCGTTTTAGATTGCAAAAGTTTTGAGTTTAGATGAATAAAGTTAAATATTTTAGATTGAATAGTAATGTTAACGGCAAATGAAAAATTATTCATATGCTCTAATAATGCATTAGCTTCTAATTTTTCATAGTTTCTTGATAGCAGTGAAATTTCCGTTAAAGATTTCATTACTTGTCAGAAAGCTCGACGCAAAGCCATAATAACAATATTATGTCTGGATGACCACCGGGTTTCACATAACCTTTTTAAGTGTTGGCAAATGCGATAAATTCAAAGTCATAATAGTACATAGTACATCCCATCTTTTAATACTTGCACAAAAAAAAAACATATAATCTCTTAATTATATCGTAAAAAAACTCCTGTACACCAGCAACGACATCATTTAACACTAGGTTCAGATTATGGGATGCAAAATGAACATGGGAAACTGTTTTTTCAATGTCAGTTATGCGCCTTTGTACGCCTGAATAATATGTTATAGTAAAAACCCGATTTCAGTTAAAACCCGAATTTACTAGGAAAAACTAGTTTTAACTGTGGGCTTTAGACAATTCTAGTTTTAACTAGTACTATCAAATATATTTAGTTAATTCTAGTTGAGACTAAGCATATTTCAGTCAAAACTATAGGTCTGGATCCCGCGTATGAAAAAAAAGTTGATTAATAGCAAGCTGAAAATTTGTTAATAGCTTAAGGGTGTCTAGTCGAATAAACTTTGATATGTGTGAACACTGGAACAGGGGTAGTTTTAATTGTGGAACAGGTTAAAAATTTGGAACGGTCACAGCACGAAAACGGCACATTTATTTTGTCCGACAGAACAGACTTAAACTCTTCGAACAGAGATTAAACTCTCATGCAAAAATCAGACTGCTATTTATCACCAAATGGGCGTTTTAATGAGTGGAACATGTAGAATATGTCAAATGACAGGAATTATGACAGGTAATAAATAGCAGTCTGATTTTTTCATGAGAGTTTAATCTCTGTTCGGAGAGTTTAAGTCTGTTCTGTCGGACAAAATAAATGTGCCGTTTTCGTGCTGTGACCGTTCCAAATTTTTAACCTGTTCCACAATTAAAACTACCCCTGTTTCAGTGGTCCCATATATCAAAGTTTATTCGACTAGACACCCTTAAGCTATTAACAAATTTTCAGCTTGCTATTAATCAACTTTTTTTTCATACGCGGGATCCAGACCTACTAGTTTTTACTAAACTTTTCAGTAATTTCCAGATTTAACGAAAACTCGGTAAATAATTTGCTACCACTGTTGTGTGCAAATAATTTCTCTAAAACGTAAAATAGTCTGGACAAGATTGTAAATGTAAAAAACTCAAATCTTTTTGACCACGTTGTTGTGTTATTGTCTTGCATCCAGGCTGCTACCATTTTCTTGATATCTTGGTTAGCTCGGTCGACTGAACCTTGACTCTGGCTGTGCCTTGGTTTTCCATCAACTAATTTTTTCTCAGGCCAGTATGACATTACCTCATTTATAACTGCATTACCGAACTCTCAGCCAAATGCATGGTGCGCCAAAAGTCAAGAATATATCCGTTAATAAAATTGATAAGCAATTTCTTCCGCCCTCTTACGTTGTAATGGTCTCAACAAAACAAATTTTGCTAAATGGTCTTGATAAACCATAATAAACTTGTAGCCGTGATCCTCTTGTGATTGCATATCGATCAAATCTACCTAACAGCGACTATTCATTTCTGAATGCAATATAGGTTTCGACACAAACACAAGACCCCTCTTCGCTCTACTCTTCTTCCGTTGGCAGGTTTCACTCATTAATATAAAATTATTGAACATATCAATTGTTATATTTGCGTATTTTCTGGCGGTTTTAGTCTTCAACCTATCCCAACCTCCATAACCAATAGCAGCGTTTAAAACCTCCATAACCAATAACAACATTTATAACCAATAGCAATAGCTTCAATTAAGTATGTCAAAAATGTCTTCAGCAGGTACATAATAAATAATATTGAAATTTGTTCAAGATTTCTAGTTTTAACTGAATTTAACAGTCTAATGTAGTTTTGACTAGTTAAAACTAGAATTGTGTAAAGCGCGTAGTTAACAACTAGTTTTCCTAGTAAATTCGGGTTTTAACTGAAATCGGGTTTTAACGGTAACATATACACAACTCATAACGCTTGCCCCACCATACCCCTTTCCTCTGCAGTTGTGTACGGAAATGTGCTTTGATTGTATAAATTTTAAAATTTCATTTACAGCACCTTCTGCACTTTGGTCTAATATGCGAATAAATCCCAAACAACTTCCGACAACTTCTGCTTTGGAGGGTAAATTATTTTCGTCGCAAGTTATTTTTACTTACCGGAAAATAAAACTAAGGTGATCGTCTTTGGAAATATCTTGAGTGGTATCAAGAATTATTATTGAATAAAAACAACTTTTTTTAATTAAATTAATCACTTCGTTTTCAGTTTCTTAAGCTAGCAAATTTATAACTTCGTTTTGTATTTGGGGGCTCATGTAATTTGTTTAAGTTATTGTTTTTATCGGTTAATTTAGCTAAAACAGGATCATATTTAGCTAGTAAAAGAACCATCGACAAAAATTACCTTTTTGGGATTCACTTTCATCTAAACTACCAACATGTCCACGAATCGCTAAATTGCACCCAGAAAGAATAAGAGTTAGGTACGTCAATTACCTGCTTCATTACTTCCTCCCAAATTCTCTATTTTGATGCTTATTAGGAAAATATGTTTTGGTCCCCAATTTAAAGAAAGTAGAAGTATTAAGCCTGGAAGCTTTAAGGGGGCCCCTCCTAACGTCGGTGCCCCCCCCCGCCTTGCGGGTTCTGCGGGCCTGTCAGCTACGCCACTGAATTAAGTGGTCTAGCCATATTTGTCTGTCACATGCGCGGAATCGCTTGGTTAAAAGAGATAGATAGACCACCGATCGACTGCTTCCGCGTTATGCTTCTTTTCATGAGCATTTTTCAGTGCGTCAAGAAAAAAAGATAAGTCCGTGATAATATACATTTTAGTGACATGATATTTTAGTTAAATCTGACAGTTGTCACATTTTATTTGCAATTTGGCATAAAATCAAATCAATTGTGTTTATTTCATTTATAAAATGGTATTTTCTTTGATTTGTATAGTCTTAGAAATTGAACAGATTATATTCGTAGATATATTATATAATTTGTAAATAATTTTTTTTTCGATTATAGCGCCATCTATTGACAACTAGAATAAATGTTATAAATGTCACCGACGAACTGTAATCACCGAAGTGCTTTTTTCTGTCACATGAAATTTAATGCGTTAGAAAGAAATCGAAAACTTTGACGCACTGAAAGATCCTCATGAGAAAAAGCATACGCTTTTTTGCTCGGTATGCCTTGTCTACCCTGAATATGTCTATGGTCAAAATCCATAAAAAAACTTGGGTAAGTCCATCTAAATAAAGGAGGCCGTTGTACCCCCCCCCTCGCGACAGTGCTATAATGAAAATTACATTATTAACTCTAATGTTTTTGACGTTTCCATTTCCACTCCCGAAATCTTTTTCAAAAAAGACTATTTTCAAAATTCTGCAAAAATGTTTAACGAAGATGTTAGCAAGTTTTGTTTTTCTTCTCAAAATTGACGGTTTATTTAGTTCTCCTCGATCTTGTAGACAATAGTCTGCTTTGCTTTTAGTTAAAAAAATCTTAGGGTGGTGTTTTGTACCCTAGGGATATCAAATTCTGACTGTTTTTTGTGTTGTTGTGTATTATTTGTTTGTGTCAGAGATGTGGGAGAGAGGGGATACGACATAAAGGATGATTTTGTATTGACGAAATGGGACCACTTGATTTGACACTTGTGCTATATCCAATATGGCGACGGCAGGTTTTTATACGTTATACAGTGATGAGCGCGCTAATAACCGGCAAAATAACGCAAAAGATGGAAAACATAATACATTGCGAAACAAAAAGAGGTGAAATTAGTGGAGGTGGAGATTATCGTTATAAACGTATAAATTATCATTACATTACATAGTTTCCCACCTTTAGACGTATGTGACAGGAGTATTTTATAAAATTCTACTGTCACAGTGACAGTTGTCATACTCCTCTGATACGTCTAAAGGTGGGAAACTATGTAAAGTAATGTTAATTTATACGTTTATAACGATAATTTCTTTTTATTGCGCAACGTATTATGTTTTCCATCTTTTGCGTTATTTTGCCGGTTATTAGCGCGCTCATCACTGTATATGTTGTTAATTAGTTATTAAAATTATTAATTATTTATATATTTATCTAATATAATATAATTTTATAATTAAATATTTTATATAGAGCAAAATATACTACCAAAAAGTTGTTCCGCCATATTGGATGGTGCCATTTTGCCAGTGACACCACGTGAAACCGAGCCCATCTACTTCACCGTATGCCACATCCCGTCTCTCCCACATCACTGGTTTGTATAATCTGTGGTTATGTAGATTATATGATTGTGTATTGTGTGTTGCATATGTATTGTGTATAATTGTAGATCATATCTCCGACCTTCTATTAATGTGTTATTGTTGGTATATTCTTGTTGTTTATTTCTCATTGTAGTTTATTATTCTAATTGGGAAATAAGCCACAATTTAACTTGAAATATGATTATTCCCGTTTTGACTTCCAGTTCGGAAATTTTTCACGTTAAATTGTGGCTTATTTCCCAATTGGAATAATAAATTACATAAATGTCACAAAAAAATAGTTTCGGAACAATACTTATTGTAATATTAGCCACCAAAACCTGCTACATTCTGCTGATGGGTTTATTACGCATTTTTCTTCATTAGGTAGGATCAGCTGCTTCTTTGACGTTTCTCTTTTTCATGTCAGTTTCTTTCATGATTATTAATGTAGCTTTCCATTGTACTATGTGCTCGTTATCCCAGGCATGATTGCGTATCTGAGATTAGTCGAAGAATCTGTTTTTGACGTATGTGTCATGCTCAATTATCGTGACACTTAGAGGTCTTGCGGTTTCTCCCACATAGAAATTGTTGCATTCACAGGTTATTTTGTAGATCCAGTTCTTTGATCTTTCTTGTGTGTTGTTGGGCTTGGTTTTGTACTCAGTGTACTGGTTGTTTTGAATGTTGTAATGTACTTATTTCTTATCCTTTTTCATTTTTCTGATAATCCTTTTACATAAATATGATATTGTTGTCATCTTTGAATCCCTTCTTGTGATTGTTTCTGGATTGCTTGTCGTGTTTTATGATTTCTTTTCTTCCTTGTGAAATTTTTTCTTTATAAATGACAATTGGTAGTCATTTTTTGTCAAAACCTTTGTTAGTAGGTTTTTTCTTCGTAATTGTGTCACAAATTCCTCGGCATAATGCAGTAGGATGTGGTTACCCATATTAAAAGAGGAAGTCAATAGAAAGAAAATACCATGATTAGTAACTCAATAACATATCGAGGATACATCATTTATATTTTAAAATAGCATAGGTACATATAAAATCAGAGTTTGGTGTTAACTTTGGGAGTAAACTGAATATAAGACCAAATACAATGTAGGGGTAGTATCATGAAGATTGTTCCTGGTTTTTCCTTGAGATTTACTATGGAATCACTAACACGGGAATTTTACTGTCATCATTGCATGTGGTTGTCTTAAAAAAAAATCGCGACTCATAAATATTGACAATATTATTTTAAATGGTCTACTTTAAAATGTATATATATGTCTGAATTGTCAATATGAATGAGTCAGATTAATCCTATAGTGCCCGAATTTTTTTAGTAGCACTACCAAATTTTGCACTAAATTGAAAATTACAGCGTAAAAATTTGTCTGATCGACTAAATTTTTAACAGCTGGTTTGGGCATTGCAGCTATAAAATACTTAAAATATTAAGTCTGGAAACTTTTATTACGGCCCGCCTTGAGGCTGACTAGGGCACTAGAGGGCTAAATTAATTTATAAGAAGATTTTTTTTAACAAGCAACATAAACAAAATTTATTTAAAAGATAAAGTTTTCAATCCTAATAGCAACATTAATAATATTGAAAAATATTAAAAATATTACTAAATCTTTTAGTGATATTTTTAATATATTTCAACATTATTAATGTTGCTATTAGGATTGAAAACTTTATCTTTCAATTGCCAGATGACGCTAGTCACGTAATCCATACACGTCAGTTGCAATGTGGGGATAAACTTTCATCGTTGATCACTTCGAGTATGGAGCAGCAGGCCTGCGTCTCTCCGATGAGACTCCAACAAGAGTCGAAAATCGTCGATTCAGAGTGCTGGACTGCGCTCCGTATTCTAAGTGAAAAATAAGATTGATTTGCCTTCGCATTGCAACTGAATAAAAATGGTATACATTTTTGTTTTTAAAATTTATTTAATTTATTTATATTTTGTATTTCGATAACGACATCCGAAGTGGAAGTCGAAACGTCAATAAAATCATTTTTCAATTTAAATTGTGACTTCTATTATATTACATCGGCGATGAATAAAATATGATATATATGTTTTAGAATCTAGAACAATGGACACTTCGAATGTCAATCCTCGATCTTCAGTTAATGTTCGAACAGTTCAGTCCCAACTCTCCGGAACTTTCCCAATGGTTAGACACCGTGGCCAAAGCCGCCATCGACGTGTTTCAACTTAACGCTCCATACGAAACACCTCCTGTCGAAGAAAAGAAAAACGAAAAGAAACAACAGGCGTCTATCTGGTTGGTAGCACCTTTGGTTTCTAAACTACCGTCTGCCATCCAAGGGCGCGTACTGAAGGTAGCAGGGCAAGTATTAGAGAGCGGAGGTTGGTGTAAAGAACAGAAAAATAAACTTAAAACTTGTGGCGGGGAAAGCCAGAGCTTGTTGACGCATCAGCCATTTTTACAGTTAGTTTTGACGTGTCTTAAGGGGCAAGAGGAAGGGATGAGGGAAGGATTATTGTCTTCCTTACATCAACAATTATCACAGGTGAGATTATTTTTGAATTTATATAGTTGTATAAGATTGTTTATCAACATATTTGAAAGAAGTATACATGTTAAAAAAAAGCAGTACTAAACATCTTTTACAATAAACAACTATTTTTTATTTTCTATAGCCCTGAAAATATTTGCGGGTCTTTTACCTGCAAAAGGTAATGTTCAAAAGTTTACATCTTTCAACAAAAGCTTGCTACCGCTTTGATTAATTGAAAAGCCAAATGCATGACGTAGGAGCACAATTCGTCAACCTCCGTTGGCTTTTCCGTATGTTCTCGAGTGTTTGACGAAGCAGAGATGCTGACATGACGTCATAACATTCCATTGACACTGATTCCAACACGGGAGATTGACGAATTACACATTGCGTATGCGCAAAGGACAGAAAACGATATTAAATTATTTTCGTCTATGACCATCAAAGTTGATGGTACCTGTGTACGCTAACCATTTGAAGTGGGAAATAAGCAGAAGACATCCTTTGGTATTTCTGTGTTTAAATTTGTATCAGCCAGACATCTGGCGAAGCAGGGATGCTGAAATGAAATGGATACCGATTCAAACATGGTAGGTTGACGAATTGTGCTGTGTTGAGACCAAGGAGTTAGGATATTGGGACTTATATTTTTTAGCGAAGTTCTTAGAAGGAAATAAAATAATATTGAATGTTTTAGCTCGTACAGCAAGCAAAAGAAGGAAACCTACAAGACGTCACCGGTACGGAAAGAACCTTAGATGGACTTCAGTTACGTTTCGCTCTGGTAGGGGGCGTTTTCGAGGCGTTCCAACGAAATGCATCTGCCACTACCGACTGGGCTTTGTTGTTGGTTCAACTCGTTACTTACGGACTCATCGATCTCCACACTCACAGCGATTTGTTTACTATCGTCATAGATATGTTGGCAACTTTAGTTCATTCTGCAAAAGCAACTGATACACAGGTAATTTTGTATATATTTATTTATTAAGTTCAACAGACCTTGTAGGCCTAGGGCTAAAATGTCCTTCCATCTTTTTCTTGGCCTGCCTTTCCTTGTATGTCTTTTGTATTGGTCTTCGTGAGAGTACCATTTTTGCTTCCAGTATATTCTCTGCGCTTTCATCGTCGTTGTGATCGTTGACTCTTTATACAGTTATTCCAATTCATTATTGATTCTTCCACTCCACTGACCTTCTATTTTCACACGTCCATATATTGCCCTTTGCATTCTTCTCTCCCATCTTTCTAAAAGGTCTGTTTCTGACTTTTTCAGCACCCATATCGTATGCGTATACGTATGTTACTGTAGGTCTGATAACAGTCTTATAAATTCTGATTTTTATTTTTCTTGATACGTATTTGGATTTCATTAATGGGCGTAATGCTCCATACTTTTTATTTCCTTTAGTTATTCTTGCCTTATCTCCCCTTCCTCATGACCATTTTCATCTATTTTGGTTCTCAGGTAATTTCTTTGGCCCTTTTGAACGATGTTTTTTCTCCATCTATTTGTACTATGATGTCATTTTCTTTTTCTTTTTGGATCTCTCCCATTATCATATACTTTGTCTTTTCTTCATTTATTTTAAATCCCAATTTTTTGGTTTCCGTTATATTTTTCATTGACTTTTGTGGTTCTTTCTTGCTTGTTGCTAATAGTGTCAGATTATCTCCAAATGCTATACATTGGTGGCCGTTTTTAAATATCTTTTCTTGCATGTTTATTCTGCTTTTCATGATTATTCCATCCAATGTCAGATTGAATGCAGTTGCTGATAGTGGGTCTCCTTGTCGTAATCCTTCCTTGGTTTCAAACTTTTTGGATGTATACCCTTTCCATAGATGTCATAGCTCAGTCATTTGCGATTCGCAGATGGCATCGTCCTTATAGCCGATCGTATGGATGATGCAATAATAATGTTGAACAAGTTATATCAAGCTTATATTTCGTATGCGTATGTTACTGTAGGTGTGATAACAGTCTTATAAATTCTGATTTTTATTTTTTTTTACGTATTTGGATTTCATTAATGGGCGTAATGCTCCATACTTTTTATTTCCTTTAGTTATTCTTGCCTTATCTCCCCTTCCTCATGACCATTTGCATCTATTTTGGTTCCCAGGTAATTTCTTTGGCTCCTTTGAATGATGTTTTTTCTCCTTATATTTGTACTATGATATCATTTTCTTTTTCTTTTTGGATTTCTCCCATTATCATATACTTTGCCTTTTCTTCATTTATTTTAAGTCCCAATTTTTTTGTTTCTGTTATGTTTTTCATTGACTTTTGTAGTTCTTTCTTGCTTGTTGCTAATAGTGTCAGATCATCTGCAAATGCTATACTTTGGTGGCCGTTTTTAAATATCGGTTCTTGCATGTTTATTCTGTTTTTCTTGATTTTTCTTTCCAATGTCAGATTGAATGCAGTTGCTGATAGTGAGTCTCCTTGTCGTAATCCTTCCTTGGTTTCAAACTTTTTGGATGTATACCCTTTCCATAGATGTCATAGCTCAGTCATTTGAGATTCGCAGATGGCATCGTCCTTATAGCCGATCGTATGGATGATGCAATAATAATGTTGAACAAGTTATATCAAGCTTCCTTAGAGGTCGGACTAAAGATTAACATCAACAAGACGCAAATAATGACTAATCTGGTGCTAAATCCTAATATTGTTGTTGAGGGAATGAATATTGAGCAGACTGCATCTTATAAGTACTTGGGACATGAAATTCGGTTGGGAAGAGATAACCAGACGTGCGAGCTCCCACGTCGCATAGGATTAGCCTGGACAGCGTTTGGTAAACTGAACTATGTATTTGACTCGGATTTACCCATATGCCTGAAAAGGAAAATCTTTGACCAGTGTGTGTTGCCTGTACTCACTTATGGAGCGGAAACATTAACACTCACAAAAAAGGTAACAAGATTCGCATAACTCAGAGGGCTATGGAGCGCCAGATGTTGGGTGTCTCCTTGAGGGACCGAATTCCAAACGAAGAAATATGTCGTAGAACAAAATCAACAGACGCTGTCGCTAAAGTGGAATTGGGCAGGATACGTCGCCAGATTGTCTGGCAACCGATGGACAAAACGTATTGTCGAGTGGAGGCCACGAGAAAAAGCACTACTGAGCAGGGGACGCCCACCAACCAAATGGGCCGATGATTTTAAGCATGTTATCGGTAACTGGATGCAAGCCGCACAAAACAGAGACAGATGGAAAGAGCTGAGGGAGACCTATATCCAGCAGTGGACGCGTACGGGTTGATGATGATGATGATGACCCTTTCCATGCTATTTCGTTTGTTGTGTTTTCCATTGTCATCTTTACCATCCTGAAAATTTTACTTGATATCCCCAATTCTTTCATCACTTCGTACATTTGCTGTCTGTTTACTGTGTCGTAGGTCAGCTAGGTAATTTTGTATTTATAGTTATTAATAATACTGTTGTAGAAATTGGACATCTGCAACTTAACTTTTGATATACCGTATTCGACGAGTCAATGTGTATGCAGCATCGTACAATTTATACAAATTAGGTCAAATGTATTTCGGTAATAAGAGAGTATTAATTAGAGATTAGGATATTTAGAATTCTCGTTATTACCTAGTAGTCGTTATAATACTAGTTAAAAACAATAACGCTTCATTTTGACATTGTCAAATTCAAAATTCAATATCCTCGTCCTTCATAATATTGCTGTCCTTGTTTAGTGTATTGTATGACAAGCGTCTTAATTTCATGGTTTTAGGTTTTGTTGGTAGAACACAGACGTAACGTGGAAAAGACCGGATGAACTAAAGTATGGTAAAAATAATATAAATAAAAAAGTATGGTGTATTCCACGAATATACGACTGTTTTGGATTATCGCGACAACGAATATTTTAGTGTGCAACATAAGAAGTGCGAAAGTATTTTGCTCTAATAATTACTCCAATAAACAACAAAATAATTTGCAATTTACTTTCGTTCTTCATATTTTGCACAGTAAAATATTCGTTGTCGCGATAATCCAAGAGGGTTGTATATTCGTGGAATGGGGTATAGCTTAAGCTTTACGAAAACATTTTTGAACTTAGTAGTACGATCTATTATCAAATATTTTGTCCTAAGTTGGTTTAATAATAATATATAGTCCTACATATATAGTCCTATATATAGTGAGTGAGACAGTAAGCCAACAACATAAGCTGCTTGTTCTGGACATCGAAGTAAAAAGCGAAACTAAACAAAAATATCGGAGAGGACCACAAAAAATCAAATGGTGGCTGCTGAAAGATGAGAAAGAAGGTCTATTCAGGAGAAGAATAGTAGAAAAAATATGTTGGAACATGAAAGGAAGCCCTAATACAATTTGGAGAAAAATGGCCAGTAGTATTAGAGAGACTGCTATTGAAATACTTGGGAAAACGTCAGGAAAAAAGTTTGAGGATAAAGAGACTTGGTGGTGGTCAAACGAAGTACAAGGAAAAATAAAAAATAAGAGAAAATTATATAAAAAGTGGCAAGAAACCAGATCCGACACAGATCTTCAAAACTATATGGTGGCGAAAAAGGAAGCGAAAGTAGCAGTAGCAAAAGCCAAAGCAGAAGCCTATTCAAACCTATATGATCAACTTGATACCAGGGAAGGCGAAACGAAGATATATAAAATAGCCAAACAGAGAGCAAGGAAAGCAAAAGATTTTAATCAGATTAGATGTATCCGTGATGAAAATAATAAAATACTAGTTCACGAAAGGGAAGTCAAAAAGAGATGGAGAAAGTACTTTGACAGCTTATTAAATGAAGAATTTGACAGACAGCCTGTAGAGTCAACGGAGACAGTAGCAGCAATGGTCACCAAAATAACCAACGAGGAAGTGGCTCAAGCGCTTCAAAAAATAAAGAAAGGAAAAGCGGTAGGACCAGATGATATTCCTGGGGAAGTATGGAGAGCATTGGGAGAGACAGGAACAAGGTGGCTAGCAGGTCTATTTAATAGAATTATGGAAGTCGGACAAATGCCAGACGAATGGAGAAACAGTATACTGGTACCTGTTTACAAAAACAAGGGAGATATACAACAATGTACAAACTACAGGGCTATAAAACTGCTTAGCCACACCATGAAAATATGGGAAAGAGTAATTGACAGACGGATACGTGAAGAGACCGAAATATCCGAGAATCAATTTGGCTTTATGCAGGGTAGATCAACAACAGATGCAATTTTCATTATAAGGCAGTTGATGGAAAAATACAGGAGTAAAGAAACAAACGCTCATATGGTATTCATTGATCTTGAGAAAGCATATGATAGAGTTCCTCGAGAGATTCTGTGGTGGGCACTCAATAAGAAAGGAGTCCCTGGTGAATATGTAAAGATTGTGAGGGATATGTATGAGGGAGTAACGACTAGTGTTAGGACAGGTGTGGGAGAGACTGATAAATGTCATGTGAAAGTAGGATTGCACCAAGGCTCTGTGCTTAGTCCGTATTTATTCTCATTAGTTTTGGACCAGATAACAGCGAAACTACAGGGTAACATTCCATGGTGCTTAATGTATGCTGATGATGTCGTGTTAGTAGGAAATAGTGAAAGAGACTTAGAACAAAAACTGGAACAGTGGAGACAAGCTCTGGAGGAAAAAGGTTTAAAACTTAGTAGGACAAAAACAGAGTATTTGGAATGTTCATTTAAAGATGGAGCTAGTACAAATAAAATGGTATCTTTGGATGGTGAAATGATTGTGAAAAGCAATAGTTTTAAGTACCTAGGATCGGTATTACAGAGTAATGGAGAAATAGATGGAGATGCATGCAGTAGAATTAGGGCTGGATGGATGAAGTGGAAAGAAGCGAGTGGTGTGTTGTGTGACAGAAAAATTCCAATGAAGCTGAAGGGAAAATTCTATAAAACAGCCATAAGACCGGCTATGATGTACGGAACTGAATGTTGGGCAGTGAAAAAGAAAGAGGAACAACGAATGCATGTGGCGGAAATGAGAATGCTTAGATGGATGAGTGGAGTGACAAAGAAGGATAAAATTAGAAATGAGTATATTAGGGGAAGTCTAGGTGTGGCACCAATTGATGCCAAAATGAGAGAGCATAGGTTAAGATGGTTCGGTCATGTTCAACGTCGAGACGTTAATCACCCAATACGAAGAATAGCTGAAGTGCAGATTCCTGGAAGGAGTAGGAGAGGAAGACCAAAGAAGACCTGGGGGAGGCGATAAGGCAGGACATGTTGGTAAAGGGGATCAACATTGATATGACCCAAGACAGAATTGTGTGGAGAAATGCAATTAGGGAAGCCGACCCCGCATAGGGATAAGGCAAAGAGAATGATGATGATAGTCCTACATTTAAGTGGCATAAAAAAGGGTGTTTTAAAAAACAATCCACGAGGAAAAAATTTCGTGTAGTTGCCTGTATACCATTTATTACAAAAACCATAAAATCCCTTATAAAAAGTATATTTGTTAAAACCCCTATACAAGGCTACATCACAGAACAGAACTAGTTTTCAATCGGTTGACCGAGCATCATCAGTGTTTGCTTGAATTTAACATGCTAACCACCAAAGTAAAAAATATTTGGGTGAAAACCCTTTACATTTAATCCGTCATAGGAACATAGAAATAAGATGTGAATTTAAACATGGATGATTAATCCAATGTATTGTATATATGGTAGCTTGTACTTGCTACCATATAGCCATGATGTTAACAAGTCAAATTTGAGCTTAATGGTACCTAGAGCATAAAACATTGGATATTTTGAACATCCATGTTTAAATTCACATCTTATTTCTATGTTCCTATGATGGATTAAATGTAAAGGGTTTTCACCCAAATATTTTTTACTTTGGTGGTTAGCATGTTAGATTCAAGCAAATACTGATGATGATCGGTTAACCGATTGAAAACTAGTTCTGTTCTGTGATGTAGCCCTGTATAGGGATTTTAACAAATATACCTTTTATAAAGGATTTTATGTTTTTTTTAAACACTTACTTTCTTGTATAACCGAAAAATCAAAACGGATCTGTTCAACATTTTATTTTTTTTTTCACAGAAATAAATGTTTTTTTAATTGTGTTGAAAAATTAGTTCCAAATTTTACATGACTTTTCCGAATATGATGTCGGCCTAGGGTGTAGATGAGGTTGGAATTTACTAAGACGGTTTTCTTTTATATTATATATACATGTATTTCCTGCCAATCGTTTTATAATAATCTGATTTATATTAATTAGGACGATACCAGAAAAATGTATCCCAATCTTCTTAAGAAACTGAAAAAGGAAGTTGGGGAAAAACAGAACGCCTCACTTCAACACATTCGACAATTACTACCTTTGTTAAGAGTACAAACAGAAGTGATTGCTGTGGAACCTGCAGGATCTAGCAAAGGAAATAAGATGAATTTTGACAGTGTCGACAAGAAACATGATTTACAGGTAAGGAAAAACATTCAGAAAATGTAGTAGACCGTTCACTGGCGGTAAAATATTGCAAAACCTTTAAATATTAACCCATTCGCTGCCGATCACGCACCAACGGGTTATATGGTTACTTCAGTCAGGTGTCGTTTAACAGAATGGCTTCTAGCCAAGTTCCATCCTCTTCGATCGGCAACGAATGGGTTAAAGAACCGCTTAGATTGACATAAAATTTCGCAAACACATTTGGTAACATGTCAAAACAGAAAAGTGAGATTGAGCCGATGTGTGATTTTGCCATGGGGCCGAGAAGGGGTGAAACTCACCCCCAGTAGTCCAGGAACCGAAGCTTTTTACCTCGCACTTTTTACAGAATAGATCGATTTGCTTGAAAATTTGAGAATAAGTAGTAGATAGTCCAAGGATCAAAATCTATATGGTGCCGAAAGGCGCTTTTACCAAGGGGGTGGTTACCACCCCATCTCGGGGGTGGAAATTTTTTATTATATTTTGACCACAAAAGTTGATAAAAACATTCATTCTAAGCAAAAAATTAATGTTCTATACATTTTTTTGATAAAATTAATAGTTTTCGATATTATACTCATTTATGTTTCACTCAATTTTTGCCGTAGAAAAACCAAGTTCTTGGTTATTAAATAACCTACAATTTCATATTAAACATTTTTTTCGTATCTCTGATGCTAATCTTTCTATTCTGAAGAAAATGCCATTTTTTACCAAACTACAAAAATTCGTTATTTGCTTTTAACTTCAGTTATTTATAAACTAATCATTCTAAGCCAGTCAAACTTCTGGAATTTATTAATAATACATGAATAAAGAAGAATGAATAAGGTCAATGACTAAAAACATCACTAACTTACATTATTATGCTTTCAATTGGATTTCTCCTTTTTTTTTCAAAAAAATATATTGATTGCTTAACCGTAACTTTTTTATGTTTTATCCTAGAAAGTTTGGTAAAAAATAATTTTGTAGGTTTTTATAAGATCTATAAGGCTATTAATATTAAATCCTTTTAAAATTCTCAGTTGCAAAAAGAGGTGACTTTGCAACGGTTAGTAAAGGTGGTTTTTGCATGTTATTACAAGTTTTAATTGTCAATAGCTCACTCAAATTTTGCCGTAGAAAAAAATTTTTACAAACCATGTTCTTGGGAATTAAATAAGTTACAATTTTATATTTAAATATTTTTCGTATTTCTGATGCTAATCTTTCTATTATGAAGAAAAGGGCATTTTTTACCAAACTACAAAAATTCGTTATTCGCTTTTAACTCTATTTTTTTTAAAAACTGATGATTCTAAGCCTGTCAAACTTCTAGAACCTATTAATAATACACAAATAAAGAAGACCAAATAAGGTCAATTACTAATTTTATTAATTAGGGTGGTGAGTAGGACGAAGTTTCCGATCACTTTTTGGCTGAAAAAATAGGGACTAACATTATTTTTATTATGTCACTTAATTTTTTAGCTAGAGACTATTTTTTTTTATTTCAGGAGATATATATTTTTAAATACTTTAAATTAGTTTAAAGAAGTTATCCTCTAAAAATGCATAGTTTTCCCGTCTTTTGACTTTGAAACTACAATATTTAGTCTAACAATGAAACACTGAAAACGGTTGTTTTCTATACTTCCACAAAATTAATTACAACTATGTGACTACAGCTGTTTCGGCAGAGTGCCTTTCTCAAGTGATTTAGATTACTATGGGTTTGCCTTTTTAAAGTCTTTAACTGAAGAGGTTGAGGAGTGGGTAGCTGTTTGTCTCGAGTTGGTCATTCAGAATTATATTTGAAGGGTACAAGCAAAGAAGGTGCTATGTCAAAATAATAAGTATCGAGAAAAATGGTTTTAAAGCTTAAGACTTTCTGGTGTTTGTTTGTTATTTATGCACGGACGAAAACTCGTTTATTTACTAAATTTGCTGGAATTACAGCGATGTCATTAGCCTACGTGTACAACATGACATATCACTTTTTTGGCCCAGACTGTGCGGACTTGTTACCTTCTTAGCCTAACTAAAGAAATTAAAATATACTGTTATTCCTGACCAACACGTTCATAGCCGGTAATTGATTTATAGAATGGTAGTCGAGATCGCTGGCTAACAAAGGAGACCAGAAACTCATTTTTTGCAAAAATTGACATAGCACCTTCTTTGCCTGTACCCTTCATTTGTATTTTTCAATTTATTAATTTCCATAGATTCTAATAAAGATAGCTTAAGGCCTTTATATATAGAAAGAACCCAGTACCTTCTGCTCTATCACATGTCATATACTGGCAAGATAACAACAAAAATAGCCAGATACATAAAAAACAAAGGAATAGCACCAGCTTTCAGAACTAACAACAACTTAAGCAGATATATTAAGAACAGTAAGAGCCGAAAGAGACAACAACTACAGAGTGGTGTTTACAAACTAACTTGTGGTGACTGTCCGAAAACTTACGTCGGTCAAACTGGCAGAACCTTTGACAAACGGATAGCAGAAAACAAAAGGGTTTTCAACAATAGAAAAACAGACACTTCTACATACGCACTTCACCTTCTAGATCATAATCATTTTTTTAATTAACAGTTTCAAATTCTGCATATTTAAAATAAAAGCCTTAAGCTATCTTTATTAGAATCTATGGAAATTAATAAATTGAAAAATACAAATATAATTCTGAATGACCAACTGAGACAAACAGCTCCCCACTCCTCAACCTCTTCAGTTAAAGAGTTTAAAAAGGCAAACCCATAGTAATCTATATCACTTGAGAAAGGCACAGTGCCGAAACAGCTGTAGTCACATAGTTATAATAAATTTTGTGGAAGTATGGAAAACAACCATTTTCAGTGTTTTATTGTTAGATAAAATGAACTTCCATCAAGTAACGGTCGAATCCATCAATTACAATATTTAGTATTTGACGAAGAAGAGCTAACATATAATAAAGTATAGCTCAATTACTATTGCTCTTAAAGAAAATAAAAAACGGTTTTGTTTATTTTTTCACAAGGTACATTTTTATTAAGCAAAGTTGTTTTGATAAAACGAAAACTTTTTGAGTTATTAGCAGAAAACTGATTAAGAACATTGATTTTTTCTATATAAAACTAACACTTTCGATAGCCAATGTATCGAAAACTATTAATTTTATCAAAAAAATGTATAGAACGTTTTTTGCTTAGAATGAATGTTTTTCCCAACTTTTGCGGTCAAAATAAAATAAAAAAATTTCACCCCCGAGACGGGGCGGCAACCACCCCCATGGTAATGGCGCCTTTCAACCTCGTATAGATTTTGATTATTGGACTATCCACTACTTATTCTCAAATTTTCAAGCGAATCGATCAATTCTGTAAAAATTGCGAGGTTTTGTTCTATTTTAAGCTTCATTACTTGGACTACAGGGCAAAAGCACACATGGGCACAATATCAACTGACTTTTACAATTTGTAAGACAGGAGACGACGAATAAAGAAGGCGAAAAGAACTCTACAATATGCAGTCACTTTCCGTATTATTCGTCTAGGAAATGGTCCGATAGATAATTCCGAGTACTCAAAATCTGAATAAAGATAAAAGTGAAAAACAGTTTATGTTTCCTTTCATGTAGCCCCACTGAAGACGTCTAGAGACAGAAACAGCTGTCTGGGGATGGTGAACCACCTCTGAGTCGAAAAGAAATATAAACTGTCTTTCACTTTTATCTTTACTTAGATTTTGAGTACTCGAAACTTTTCCTAGATGAATAGAGCGGAATGTGACTGTGACTGCATATTGTAGAGTCCTTTTCGCCTTCTTTATTCGTCGTCTCTTGTCTTACAAATTCTAAAAGTCAGAGATTAAAAATGTTACCAGAAAGTGGTTCCACGAAAAGTTTTCACATTTAAATTATTATTTATTATTATTTTACTAATGCATTTTGCATCTGGGACTTTTCATGTTTTCTTTAAGAGATGTCGCTACAGCGTCATAAAAGTAGATTATAATGTTATTCCACCTCAATACGCAGTTTGGTTTCGTTTCGATTCAGAGGTGTTTATGTAGCCCCACTGAAGACGTCTAGAGACAGAAACCGCTGTCTGGGGATGGTTAACCACCCCTTTAAGTCGAAGCGAAACATAAACATCGTCTTTCACAAAGATTATTGAATTTCGTTATATTTTTCCAGTTGCATATTTCAAACATATTAATTTGTTTTCGTTTTAGGTGACAGATAAACAGCGGGTAAGCAACTGGGACATACTCGAAGGAATGAAAAATCCAGCCCCTTTATCTTGGGCTTGGTTTGGAGCAGTAAGACTAGAGAGGAAGTCGTTAGCGTGTGAAGATACTTTCAGATTATTAAAGTTCCATACTCATAACCTTCAAAAACCGGCAGCTCATTACTTGGATCCACCACCATTGCCTCCAGAAGATTTAGAACCGATTCCGGACAAACCTGTGAGTACAAAATATATTATTACATTGGTATTGGTAAAACGTTAGAATAGTACACTATACAATTTTTAAAGATATTATGTGAGTTATATTTAAGTAAAGTTGTTCCAGGAAGGTACCTCAAAAATGCACATGGTTTCAAAACTTATGAATTACCCAACATTTTATTATATATAAAAATTATTAATTACACTGGTCAACAAAAAACAAATTTTTTGAGTCTGCTATTTAATAAATATTTTCTGTTTATATCGAAAATTAAGCAGAAACTCAATAAGTAATAAATAAAGTTTGAGACTGCAGAGAGTTGTGACTGCATAGCTTCACTGAGGATGCATGAGGATGCTGAAATAGCTATATGGAGATGGTAGTCCAACTCTGAATCAAATATAAACAAAACCTGCCTTTATCTTTTTAAATAAAGTTTGCTTTTGTCCCTTTAGATAATGAAAAATAAATATACGGTGTTTGGGCACATTTTTCAGAATCCGTTGTATTTAAGATGCCAGAGAAGGGTAAGAGGTAGTGATGTTGATTATGTTTACTTTCGAGTATTCGTTACAAATCGTTACTTTTGTATAAAGTAATAATTCACAGTATTCGTTACTTTGATTACTATGATTACTTTTGTTACTTTTGTATTTGAGTACCGGTAATCATATCGAAAATCGTATTTCTCAGTAGGTAGGTATTTTGTATAAAGTATTCATTTACAGTATTCGTTACTTTGATTACTATGGTTACTTTTGCATTTGAGTACCGGTAATCATATCGAGAATCGTATTTTTCAGTAGGTAGGTATTTTGTATAGGTATTCCGGTATAACAACGACCTTCACCGATCTGTTTAAGGGATAAAAATGATTTCATTACTATGATTACTTTTGTTACTTTTTTATTTGAGTACCGGTAATCATATCGAGAATCGTATTTTTCAGTAGGTAGGTATTTTGTATAGGTATTGTATAACAACGACCTTCACCGATCTGTTTAAGGGATAAAAATGATTTGATTACTATGATTACTTTTGTTACTTTTTTATTTGAGTACCGGTAATCATATCGAGAATCGTATTTCTCAGTAGGTAGGTATTTTGTATAGGTATTCCGGTATAACAACGACCTTCACCTATCTGTTTAAGGGATAAAAATGATTTCATTACTATGATTACTTTTGTTACTTTTTTATTTGAGTACCGGTAATCATATCGAGAATCGTATTTCTCAGTAGGTAGGTATTTTGTATAGGTATTCAGATATAATAACGACCTTCACGAAGTACGAAGTAATCAGAGTAATCAAAGTAGATACAATAGTCGTTACTCGCTCTGATGCGATTGGTACGAAGTAATCAGAGTAATCAAAGTAATCAAAGTAGATACAATAGTCGTTACTCGCTCTAATACGATTGGTATGAAGTAATCAGAGTACCTAATCAAAGTAGATACAATAGTCGTTACTCGCTCTGATACGATTGGTACGAAGTAACGAAGTAATCAGAGTAATCAAAGTAACGATTTGTCTCTCTGTATATTAATCGTTACTTTCGGTATTCGTAAGTAACGAGTACTTTGTAACGAATAGTTACTTTTTCAACATCACTATAGTTTATTTTTTAACCAGGAGGAGTAAACTAAAAAGACAGATTCACACCCAAGAAATTCACTGGAAAAATAACCATATACATCTTCTTTTTTAGTTGATCGTGTCAGCCCTCAACGATAATCCATAAATATTATATTAAGGTAAAACAGTAGCGATCAACAGGTAGCCAAAACGCGTTCCAAGATTGCGGCTGTAATTTTGAATATTTTTTCGAGATATTTGGCACACGTATTCGTAATATAATAAAGAATGGCGGTACAGAGCCCAATTTGAAAAATATATTATGTGGAAATTACTCTGTAATTAAATACAATATTAAAAAAACGAGCCTGTACCGCCATTAAGAAGAACAAAAAAATACAGTTTCTTCCGATGCCTAGATTTTGTGTCATTTTGGAACTACTAATGAAATAAAAAATTTTAGTAGTTCCAAAATGACACAAAATCTAGGCATCGGATAAAAAAGTTTATTTGAAGAAAGTGTATTTTTTTGTTCTTCTTAATGGCGGTACAGGCTCGTTTTTTTAATATTGTATTTAATTACAGAGTAATTTCCACATATTAATATATTTTTCAAATTGGGCTCTGTACCGCCATTCTTTATTATATTGCGAATAAGTGTGCCCAATATCTCGAAAAAATATTCAAAATTAGAGCGGCAATCTTGGAACGCGTTTTTGCTACCTGTTGATCGCTACTGTTTCCTCTTAATACGTCACTAAAGATTTCTAAAAATAACTGCTTTTTATATAAAAGCAGACTAAAAATCTAAAACTTAAAGGAATAACACAGAAAACAAAAAATCGCCGATATAACTTAATTAACCTATGAAATGTCAATCGTGTCAAAATGTGATAAATGCCATTAGTGTCAAAATTCATTGGAGTATATCATTGGAGCGGCCGTGGGTAACGGCATAAACGCTGGCCTCATACGCCAGTAGACGTGGGTTCGATCCCTGCCAAAGACAAACCATTTTCATTTCCAATAATGACACGAGCCGTCTCACCGTGCCTCGGAGAGTACGTTAAGCCGTCGGTCCCCCTGGGCTAGTGTACATCGACACTAGTTACTTGAAACAGGGTTAAAGATGTAATTGGCGCTGGAACTATCCGAAAGGATCTCCCCGGCAAAAATGCCATACGATATTATTATTATTATTGGAGTAAAATTGCCTGCGTTTGGACCAATTACAAACAAGCATTACAGCGCGGTAAATTTGAATCACTCCTCTTGGCTTAAAAACAAACCATAGTAAGGGGTGACTATGGGTGTGAATCGAGAAGATGCACACTGACATGGTAGTGTACGCGTGAGAATTGCAGTGGAATAACGTATTTTATGTGTCGCAAGGCCTAGAAATGTTTTCAAAGTGTAAAAATGACGTGGACTGTTCTTGCTATATTTGTGGTGAATTCATTAAAGTGGAAGCCAAAAAATTTGGTTCGACAGCTCTACAAGAAGCTTAAAACAGTTGTTCTTCACAAAGAGTACGTCTCTTCAGTGATATGGGATTTCAGCATGGTTGGAAATTTTTTTGTCCATCTGTAGTCTTCCTTTCTTGCAACATGTCCCGCCCATCTCCATTTTTGCCTTTTAATATTGTCGATAATACCTTCCACTCTGGTTCGTCTACGAACTTCCTCGTTTCTTACTCTATTTCCTAAGCCTATTCCAAGGATTGATCTCTCCACCTTTCGTTGTGTCCTTCTCAATAATTTTTTAGCTGATGTTTTTGTGAGAGTTAAGATTTCTGCTCCGTATGTGAGGAATGGTTACCATTCCTCATACTCCTCCTCCTCCTCCTCAGTCGTTTCCTCATTGCTGAGTGTCGTGATTCCCTATAATACGAGCAACTATCTCTTTCCATCGGCTTCTGTCCTGAGCTTCCCTCATGAATTCAGAGAATGTTTTTCCACTGGCTTTCTGTACTTGATCCGTCCATCCAGTAGGTGAGCGACCTCTACTTCTGCGCCCTTCAACGTTTCCCGCAATTATAAGTCTCTCAAGATTATCATCAGTTCTTCTTGCAATATGGCCGAAAAATTTTAATACGGTGCAGAGGCTAATAGAGGAAATTCGAGTCTGAATATTAAGCTCTTGGAGGATTGAGTGAATTGTTCTGTGTTCCGTCCATGAGATCTGAAGCATTCTTCTCCAGCACCACATTTCAAAGGCGTCAATCCTTTTTCTGTCGTCCGATTTCATGGTCCATGTTTCGTGTGTGTGTGTTTATGTTTTATTGGCACTGGTTTAAGCAACCAACTGGCCAGTCAATGTGTTTTGAATTCTCTCTTTTACAAAATATATGCTTAGTATCTAAATTTAAAACTATTAGTACTACTGTTTTTTTTTACTCTGTTTTTTTTATTACTTTTTTTATTATATTTTTTAACATTTTTTTTTATTACATTTTTTATTTTTTTAGTTTTTTTTTTTTTTTTTTTTTTTTTTTATATATATTTTTTTATCGCGCTAAGACCTAAACCCGATTCAACCTCGCGGAGGTTTAGATCTTAGTAACTTTTTATTTTATTTAATTATTTTTTTTTTTTTTATTTTTTTTTTTATTTTTTTCTCAGAGCTTTAATTTTAAACAATTAACATGGTTGTACAAAATTTTATAAACATCTAGATTGTTTGATTGTAAAAGGTATATAAGATTAAAAGGAAATTGTACATTAACTTGAACTAGATTGGCAAAAAAGTTTGATATTTCAATAAAATGTAAAGGACATTCTAATAGCATATGTTGTAGATCAGCTAGCTCTCCACATAAACATTCATCATTATCTACAAGTCCTATTTCTCTTTTGTAGACTGGAGTCAGACAGTGATTACTTCTTATTCGACAAATAGTTTTGATAAAGCCTTTGTTGGAAACTTGATTAAACCATGTCTTGATGGGAAGTGTAGGCTGGATTTTTTTGTAATAATTTCCTTTGTCTGAATTATTGTATTGTTCCTGCCATTTCGTCCGTTTGATAGATCTCATAATAGAAATTATGTCTCCCATAGGAAGTTGATAAGTATGCAGAGTGGATTCCTTCGTTGTTGCTTTTTTAGCCAGATCATCTACTATTTCGTTGTTTTTTATACCAATGTGTGCTTTTATCCAACACAATATTATATTTTTGCCCGATTTCAAAGCTTCACTGTTCATTGCTATGATGTCACTGATGATATAATTTTCTGCAAAATTATGTACATTATATTTCAATTTCTTTACAATGCTTTGGCAGTCTGTAAATATAACATAATTGAGTTCTTTTTGATTAATACATATTTTGTATGCTTCTTTGATTGCAATGAGTTCAGCTGTGAAAATTGTCATTTTATCAGGTAATCTGTTGTTTATTTTTATACTTTTTTGTGGGTAATATATAGCATATCCAACTTTTCCTTCCATTTTTGAACCATCCGTATATAATTTCTGATAACTCCCCCAGTTTTTTTGTACACACTGAAGGTGGTCTATTTTAGTAAGGAAGTCTGTTCATATTTCGTATTTTCATGGTCCATGTTTCGGATCCGTAATTAAATATGGGAAAAATTAAGGCACGTACTAATCTTATTTTGGTGTTCTTCGACAAGGAGCGATCTTTCCAGATTTTCGATAATCGACTCATAGCGTTTCTGGCCATGCCTATTCTCCTACGTATTTCTGTTTCACAAGATCCTGTATTACTGATGTAGGATCCTAGATAATTGAACTCGTTAACCACTAACTGGTCTAAGGCTCCTGTAGTGTGAAGTGAATTTGAATAATCTACTATCATAATTTTTGTTTTTTGTTTATTAATCTTGAGACCACATCTATTGCTTTCGGCTTCCACTAGCTGCAGCAGGCTGGACATTTCTTCTTCGGATGCAGTTATTAATGTATCATCTGCATATCTGAGATTTGAGATCTTCTTTCCTGCGATAGAAATACCGCCATTCCATTTGTCGAGTGCTTTTCTCATTATATACTCCCCATAGAAATTAAAAAGACTTGGAGGTAGAATACATCCTTGTCGGACTCCTCTACCTATTTTAAAAGGATCGGATCGGTTTTCAATTCTTATTCTGGTTTCACTGTTCTCATATAGGCTTTTCACCAGAGCTGACAGATGATCAGGAACCCCCATCTCATGTAGAACTTTCCACAAAACTGTCCAGTCTACACAGTCAAATGCCTCCTGATAATCCAGAAAGCAGATGATCATCGGAATTTTGAATTCTCGTGCTTTCTCAATGAGTTGTCGCATATTAAGAATTTGCTCCCTTGTGCCTTTACCCTTCACGAAGCCTCCCTGTTCTTGTGGTATTTGTCTATCCAGGTATGTCTACATGCGACACTAGATGATTCTCAACAGAATTTTACTTGGGTGTGAAATTAGTGAGATGGTTCGGTAGTTACTACATTTTGTGGTTACGCCTTTCTTATGAATGGGAGTAAATAGTGCGGTACACCAATCACTGGGCCATTTGCCGATTCTCCATACATGATTGCACAGTCTCCACATTAATTGGAGACCATGTTCACCCATGTTCTGTAAAAGTTCTGCTGTGATGTTATCGCAATCAGGTGATTTATTTCTTTTAAGGTGTTTTATGGCTTCATCGACTTCAGACCTTAGAGTATCTGGTTCTAGGGTTGCTGTTGAGACTTGCATTGCTGTTATATGATTAATGTTAGAGGTTTCAGCTTTATAGAGTTCTGTGCAGTATTTCTTCCAAGTCTCCAGAACCACCTCATACTCCAACAATGGTTAAAAGCTTTCCTTTTTAATTGTTTTAATTATAAATCACGTTTTCACAAGTTTCACCAGAATAAATTTTTCAAATGTTTACACCTGGGAACACCAGTTCAATTAAATGGGTATTTAAATAAAATTAAAAATCACAAATTATTTATTTTATATGAAAAAGACCTATTAAAGTCCTTTTCATGATCATTTTTTAGTGCGTCATAGTTTTTCGATTTCTTTCTAACGCATTAAATTGCATTAAATAACGCATTTATAACATTTATTCTAGTTGTCGATAGATTGCGCTATAATCGAAGAAAAAATTATTTACGAATTATATCATTTATCTACGAATATAATCTGTACAATTTATAAGACTATGCAAATCAAAGAAAATACCATTTTATAAATGCAATAAACACAATTGATTTGTTTTTATGCCAAATTGCAAATAAAATGTGACAACTGTCAGATTTAACTAAAATGTCGTGTTAGAATAAATGTCATAAATGAGTATTATCACGGACTTACCTTTTTCTATCATTTGTGACGCACTGAAAAATGCGCCTAACTTTTGAAACTATGTGCAGATAGGATAGGATAGATAAACACCAAGATAATGTCGATTAGTTTGTATTTGTTTTACGCTGTACTAATGTTCTGTTCTGATTCTTCTTCTTAATTTGTCTATCCGTGACGAATGCTTGCGATCATCATGGCAATCTTCACTTTATCTGCAGCAACGCGGAAAAGCTGCACAGACGATTCATTTCACATAATATGTCCAAAGTATTCCAACTTTCGAGATTTGATGCTGGTTAGTACCTCTCAGTTCTTCCCCATTCTTCTAAGAACCTCCTCATTTGTGACCCGATCAGTCCACGGGGTTTTAAGAATATTCCGATATAACCACATCTCAAATGCTTCCAATTTTCAGCACATATCTTCGTTCAAGATCCATGATTCAATGCCATAAAAAAAACGAAAGAGAAGACGTAGCATTTCAGCATTCTTACTTTTATACCAAGAGAAAGTTTGTGGCTCTTGAGAAAGGCCCCCATACGGTTGAAGGTTGAGCTAGCTTTTCCGATGCGCACTCTTATCTCTTGGTTGTTGGTCCATTCTTCATTTATTATGGTGCCGAGCTAGTTGTAGTGTCTCACTCTTTCTACAGGAGTTTGGTTGATGTAGAGTTGACCTTCTGTTATCTTTTTCTTGCTAATGATCATAAGTTTGTCTTCTTTGCGTTTATATTGAGTCCATATTGTTGACTGTAATACGTGATTTTGTTCATGAGGACTTGAAGGTCTTCTAGGTTGTCCGCAAATAATATGGTGTCATCTGCATACCTGATGTTATTTAGCCAATACCCGTTTAGTAGAATACTTTTTTCAGTTTCGTGTAAAGCTTCGATAAATATTCTTTCAGAGTAGATATTGAAAATTAGAGGGGACAAAATGCAGCCCTGCCTCACTCCACGCATGATTTTCACATATCCAGTGTGTTCACCGTCAACTCTGAGGTTTGCAGTCTGATTCCAGTAGAGGTTTCTAATTATTTTCAGATCTTTGCTGTTAATTCGTGCTTCTTTTAATATTTGCATCATCTTTGTGTCCTGTACTCGATCAAACGCTTTCTCGTAATCAATCAAATAATGCGTACCTATACCTCGCAATTAACGTTTCTGCACCTCTGGAATAAGACTTATATTGAAAACAAAGCATCTCTCGTACCAACAGCATTTTTTATGAACCCGAACTGGTTGGGCGAAATTTGACTTTCACATAGCTTGTAAATTCTCGCATGGATTATCTTTAGGATCAATTTTAGAAGATAACTCATCGGGCTTATCGTTCGGTATTCTTCGCATTTTTTTGGCTCCTGGTGTTTTTGCAAATGCAATAAACTCTTCAGCCATTATGTTGGTATTTCTCCAGAATTGTATACGCCGTTGGGTATGGTTGTGATTATTGCTATTGATTCGTTTTCCATTAGTTTGAGTAGTTCTGCTTGTATATTATTGGGACCTGCTGCTTTGCCATCCTTTAGTTGTTCTGATAATCTGTGCTAATACTTAAAGTAATTACTTATTAATTTTTATTTTTAAGGCTGATACTCCATCGTCGGTAGACCAAAGTCCAGCAGGAGCCGTCGGTAAGGGACGTGGCAAGGGCCAGAGAAAACCACGCAAACCCAAAACGGTTCCTGGTGCTATTCACGTTAATCCTATGTCGATAAGTCAATCCCAAATTGCCCAAGGACAACCTGGTTTGCCCATGCAAGTTCAAGGTAACAATCCGCAGATGGGACATAACATGGGCGGATATGGACAAGGACCAGGTATGCAGCCACAGCAAGGACAGTACGTTGGTAACACTGGACAGCAGAATTGGTTCGGACAGAATCCACAGCAAGGATATGGATATCCTCCAATGCAAGGTTAGTTTCAATTTCAATTTTAAGTGTTAGTGTGACCAACTAGTCCGAAAAATCCTGGACATGGCCCGAATTACGAAGTCTTTCTCGGTGTCCCGGACAAGGCTTTCGTACCATCCCAATTTTCAACGTTTTGGTAAAATTCTATTTTGAAATTTTGAATACGTTACTCTTTTAAGAATTCGTATCAAATTCAATTGGTACGACGAAAAAAAGTCAACATTTTTAGTGTGTAATACTATACTAAAATCCCAATAAAGATGCACTTGAACTAAACAAACCAACACACTTGAATGTTACGAGGAGCACTCCCAAATCATGATTTACAATATATTATTGTGGATCAGTCTATCAATCAAAGATAGAATAAAAATTTTATTTTTTAATATAACGCGGGCACATAAATTTGATACACCCTGTATATTGATTTGTAAATATTTATTAGAAGTTAGTTGTCACGCAAGGTGGTTTCTCCTTAATGAAGTTTTCCATGAAGAATTAAAAACATTTTTGTAAATAAAAAGTGAAGTGAAAGCTATTTAGGATTATAATTTTAAACCGATTGTTTATTACGGAAAAGTGAAATCCACAGGTAGATGTAATTATTAGTTTTTAGAAAAATAGAGGTAAAGAGAATTGGAATTTTAAATATGTTTGTTTAATGACAGGAATATTTAGATAATTTCCGAAAAGTCATTAGTTTTGAGTAGAAATATTGTTTGAAAGAATGACTGGGTTTTTCGATTGAAACAGAGGGAGGTGGAGAGAGAAATGTTTCTGATTGGCTTGGCAATTTGGAATGGGGAAAGTGTTGTTTGAATGTTGAGATAGTTTTGGAAAGAGGAATTCATTGTGTTACCGGCATCCGAAAGGGGCAGTCAAAAGTTTTCGTGAGTAGTTCAGCAGCAAGTACTAGTGTTTTGTTTTGATAGTGGGAGTAGCCGAAAAGTGGTACGAGAGACAAATCAAATCGAGAAGAAATACCTCTTTGATTATGTACAGTCCAAGAGAGTAAGTTATAAGAATTATCATTATAAAAATTATTTGTGACACCAAGTAAAAAAGATACTTGGGTCTCAGGAGATTATTGTTGAGAGAAAGAAAAGAGAGAGTTTCGGAGTTTATTGAACGAGTACTGGCAAAAAGAGGCCTGGCTTGTGTTTTGGAGAAATAGTTGCTGGTATCCTGCTGGATTGTTTGCTGAGAACGGAGAGGGCTTTGATTGGTAGCCTAACATAATCAACAAGGAGGAGCTGTTTGGGTCAAGAGGATACATCATTGTGTGTGAATCAAAAAGGTCAGTCAATAACCTATGTGATAGATTTTCTTTATAATTAGAAGTTAATTTTTTTACATAAAAGCATATGAATTTAAGATTCCAACATTTCAAAAATTTAATAGGAAGTATAAGTAATTTTGCGAATACCAAATTTGTTTGTTTAGTTGGTTTTATTAATAGTATCAAAAGCAAAGCGATAAATATTTTTTTTGAATTAGATTAATTTATATGATCAAGGTTTCATTTGGACAGTTATGCCCACAGGATTTAATTAATAAATTTACAGAGCATTGCTTTTGATAATAAAGGTATTTGTATGTGTTTATTTATGATTTTTCTATTTATTTCTTTTTCCTATTTTATCACGAGAAGGGATAAGTATAACATAAGATAATTTAAACATTTTTTTTTTATCAAAAGCACCCTGAAATTTTTTCTTAATAATTTTTATGTATGATTTGCGTTAACTAAATAATTGATCAAATAAATAATAATTAATATAAAAGTAATAGAAAGCAGATCATAACAATATATATACACTCCTGGCCAAAAAATGGGACACCTTAAAAATTGGTTCATTTTTGAGGTCTCGAATCTCCTAAACCTGTTTTCCGATTTTAGTGATTTTTTTAATATGTACCTTACACTATTACTAATAAACCCAGTATAAAAGTTATACTGAGAATAAATCAGGTATAGGCAAAATCACTACCAATAAACATGGAATAACTTAGATATAGGTTATACGTGGTATAAGAATTTAGTCCAAGTTTATACCGACCCACACCCTTGTTTAAGTCTGGTATAACCTATTTGATGACTGACAATGTCATCAGAGGCACAAATATATTATCTTTTGATTTGTTTTGTGAGTAATTATAAAATAAAAAGATGTGTTTAAGGGGTGTTGCGGCTGTCGAAGAAGTTAATAATTTAATTAACATGATAGAAAATACACGAAAAAGGAAACTTTTCAAAGATAGAATAAATCCCTTTTCACAATACACCGATTAGGAATTCAGAATTAAATATCGGTTTTCTAAAGATGGTGTGAGGTTTTTAGGAAACTTAATAGGCGATTCACTTATTTGAATTTGATATTGCATGAAAAGTTGAGTCAAACAGTCCATATAATGCACAAAAAATTTCAAGATGATTCGTCAATTAGTTATTTTATTCAATTTGTTTACCCCTAGGAACTTTTTTTTGCAATGTTATTGTTCAGAAAATAATAATGATACAGCAATTCTGTGGAAACTATATGAAAGAATACTGGTATTTTAAACGTATTTAAAAAAATCAATAAAAACTCATTTTTATCATTCCGAAAACTTTTCGCCTAGCTTAATTTGGTTTGTCAGTTACAGAAAAAAATCAAAATTGACATATTTGACACAATATATCGTTGTTCTATGTTTTTGTGCAGAAGATTGCAACGTTGCCAATCTATTATTTCGGAATAAAGTGGGAATACTTATATCTAACTTATACCGAGTTTATTAGTAACGAATTATTTTCCTACTATATCTACCTTATACTTAGGATAACTATTGTAGATATAAATACGGAATAACCTTAGAATGCGAGTGTTTTATTAGTAACAGTGTTATTGTCTAACACTGTTACTAATAAAACACTCGTATTCTAAGGTTATTCCGTATTTATATCTAGAATAGTTATCTTAAGTATAAGGTGGATCTAGTACGAAAATAATTTGTTACTAATAAACTCGGTATAAGTTAGATATAAGTATTCCCACTTTATTCCGAAATAATAGTTTGGCAACGTTGCAATCTTCTGCACAAATACATAGAACAACGATATAAATATATTGTGTCAAATATGTCAATTTTGATTTTTCTCTGTAACTGACAAACCAAATTATTAACTTAGGTGAAAAGTTTTCGTAATGATAAAAATGAGTTTTTATTGATTTTTTCACATACGTTTAAAATACCAGTATTCTTCTTTCATATGGTTTCCACAGAATTGCTGTTTCATTATTATTTTCTGAACAATAACATTGCAAAAAACAGTTCCTAGGGGTCAACAAATTGAATAAAATTTAAACTAATTGACGAATCATCTTGAAATTTTTTGTGCATTATATGGACTGTTTGACTCAACTTTTCATGCAATATCAAATACAAATAAGTGAATCACCTACAGTAAAACCTCGATATAACGGACTAATTGGGGGGAAGGGATGTCCGGTAAAGCCGAAAGTCCGTTATATAAAAATAGGTTTAAAATCAATCAATTTTTTTTAAATATGTACTATATTTAGGTACAGTGTACAAATCTGTAAGTTAAAAAAGAAATCAAGTTTTATTTGCTACTTTTTTATTTTTCTACTTCTTCTAAAAACTTTCTGCAACATAGTGGCGAACCCAGAATTTTCGCCTGGGGGGGTTGGCTTGGGCACCGAAATTTTGTTGTATTGTTTGTGAAAGACAAATTACATTTTGCTACTAATCTTTATATATTTTTATATGCCCTGGGAGGAGTTTTAACCGCCAAAGCCTCCCTGGGTGCACCACTGCACTGATCTATGAGTTGAATAAGCGATGTATTTTTGGCATAAACATATTACAATTGCCATCAGATCCACCATCATGCATCACCAGAAGTTACCATCTTCTGAATGTCGAATATTTTCAGGGGGACAAGTAGGAGCGTTGTCTAAAATCAATAAACATTTCACCTCATTCGGCGGTATTTCCAGTTTCTTATCTTAAAATTTTCTCACTGCAGGTACAAATTCTTTAAAAAACCAATTTTTAAAAATATCTGTGGTGAACCATTCCTTATTAGAGCTATAATACGAAACGGGCAGATGATGCATTATATCTTTGACAACTCTAGGTTTACGAGATTTGCCAACAATTACAGCAGTCAATAAATGCGATCCATTGGCGTTAGAATAAAACAGTGCCGAGATCCTACCCTTGCTGATTTTTCTTCCGGAATTCGACTTTTCATATTTTTTTGCATTCATTTTTTTTACATTTGATCGGATTTTTTGTCCGTTATATCCAAAGTCCGTTAAATAGAGGTCCATTCTAACGAGGTTTTACTGTATTAAGTTCTCTAAAAACCTTACACCATCTTTAGAAAACCGATATTTAATTCTAAATTCCTTATCGGTGTATTGTAAAAAGGGATTTATTCTAGCTTTGAAAAGTTTCCTTTTTCGTGTATTTTCTATCATGTTAATAAAATTATCAACTTCTTCGACGGCCGCAACACCTCTTAAACACATTTTTTTGTTATATAATTACTCACAAACAAATCAAAAGATAATATATTTTTGCCTCTGATGACATTGACAGTCATAAAATAGGTTATACCAGACTTAAACCAGGTTGTATTGTGGGTCGGTATAAACTTGGACTAAATTCTTATACCACGCATAACCTATATCTAAGTTATTCCATGTTTATTGGTAGTGATTTTGTCTATACCTGATTTATTCGCAGTATAACTTTTATACTTGGTTTATTACAAAACAGTGTAAGAATATGGATGTAGTAATAGTGTTGCTGAACATGTAAATGTCATTGTATACCGGGTGTAACAATAATACTGTGTTTTTTCCTGAAAGTTCGTAACACCCTGTGGAATATTCTAGCATTTAAAAAATATTGAAATTAAAACTCAATTGTAGCCTTAGCCTTTCTTAACATTCTGCTTTTTGACTCATTCACTTATGTTGGATAATAAAATAGTTAGGTACTTTGACAACTAGCCATGTTCTTCATCAATACAGGGTGTTTCTAAATAAGTGCGACAAACTTTAAGGGTTAATTATGCATGAAAAAATAATGACAGTTTGCTTTATAAACATATGTCCGCAAATGCTTCGTTTCCGAGATACGGGATGTTGAATTTTTTCTTACAAACTGACGATTTATTTATTGCTCTAAAACGGGTTGATATATGCAAATGAAATTTGGTAGGTTTTAACAGGTAGTTATTTAACATTTTTTGACATACAACTAAAAATTTTATATTCGCCATTGGCGTGCATACAGATAATATGACCGGGTAATATGACCCGTATGCACGCCAATGGTGAATATAAAATACATAATTGTACGTCAAAAAATGCGCAATGACTGCCTCTTAAAACCCACCAAATTTCATTTGAATATATCAACCGGTTTTAGAGCAATAAATAAATCGTCAGTGTGTAAGAAAAAATTCAACACCCGGTATCTCGGAAACGAAGCATTTGCAGACATGTTTATAATTCAAACGGTCATTATTTTTTCATGCAGAATTACCCCTTAAAGTTTGTCGCACTTATTTAGATACACCCTATATTGATGAAGAACATGGCTACTTGTCCTAACTTTTTCATTATCCAACATAAGTGAATGAGTCAAAAAGCAGAATGTTAAGAGAGGATAGGGCACAACTGAGTTTTAATTTAAATATTTTTTAAATGCTAGAATATTCCACAGGGTGTTACGAACTTTCAGGAAAAAACACAGTATTATTGTTACACCCGGTATACAATGACATTTACCTATTCAGCAACACTATTACTAAATCGATATTCTTAGAGAATAAGGCTATAACATATTAAAAAAATCACTAAAATCGGACAACAGGTTTAGGAGATTCGAGACATCAAAAATGACCCATTTTTAAGGTGTCCCGGTTTTTTTGGCCAGGAGTGTATATACATTGTAAATTCCAAATCATGATTTGCAAAGTTAATACATTGTAAATCATGATCTTCAGTGCATCTTTATTATGATTTTAGTATAATACCACATCCAAAACTCATTCATTTTATATCTTGATGTTATAGTTCTACGAAAACTCAACCGGTGGACTTTTTTTCGTTTCTGCATTTTAATTATCGTCTTCTGAAAAGACAATTTAAAAACAATAACAACTCATGTACATATACACAAACATAAATAATGTCAAAAGAGTACCAGATACAAAATTTAATAAAATAATAATAAATAATTATTTAAATCTGAAAACTTTTCTTGTTGGAAATTCTTTCCGGTACATCCTTAATCTCTGACTTTTACAATTTATAAGACATAAGACGACGAATAAAGAAAGCGAAAAGGACTCTACAATATGCAGTCACATTACGCTTTCATTCGTCTAGGAAAAACGGCCTAGAAAGAAAGTTCCTAGTACTCAAATCTGAGTAAAGATAGAAGTGAAAAAGACAGTTTATATTTTTGAAGTTATACTTCTTTAGGCACGAGGGTGAATTTTTACATTCCCTGGCGCATGCGCACACCGACAGTATGGTATTAGTCGCTACATCTTTTAAGTTATGTAGTGCAAATAAGGTGTGCGTGAAAAGAATATATTATTAGTGTTTTTAGTAAATATGTTTATGATAATTTTTATGTCTGTGGATTTGTCTTCCTCCTAATAAGTATTATTTAAAATGTTTATTTTCAATTAATGTATGGTATGTTTATGGTAAATGGTTGAGTTCAATTAGTTACCACTATAAACATCCTGGATTAACCGATAATAGTATAAAAGGCCCAGTTTCAGATAAAATTTATTTCAGGCTTTATTATGGGAGTACCTACTTGGTAGTGTTAATTGCAAAAGACCAACTCTGTCTACCTCGGTGGCTTATCGCTCCGGGTGGGTCTTAACAATGGGCCAGGTCAGATAAATTTAATAATATTTACAACCGCACTAATTGAACTCAACCATTTACTGTTGAACAAACCATATCTGTCACCGTGATTGTAATTATATCCGAGAAATGATCGACTGAATACAAAAACGGTGGTAGCTGATCGGTAGAGCATTCGCCTAGGGATCGAGAGGTCCCCTGTTCAAATCCGGACAAAGTCATATCCTTTTTTTTTAATTTTTGGTATTCTTTTTGTTCTTTCTAAAATTAGTTTAATATTTAAATATAATACAAAAAAACTGTTTAAAGTAGATAAGTATATTGAATATGAAGTTAGATTATATTATAATAGAAGTGTAACTTCTTACGTGCGTACAAAGTACATACACATTCTTTTTTTCTTTCGATTCAGAGGCGATGCAAAATCTCCAGACAGCTGTTTCTGTCTTACGACGTCCTTAGTGGAGCTGCGTCCATACCTCTGAAACAAAACGAAACCAAACTGTCTATTTATGTGGAATTTCGAAAATAGTTTAAAATCCACTTTTGGGCGCTGCAGCGACATCTCTTAAAGAAAAGCGAAAAGTCCCAGATACAAAATTTATTAAAATAACAATAAATAATTATTTAAATGAAAACTTTGTCTCTTGTTTTTTGTCTCTTGTCTTATAAATTGTAAAATCAGATATTAAAGATGTACCAGAAAGAAGTTCCAAGAAGAAAAGTTTTCAGATTTAAATAATGATTTATTATTATTATAATAAATTTTGTATCTGGGACTTTTCGCTTTGCTTAACTTTTATTATGTTTTCTAATATAATTTTTAACTTTATTTATATTTTTAGTAAACAGATTCGAGCGTCCACCGCAGCAAATTAATCAGTCTAAACAAGCACTTTCTAATATGCTTCGATCTAGACATCCTCTTAATCAGTACATGCCTGGAATGCAAAATACTCAAGGTGGACCTCAACAACCTGGAAATTATGGTCAGATGCAGAGAGGTTTTCCAAGACAACCAATGCGACAACCACATCCTAGTTCCATGCAACCAAATCAGGTAAATCAAAATAAATAGCAATTATTTCTTCAGTTGTCTTACTCTTATACTCATGGGCGGCATGGTTTGAAATCAACATTTCAGCACATTTTTGTGATTTTTTTTGAAACCATGGTACAATTATTTTATTTTTAAATTAAATAAGCATATTAAGTACAATTCAAAGGCTATTAAAAAAATTCAAGGAAAAATATTTAAAAATAAGCCAACGGTGACAAATTTTTACAGACACCTCAAAAAAAAATGATTTAATATATTCGCTAACGGTAAAATATTGCAAAACCTCTGAATTTAAAAGAACCGCTTGTATTGACATAAAATTTGGCATAAATACACATAGCTAACAAGTCAAAGAAAAAAAAAAGAAATATTGTGCCGATGGTGCTTTTGCCCTGGGGGTGAGTTTCACCCCTTCTCGGGGGTAAAAAAAATATACTTCCAATATTTAAGCTAATTTTAAGCAACTTTTGTTCTATAGTGTTTTTTTCATTAAATCAATGCTTTTTGAGTTATTTGCGAGTGAATATGTTTCAACAAAATAACCACGTTTTTAGACGGTTTATCGCAAATAACTCAACAAGTAAGTATGTATTTTGTCGAAAAAACATTCTTAGCAAAAATATAGCCTGTAAAAAAGTGAAAAAAATGGTGTATGTATTAGGTCTCTAGACCTAGTAGAAGCAGAGTTATAGCTAATAAAAAATAGGTTCATTTTCGTCAAATTCCAAATCGAATTCTTTAACGTGAGATAACCAAAAAAAGAGTTTTTTGCCAAAGCAGAAGGGCCCAACTTTAAATTGAGCGCAATTTGCTTACATTTGATGCTAAAATACATTATAAAAACAGAAATAAAGCTTTTATAAAAACAGAAATAAAGCTTTTTAAAACACTTTAAAAAAGTTGTAATGAGTTTTCCCCAAAAAGTGCTTTATTTTTTGGATATTTCACCTTGAAATATTCTATTTCGAATTGGCGAATATGAACATATTATTCATTAGCTATAACTCTACTTCTACTAGGTCTAGAGACCTCATGCATACACCATTTTTTTCACTTTTTTACAGGCTATATTTTTGCTAAAAATGTTTTTTTCTATGAAATACTTACTTTTTGAGTTATTTGCAAAAACCGTCTAAAATCGTGGTTATTTTGTTGAAAAATGAACAAATTCACTCACAAATTACTCGAAAAGTATTGACTTTATGAAAAACTCTATACAAAAAATTGTTTAAAATTAGTCAGTTTGTCCATTTCCGGACTTATTTTGGACGTATATTTTTTCACCAACGAGAAGGGGGTGAAACTTACCCCCAGGCAAAAGCACACATCGGCACAATATCACTTGTTTTCTTATGTTTTTTAATCGCGGAGTGATCTACAAAAGAGAAGGTGAACATTTGTTGAATGTTTCTAAATACGCTCAAGCGAATCCGCGGCAAAGCGAATCGAAGGTAGGGATATTCAACATGCTGTATCTCTGGTAATTTTACTCCGATCAATCTGAAATTTTCAGGTAGTACCTATTCTTGAAGTTATGCACTTTCATTTTTAAACATTAAAAAATTCACCATATTCAACCATACCCCCTTCGGGGACCATTTTGTTATATCAAATATTTATTTAAAAACCTATACAGAAGTAAAAACTTCAAATTGTATTTTGGTATAAAATAGTTTATTTAAAACTTCTAAAAGTCATCCACATGGATTGCAAAACGTTTTCGTTCTGAACAGAACATCTTCAGTGCATTCCGCAAAGTAGTTGTAACTAGCACACCAATGAAGGTGGTAACTTCAAAATATATGGCTTACATTATACCTTATGATAAAATATTATGACTACAAGTCGATGTTACTAGATTAAAATATGTATGTGCCTAAAGAGCAACATGCTTCCCTGCTCGAAAAAACTAGGTACTTGCCATTTGAATTAGCACAGACCAACTCTTCTTATAAATATCAACTTCTTATAAATATTTATTTATAATTGTTTTATTAACAATTGTCCATATCGTAACTGGAGTAACCTTAGCACAAAATACGGAGATTTAACCCAAAACACTTAAATAAAATATTCCTCCTTACCGAGATACAAATTTATTACAAATATTCTAAAATGATTTTAGCCCATTGCTCAAGCACCTTTTAATATTTTTTGTTCAAACTTGACACACAGTTTACACATGTTAGGGTACTTTAACTAGTCTTAAAAAGTAGTTTTCCGCTGTTACCAGAGGCGTGCTGTAGGGATATATACTTCATTTTCGCCGCTTTTCCCCCTCACAATGTACGCCACTGTCATAATAATTTCAGCATGTTTTTTTGATTCCTTGTTACTTTTTACATAAATGTCATCCTTTTGTCTCATTTCGATAAAGTAAGTAGTTTTCAAGTTATTTGCGTTTAAAAATAATGGATTCCATAAGACTATGTACTTTAAACTACATCAAATAAGAATATGTGTGATAAAATACATAATCATATTGAATCCATTACATTAAAAAGCAAATAACTTGAAAACTACTTATAGGTCTGGATCCTGCGTATGAAAAAAAAGTTGATTAATAGCAAGCTGAAAATTTGTTAATAGCTTAAGGGTGTCTAGTCGGATAAACTTTGATATATGGGAACAATGGAACAGGGGCAGTTTTAATTGTGGAACAGGTTAAAAATTTGGAACAGTCAGATCACGAAAACGGCACATTTATTTTGTCCGACAGAACAGACTTAAACTCTCCGAACAGAGATTAAACTCATGCAAAAATCAGACTGTTATTTATCACCTGTCATAATTCCTGTCATTTGACATATTCTACATGTTCCACTAATTAAAACGCCCATTTGGTGATAAATAGCAGTCTGATTTTTGCATGAGAGTTTAAGCTCTGTTCGGAGAGTTTAAGTCTGTTCTGTCGGACAAAATAAATGTGCCGTTTTCGTGGTCTGACCGTTCCAAATTTTTAACCTGTTCCACAATTAAAACTGCCCCTGTTCCAGTGTTCCCATATATCAAAATTTGTCCGACGAGACACCCTTAAGCTATTAACAAATTTCCAGCTTGCTTTTAATCAACTTTTTTTTCATACGCGGGATCCAGACCTATTACTCTATCGCATTGAGACACAGGATGTTTACGTAAAAAGTAACGAAGAATCAAAAACATGCCGAAATGATTATTACGACAGTGGCGTAGATTGTAAGGGGGAAAGGGGCGAAAAGGAAGTATATATCCCTACAGCACTCCTCCGGTAACAGCGGAAAAATATCTTTTAAGACTAGTTAAAGTGCCCTAGCATGTGTAACTGTATGTCAAATTTGAACAAAAAAATATTAAAAGGTGCTTTAACCATCGGCTAAAATCATTTTAGAACATTTGTAATAAAATACTCTGTATCTCGGTAAGGAAGAATATTTTATTTAAGTGTTTTGGGTTAAATCTTCGTATTTTGTGCTAAAGTTTCTCCAGTTACTATATGGATAATTGTTAATGAAACACCCTGTATAATTAAAAGATCTAGTGGTACTGATCGAGATATTATATTATAGTTTTACTTAAAATGATATTTTATAGGGCATGTTTCCACAACAGTATAGTAATATGCAGAGCGGCATGGGGCAGCAGTATGGTAATTACGGTGGTAATCCCCAGTCTATGATGCAAAGTAATATGCAGAGCAATCAACAAATGATGCAAGGAGCACAGGGTAATATGTTTGCCGGTCAGCAACAAGGTAAGTACTTATTCATCATCATCAACAGGTATTCCATTCATCGTTAAATGTAAGCCTCCCTTAGGTGTGTCCATTCATTTTTGTTCGTTGTTTTTTTGCATCCATTCGTGACCAGCTATTGGCTTGATGTCATCAGTCCATCTGGTTTGAGGTCTGCCTCTACTTCTCTTATTTACTCTTGGTCTCCATTTAATAATTCGCTTCATCTAACAGTTGTCTTTCATTCTTTCTATGTGTCATGTCCAGTTTCATACTTCTTCCTTGGATTTGCGATTACTGAGCTTAATATTGAGCATTCTTGTTTTCATAGCTATCTGAATCATTTGAGGTTTGTAAAGTATGTTGTTGTTAAAAGCCCATCTTTCAAATGTCTTCTCGTAATCTACCACAGTTATCCAGTGTTATATTGTATTCCTTTGATTTTTCGATTGGTGCTCTTATTACTTGTATATTACGTTTTGTGTTTTATTGACACTGGTTTGCACAACCAGTCAATTTCATAATGGTTTTTTAGACTATAAGTTAGTTTATCACTAGATCAGGAGAGTAATGTGTGTTGAGTAAATGTCTTGTTACTTTAGTATAGTCGACTTCATTGTCTTTACAAAGACACGCTTATTACATCCAAACTTCTGCGGTAGGTCAGGTGAGTAACGATCCCACAAGGATAGAAATTATTTTAGTTTATTAATGTGAACCCAGCCATAAAGAAAAATTTCCTACCCCGCTGAGATTCGAGCCCACAACTTTGTGAGATTTAAGCTCTCTACCTTTGTGTCCATAGGTAGGTTTTCTTACCACTGGGCCACAGAGAGGTTCACAAATCATACGTACTCTACTCTAGACGTTTCACGAGCATTTTAATCTTTCGGATCGAATTAACGCCATCTTTTGATTAGAAAGGCAACTAAATTGACATATTATAGTTACGCAGGAATTTGAAACTATAGTATTTTTACTACAAAAGCGATATTACGTAGGTCAACATTTTTGACGTAAGAGAACTGTTAGAATGTGACTTTTCATTATTGCCATGTTTATAATAAACATGGCAATAATGAAAAGTCACATTCTAATGTTTTGACAGTTCTCTTACGTCAAAAATTTTGACCTACGTAATATCGCTTTTGTAGTAAAAATACTATACATATAAATTTTGCGGGATTTTTGATGAAATTTCGCAGGAAATTAAAACAACAGAAAGATAATTCAACGTGTTATTCAATAATTATACTATAATTTAAAATTACCTTAAAAGTTCTGTCTAAAGTTATTGTAGTAGGTAGTGTTGTAATCGGGCTGAAATACCAATATAATAGTTTTACTAATAGTTTTACCACTTTACTAAAAATTTCAAATATTCCAATTTGTTTTCAAAATTCTAAACACTACTGCCATATGTCATGTGAAAGCACTGTTTTTGTAATAAATCAATGTTTAATATTTAGTGTGTTTACAATGTTTAATATTTATGAAAATTTTTGAAAGAATATCTTGTAGGAAGATTTTTTAGATAAATTTCTTATAGGTAATATTTTACAAACTTCCGAAAAATATATAGGCCCAAAATGTTGATGACACACACGGCTATTAGAATAAACTGTTTCAGGATCCATTATATTGTTTTTTTTACATGTGGAGAAACACAGCACGGGATGATGCAACGCTTTATGTAAACTAAAAATTCTACTCATAAAGACGGAAAGAAGGTTAATAAAATTCAGTAAAATTGTGATTAAATCTGATTAAAAACGTAACACCACTATAATAATTAAGCCACAAATTGTAAAGTAAATACAAAAATAATTCATTAATTTAATTGTCAATTGTTAAATGTGACAAGAAAATTGATTGAAGGCGACATCTCTGGATTGGAAAGGCAACTAATTTGGTGTCTTGACCTTGACCATTTACGTGAAAGGTCTAATAGAGTCTAAGTCTAGAGTATGTATGGTTTGTATGGTGGGGTTACTTGAATATTATCCATCTATGGAGTTTTCTAAATCCTGCCTGTTCCAGAGGCTGATAACTATCCAGTGTGTTTGTTAGTTGCAATGAAATATTATTATCTTCGCAAACAGCTTATACAAGACTGATAACAGGCTAATAGGCCTATAGTTTTTTCCCTTTTTAAATAACAATATTATAAGAGCATTTTAAGCACAACTAAGCTGTTATACTTCACTTATTTCTATCCATACAGTTTTTTCAAAATATCAATAATCATTTGAATGATGTGTCCTACATACACATTATTTTTAATACTATTCCGTCTTTACTTGGACCTTTTTTATTTCGCATAGTGCGCATTGCGTTTCTTATTTCATTCTGTTATATGTGGTATATCTTTAGATCCAACATTTTTTACTATTTTTCGTCTTTATCTGTTGGTGGTTTTGTTTTTGACGTACAAATGATTGCATACAAAAGTAAAAACATAAAATTCAGCAAATTCCTTCCAGATTTACTTTTGTTATATTCCTCTTTTGAGATTAAATATTTGAGAGATTGATAATCAATCATTAATTTTATTTAACTAAACGTTCATATATTTTGTAGGTTTTGGTCAAGCCAGACCAGCTCAGCCAGATTACCGACAGATGAATCAAAATCCGCGCGCACCATACATGCAGCAAGCTCCTAACGTTACCATGAACACCAACATGAGCTCAATGGCGGGTATGACTGGCCAGGGAGTAGCAGCTCCGCCCTATTCGCGCACAGGTGCCCAAGGTATGCAATCCAACGTACAAAATCAATCGCAATTCCAACAGCAACAGCAAAGAATGAGATTAATGGCGATGCAACAGCAACAGCAGCAACAACAGCAACAAGGGGGACCGCAAGGTAATCAACCATCACCGGCTCTAGTGGCTCATCTGCAAAGGCAGCAGCAGATGAATCAGAATCCATATCATCAGCCACCACCTTACAATATGCAATAAATCGACAGAGTTTTGGAAAATGAAATGTAATGAAGTAAAAACAAACCGTTTAATCGCAAACACAAACATTTTTACCCTCACATGTCGTTATCCGCTTTATACAGGGTGGTTCATCTTATTCGCCTCGATCTCTGTACGGAAAACGACTTGATCTGTAAAAAAAATTTTCACAAAAATGATTCAAAAAAGGGTGGTAGGTATATCAAAGTTATATTTTTTTATGGAACACCATATACCTGATGACATTTTTGAATTGTCTTTAAAAAATAAGCTATCGTTTTCTAAGGGTTCCCTATACCTAAATACAGGGTGTTTCGATTTATTTTGATTTTTATAAAAATGTAAGGTTTTAGGAAAAATTGAATCGGTCATTTTAAAAACAACACGAGTCACATATTCCTAATTTTACAAGAGAGTAAAAAAACTAACTATAGTTGAAAGATGTATGAAATGGATGACATCAAAATTCAGTTATATTGTAGTTTTGTTCCTAATGTTTTTACTGGACTGGTGTCGTTCTTGCTCACAACGTGAGTTAATCTTAAAATAGTCTATTCCTCTCAAAAAGTTAGTTTCTGAAAATTGTGGACTTATGCACTTTTTGAAATCTTCTTCTTCTTCTTCTTCTTTTTGTATAGACATTACTCTGTCTGTTTTTCAATGTGCCTACAGTAAGTTGTCATTCCATCTTTTTAGTGGTCTTCCCACTGATCGTCTTCCTATTGGGGAACCGTCTCTCGCCGTCCTTACGACTCTATTTGTTGTCATTCGGCTTATGTGGTCGTTCCATTCTACTCTTCTGCTTTTCACCCAGTTATTAATGTTGTCCACCTTGCATCTCCTTCGTATATCTGCACTTCTAGCTCTATCCCACAGCGTCTTACCATCGATTTTTCGCAATGTTTTCGTTTCTGCTGTTTCTAGCATTCTTTTTATCCTTTCTGTATCAGGTCGTGTTTCTGTCGCGTATGTCATTATTGGTCTGATGACTGTTTTGTAAATTCTGCCTTTCACTTCTTTTCCGATGTTTTTATTTATCCATATTGTTTCATTCAGGCAACCTGCGGCTCTGTTTGCTTTATTCACCTGATCTTCCACTTCTGTTTCGAGCTCTCCGTAGCTGCATAGTGTGATGCCCAGATATTTAAACTCCATGACTTGTTCTATTATTTGACCCTCCAGCTCTAATTTACACCTTATTAGATCTGCTGTTATAACCATGCATTTAGTCTTTTTTGGGGAAATTAACATGTTAAATTTTCTAGCGGTTATATTAAATTCGTGCAGCATACGTTGTAAATCATCTTCACTTTGAGAGATTAGTATTGCGTCGTCTGCATAGCAGATTATTTTAAGTTGTTTTTCTCCCATTTGGTATCCCTTTTTTGTTCTTACTTTTTTTTATTATTTCGTCCATGATCAGGTTGAACAACAGAGGACTTAGGGAATCTCCCTGTCTTATCCCATTGCCAGCTTCAATTGGGTCAGTTAGTTCTTCATCTACTTTAACTTTTATTGTGTTGTTCTGGTAGATATTTTAGATCGTTTTAATTATTCCTAGAGGTACCTCTCTTGCGTATAATAAATGGATAACGTCCTTTAATTTGACCCTGTCAAATGCCTTCTTAAGGTCCACGAAACATAAGTATGCCGGTTTGTTGTATTCTAACGATTTTTCTTGAATCTGCCTCATTATAAATATAGCGTCGGTGCATGATCTTCCCGACCTAAAACCTTGTTGTTCTTCTGCTAATGTTATAATTTTATTCAGTTTGGTTGTTACTTTTTGAAATGACCGATTCAATTAAATATCTAAGAATCGGTGTTCTATTAACAAATTCAAGCTGCAATAACGTACTTATTTTAAATGAAACGCCCTGTATTTTATTAGTCTATTGTGTGGAAAATTTACTTAGCTTTCAATCTGTATTAGCTTATCCTATACCTATTTTTGTACAGGATAGTCAAAATATTAGATTGTTCTATTAACAAATTCAAACTGTAATAACGTACTTATTTTAAATGAAACACCCTGTATTTTATTAGTATATCGTGTGAAAAATTTACTTAGCTTTTAATCTCTATTGGGGTTTTCTATACCTATTTCCCTTCGTTTTTGAAATATTTAAAGATTTCCTAATTTTTAAGCTATAACAATTAGAATCCAATATGTCGTGGTTATGTACAACAACACATCACCAAACACCGGCGATATAATTAGATATTTTAGACAAGATACTGTCATTAATATAATTTACATTTTTATCATTTAATCACACAGAGTGTTCTTATTTTAAGGGGATCGGTACAAAGTTTCGGCTCCAATGCTATTTAAATGGGATTCATTTTTTTTCGAATCCTGAAAAAACTAATAAGTGTTTTTGAAAAATTTAACCACAGAATGAAAGATTACGTTCTTACGGAGGGCCGAAAGTCCCTGAAAACTTCTATAATGTTTATTTTAATAAGTAACAGGGGTGAAAACTAAGAGAAAATGTAGTGTGATTTTTAATTTCAAATATCTCATTCAAAAGAAACTTTTTATTTATTCTAATAGTCGAGGAAATGAAACTGAAAAAATGGCAAAACCTCGCAATTTTTTCGTACAGCATCGATTTGTACAAAAATTTGGGATTGGGCTCATTTCACTCTCTAGTTCATTTTCTATATTGAGCCGTTGTACGATTTTGGTTTTTTAAGGGTAAAAACTACCCCTAATTGTAAAAAATTATAAAATAACATTTTAAACTTTAATATTGTCAACATTAGGTTCTTATTAGTTACATAATGATTGTTTTATGCTTTAAGATATAATATCATAATACTTCAACCCTTACAACCACCCTTGTTGGAGATATATATAAAAAATTGACTTATCCTAAAAGAATAATTTCGGCTTGCATCGATTTACATAAAATTTTGAGATTAGGATCATATCACCCTGTACTTCTATTCTATTCTATTCATATTCTATATCATGCTCAAGGGCGTTGATTATTTTTAGGGGTGTAAACTACCCCTTATTGTCAAAAATTATATACAAACATTGTAAACTTTAATATGGGTAAAATTTGGTTTTGATTGGTTAAATAATGATTGTTTTATGCTAAAGGATATAATATCATATTTCAGCCCTTAAAAACCACCCTTAATAACATTGCAATTTTTATAAGTAGATAATTTAATAGATCTATACAGAAGAAAAAGTAGAATTAAGAATTACAAAAACATTTACTTATTTACACAAAAATGCGAATTTACAAATATGTACAAATACAAATAGTTTTTTAGTCATCTTCCAGTATACGAACTAGTTCTGTGGTATTATATACATTGAAAATGCTCTATAAGCGGACTTTTTAAATTTTTCGAAAAAAAAATTGTTTTATAAACAAACTCCTTTATTTTTGGCGATAGAAAGTTTTTTCAAAAATAATTTGGTAGGATTTTTGAAGAGCTATAAGACTATGTAAATTAAATTCCGTAAGATCCCTTAGTTTTTAATTGGGGTGGGTTTAAAGAGCTCGATAAGGGGGTGTTTGCTCGTAAATAGAGGTTTTAAACAGCTATATCTCGCTAACTATTCACTGTTATGAAAATCTATGAAAAACGAAATTTTAGTTATGAAAAAAACTACAATTTAGTAGTCTATCATTTTTTTTCTTATCTCCAGTATTTTCGGAGATATTTTGAAGTAAAAGGTGAAAAATGCGAAATTGCAAAAAATCAGTTTTTCTTTAAACTCCAATTTTTCTAAAATTAGGCCTTTTAAATGGGTTAAACTTCTTGGGTGTATTTATAATACAAATATAAAAGCAATTACAGAAAGGTGAAGACCAGTTTTTAATTAGGAGGGTAATTAGGGGGTTGATTTCACTGATTTTTTCATAAAGGAAAGGAGGTACCGACCTTTTTTTTAATAATAAGTCACTCAATTTTTATGCTAGAAACTTTTTGTTTTTTTTTTGAAGGGTCTAATTGTATCCTTGAAAAAAGATTATCTAAGTTTTCCTCAAAAAATGCAAAGTTTTCCCGTTATTTGGCTTTGAATATTTCAAATTATAGCTCATTTGACGAAAAAACTAACCTTTAACATGCGGTATCTCGGTTTGTGTTACTAAAAAACACAATTTCGATAGCTACAGTTTTTTTGATTAAATGCATATTTTTCGAGTTATTCTCAAAAAACTCTAAAAAAAGTGGATTTTTTCGTCGAAGAACTCTTACTTTCAACCGTGAATAACTCGAAAAATATAAGTTTTACGAAAAAAATGTAAAAAACATTTTTTTTAGAATCACGTTTTGCATCGATTACATGGCTAAAATTTAATAAAAAATTCCCACCCCCGTGATGGGGTGGTAACCACCCCCAAGGTTTTAGCGTACAGCGTCATGATATAGAAAATAATTCTTGGACTATTCCCTACCTTCTGTGAAAATTTCAAGTAAATCCATGCCGGGCGAAAAAATTGCGAGCCAAAATGCTTCATTTCCTCGACTATAAGGGACTTTCGACCCTCGATAATAATTTAGTCTTTTGTAGCAGTGTATTATTCTCAGAAAATACACTACTACTTATGCAACCAAACTTACCGAGACGCTGAGAACAAGACTGTCACTTTTGACGTTTTTGAAAAAGGCGAGAGGTCTTTTCAGTTTTGATGGTGGAAGTTTTTGGTAAATTTTTATAGAAAAATAAGTAAATGTCGTACAGTGGATGATCTGGATCATTTAGAAAGAGTATTCTGGTTATTGAGTGGAGGAGAGTATTGGTTGGTGTTGATTTTTGTTTAAAGACAAGCAAATCTTTTTTGGAGGTTGTGAAAAGGATAGATCAGTCTACACTGTAAGCCCTATGTTTTGTCACTTTGTCAGCTACCGTACCGTGGAGGCTTTTAGTAGCAGTATGTTTGCCTGAACATATTATTTATTTGTAGAGTGGTTAAGTAAAGTGCCATATCTCAGGTAACAATTTTGACTTGACTTTATCTCAAAAATACTTTGGTGGTTATACGCGATTTTTTTAGACTGAGCGTTTCATAGATATTGCTAAATTTTATCAGTTAAAGTGGGTGGACTGTTCCAATAAGTATAGAACAAAAACCTTTTATTTTGGTGCTAGATTCGTATAAAAAAAATGATAACGTCTGTGTATTTAGTTTATGTATAATTTATATCATTAATAATATCTATAATTTGTTGAGCTCAGCATCTCAGGTACTTACCTACATAAAACCTAAAGTGCCGACATTTTTTTTGTTCAGTTTTTATAGTTTTTAATTCGGTCTTTATTAAATTTAATTTGGGTTAAATAGTAGTATAAATAAGCGTTCTCTATACAAATAGTACCTTTAGGTTTTACAAGTTATTTTTTTATATATTTAACGGGTTTGTGTTTTCTATCTTGTTTGACTGTTTTATGTTTAGTTTTTTTTGTTTCTTTGCTACATTATTGTTAAGACTTTTTTATAAAATAAATTTCGAATAATTGTCATTTTTTTACGATTGTCATTTTTTTATTATCTTTATTTTTTTTATTTTTTATTTAATCCACATACATTTCAGATAATTTTACAGAGTAATTTGGCTATCAGTTAGTTCCTGTTCAATTGTATCCACAAGGTAAGGTAAAGTAAAATCCTACGCAGGTAGGTTGGCGTCCAACTTTTCGTTTTCTTCTTCGTTTTCTTTTCAATTTTCTTTAATTTTGTTATCTACCGACCCCGACCCCTCCGAATACTGTAAAGAGCAACGGTGCACTTATTCACATATGTCGGGACCTTCAGGCTGTAGCCATTTTATAGGCACCTAAGGTTGCCGCACTTTCATTCTTCCATTTAAATTTTTTAAAAATATTTATTAGTTTTTTCATGATTTGAAAAAAATGGACACCATGTCCGTGGTGATATTTTCCAAATCAAACATTCGCTATTTTTGTCATACAACGCACTGAGTTGAATAGAATATGGTGACAAGACAGTGACAATTTTAAATATTTGACATGGCATCGGGAATATTTTGAGTTGTTGATTAAGTAATATTGATAGTGTATTTGATAAATAATTGATTTAACACATGAACTTAATAAAAAGTTATTTATTGTTTATTATTTATGGAAGATCCAAGCAGAGAATACCCCAAGATATATTCTGTGATCCAAGTGTTTTGTTCTTAAAGATGTTCAAAATTGTAAGCATTCCATCACTAAATTATTAAAAAATCACTTTATCACTTTTCCTCTTTTCTCGATTTAGTATTAGTTTTTGTTGTACAGTATATAAATTATTACAATCACTGAATACATAGTTAGTGAAAAAATTATCATATTAATTAACTGAATTAATAATTTAAGCAATTATACAACTAACAGTTATCGAAGAATATTCAAAAGCCATCTGTTTAAAGTTAATGATAACATTGTCAAGTAATGTTTACATATCATACCAGTGAGAATTTTAGTACACGTAATTTGCCGCGTAAAGACAGAAAAAGTAGGGATGGGCGTAAAATATTTGCGCCTACACTCTTAAATGGTATACTGAGTATTTTAATCTTTATAATATTCACTAAAAGGGAAGTTCCCTAGGTTGGCTGTATACCATATAGTTAAAAAACTGTAACATGAAGTAAAACACTTCTATGTAATTGGTATATTTATTAATAAATTATCGAATTAAATTTCATCGAAATCGGTTCAGTAGTTTTTGCTGGGCGGTGGCGACATACGTACGTACGTACGTACGTACGTACATACTTCCGACATGTTTTTTTTTTATTTGCTTTTTAGACTCAGGGGGACTCAAAACGTCGAAAAAAAGTGAAATCTGAAAAAAAATTTTTTGCACGATCCTATAACTTTGTCTATTATACTATACTACGTATATAGTACGATAAAGTAAAAATGGCCATTACTGCTTGATTCCTTAGGATAATTTATTTAATTGGAAGGCTACAAAAGAAAATAATGTAATATCGAAACGAATTACACAACAATAAAAATTACTACTGAACTTGAACAAAATTGTCTAATATTTGGAAGAGAAAGGAAACTTTTGAATAAAAGCTTTAGGAATAGGAAATTATCCCCAATAAACGGACTAAATGGAATTACTGCTTCTGCCAAAATATCCTCTATATACCGGTGAGCATTTAGGGGGCCATTGATGAAAATAAGTTCATTTCAAGCTTCAAATGAGATTCCAGCCCAAACCATGACACCACCCCTCCAAATTTTCTTCTGTGTGGCATACAATCTTGGGCATATCTTTCATTTCTCTGTCTTCAAACCCTCTCTCGGCCAGACATCAAACAGAATCGCGATTCATCAGTAAAGAGAATTCGGCTCCAATCATGTATATCCCAGTGTACCCACAGTGTCTGGGTTATAATTCGGGAATAATAGCCGACCTTCTTGCCATTAGTCGTCTTTCATTGAGGCGTCTTTTAACCGTTCTCTCACTTACATTCACATTTCGAACCTCGTGCAGACGGTTTCTTGCAGATTTGCCGTGGAATGGTGATTTCTTAAAAGTTCCATCACAATAAAACGATCACTTTTTTGCGAGATAACTCTTCTACGACCGGAACCAGGTCGACGTGAGTATGTACTAGTTTCTATAAAGCGATGGAAAGCTCTCCGCACTGAAGTTTTCGGAATACCTAAAGTTTCGGATACACAAACTTGACTTCTTCCGTCTGTAGCAATGCAACAATTTGAGCAACGTCTACTGTAGATAACACCATACCTTAATTATCAACTAATTAAATTATTAATTATTACTAAATATTTAGTCTAAATCCACGTTTAAAAAGCTAAATTACTGTTTAATTAAATGTTTTCAACTTAAAATATAAACAGCGACTACAGAAAACAACAACATAAACGTCAAAACTAAGTCACAAACTGCCAAAATTAAGCATACATGATCGCGATAAATATATAAATTGAGACACAACGTGAAACAGTGGATAAAACTTTCAATGAATTTTTATTTTCCGAAATTTATAGAGTGGTCACTTTTTTTGCCAGTCAATGTATATTGCCGGTATTGATGATGTGTTGGACATAACCACGACATACTTGGTTAATGCTTACAAATTAGGAAATATTTAAAAAATGAAGGGAGATAGGTATAATAAACTAATAGAGATTGAAAACTAAGTAAATTTTTCATTAATAAAATACAGGGTGGTTCATTTAAAATAATTACGTTATTACAGCTTGTATTTGTTAATGGAACCATCTAATTTTTTGACTACCCTGTACAACATTTTGATAAAATTAACATTTATTTAAATATGCTGAGTAGTCTATTATTAAGATCCAAAAAAAATATTTTTCATCGATTCTTAAGGCGGCTGCACAATTGCCCTGGAACGGGAACGAGAACGGAAAAGGGAACGGGAAAAAAGCTAACCTCTACGTAAATTAATGTTGTAGATGCACAATAACCGAGAACGAGAAGCTGTCCGGTAACGGGAACGGGAAAGTTGACCATGTTTTAACTTTCTCGTTCCCGTTGTATTCCCGGAACCAATCAGAAGGCAGTATTAAAAATACTGTCAAATGCCTAATAAAAATTTGTTAGAAGTGTGTGACCAAGTTTTACTGACAATTTTTATACATTTTGCATTAAAATAAATGACGAACGATTGATTTCTTTACTGGAAAAATAATGTCCTCATCCGTATGATGATTGATGTAGATCATAGTACGTACTTATATGGTAATTAGATACACAATAATAATATAAATATTTGAATGATATGCTTTTTATCTTTATGCTGACAAACCTTTGTGATTGAACACATATTGTGTAAATTAGTTCCAAGATCATAAAAAACGAAAATATTAAAAGCTCGTCATCAAATAAATCCATGTTTTTAGAGAACAGACATTTTCTTTTAATAAAATTAGAAAAAGATCGTTCCACAAAATTTATTTTGAAAAAAAAAAATAATTAACAGCACAAGTGACAGTGACACAAAACAGCTGTTTACCATTTAATTGTGAATCTGCTGATGCTTTCAGTTCCCGTTCTCGTTCCCGTTTCCGTTCTCGTTCCCGTTCCCGGTCAATTGTGCAGCCGCCTTTAGATTCGTAGATATTATTTATTTTTTCTAAAACCTTACATTTTTATAAAAATCGAAGTAAATTAAAACACCCTGTATTTAGCTACAGCGAACCTTATAAAAGTATAGCTTATTTTTTAAGGGTAATTCGAAAATGTCATCAGATATAGGGTGTTCCATAAGAAAAAAATATAACTTTGATATACCACTCTTGCCGCCCTTGGACCGCCCTGTATAATTCACATTATTTTTAAATTGTAGTGTTAATGGCCCTATATAGTTCTGTGAAGAATTTTTTTTAAATAGCAACTCGTTTTCCGTACAGAGACCGAGACGGGATAGACGAGACTGTACCATCGCCCCCCTTAGCGAGATTATTCCGATTCGATTTTTTTGCACAAACTTACTCAAAAAGAGGTCCTTCTAACAAATCCACAGGATGCCAGGTGGTGCCGTGGCCGAAAAATTGTTTAAACATTTTTTTTTATTTATTTAGTAAAACTCCAACCCAACAGGAATCTTATGATTATTGCTATCTCATCATTTACTATGATCAATAAGCAAGTTAGTACTATATACAAAATATTAGAAATAGTTGATCGAAATAAAAAAATTATTTTTGTGAATTTGTTTAAAAAAAAATTGTTTAAACAATTTTTCGACCCCGTCACCGCCCGGCACCCTGTGGATATGTTATAAGGACCTCTTTTTGAGTAAGTTTTTGCAAAAAAATCGAATCAGAATAATTTCACTAACGGGGACGACGGTACAGCTCCGTCTACGAGGCGAATAAGATAAACCACCTTGTATTGAAAAACTAAAAAAATACGAACGTTATGAATGTACTTTTTGTATCAAGACAGCATTTTTTACTTTATTCAAAACAGAAAACAAGTTCAATTATGAAGAAATATGATTTTAACAACTTAAAAACCTTTAAGCGATTTCAAAACCTTTAAAATTTTTTAAAATGTCTTTTGTTTTTTTTACAAGAAGAAATTGTGATCTTTTTGTGTCCTAATTCTTAAAGTATTGTTTTTTATAGATTTAATGTTTTAATAGATTTAATTTTATTTATATAATAAATTTTTAGAAGGAAAATTCTTTTATTTGTTAAAATATTCTTGATCGAATTGGAAACGGGTGGGTAACTGAAAATAAGTTTAGTAGAGAACCGTTCCGTTTAAGAAAACTCAGAAAATATTCATTCCGAGTTTCGACCCAACCCTGTATACTAAAATTTCAAAATTAGCTATACTAATGACTGCGTTCACCAGATGCAAACACGTTCACAAATGTTTGCGCTTTGATTCTAAACTTGTTGACAGCGAACTGAACGGTTGGTTGTTTAGGTTAAAATTTGACATTTTGCTTGCTTGGTTTGAACGTAACCTAAAATAAATTTTCTCAATAAATACGTTTTTGAATTTATTTTTTTATTAAAGAAAAAAAGAAAATTTATTTAATAGATAATAACGTAGGAGAATCTCTTCAGTATCCTTTATTTAATATATAAAACCCTTATCAATATATTCTACAATATATACAATTTAAATTCCCGCCATATTTTTTCAATATTCAACACGTTTGCAAAGTTCAACTTCAATATTTTATGTTTGCAAAAATGGCGACCGCTTTCCAAACATGTTTGACGTTAGCAAGTCGTTCAGAAACATAAAGCGCAAACTGATTGCCAACGTTTGCATCTGGTGAACGCGCCCTGATTCTTAACAATAGCAGACTATATTAAAAATCACTTAAACGTAAGTAGAGTTTTTAATGTCAAACTGTTACAATTCTACAGGGTGTGAATGTTGCTACGAAATTAATAAAAAACGTAAATATCTTTTAAAATACCCTGTATAATATTACAAAACATCATATTTTAAGAAAGAAGATATAAAGGAGAATCCAAAAATGTTAAAATATACAGGGTGTCCCATTTAAAATTACGAAGGTATGAGCAACTTCCGGTATACCCTGAAGTTGCAAAGAGATGAAAATATTTTCATTTAATAGATCATCCTTCAAAACCCCTACATTCCAATTTTCATGATTCTGTTGCCTTTAGTTCTCCAGATATTTCTAATAGGCCAGTTATCTGCCTCACCCTATATACAGGGTGTCCCGGAAAATAGTGCGTTCCTTAAAGGTATAGGTAGAAGGCACCATGTAGAACAAAAAACTCTTATAAGATTTTTTTCTAAATTCAACCGTTTGACCAAAAAACTATAAAACATTTTGGAATGTAAATTCAAATCTGGCAACTCTGTGAAGTACAAAAATCTAAACGTAAATAGTCCCATGTTTAGTAAACAGATAATTTGGAAGAATCCTGTTTAGTGTCAACGCCGAAAATGTTTTTGAATCGTGTGTTCATGAGTAATATTATGATATGTTGATTATTTATGGCACATCAATAAATGGAGAGGCATAATACCTACTATAATTTCTTTCAAAATGTTTTGCTGGAAATTTTAAATACTGTAAGACACAAACGAGTTCTTATTCACCAGTGCGTAACATGTTGCCAGATTATTTAATTTTCTGAAGATTAAAATTCAGGTATATGGAAACCAATGTAATCTTTTTTTGGAAACAGTTAACTTTAGAAAAAAATGGTATAGGACTTTTTTGTTCTAAATTGTGTATTCTATCCATACCTTAAAGGAACGCACTATTTTCCGGGACACCCTGTATAACCTTGTATACACAGATAATACAACTGATACAACATATGACAGAAGCTCGAAACAAATGAGAATCATTGAAAAGCCCTATTGCACTAACGGATCGTGCTTCCTACTCCAGTATAGAGGACCGGCGATAACGGGCCTGCAAGGGATGCACTGCAGGCGGGCGCCCCTGTTTGGGACTTTCTTCCATGGCCTAACGTCAATGTTCTGAAATGCTCTATAGGGAATAAATTTTGAGTTCTGTGTCTATGCGTGACAGGTGACAGCGTCACAAGTGGTGACATATGACAGTGACATGTGATGCTATCTGTGTTGTGCTTTAAAATAAAAACATTGGTGCATTCAGCAGACGCAATCGCTGACTAATCGATTAGTGATTTTCTGCTGAATGCCACATAAATTGTCGATTAGTTATCATTTGATGACTTATCGGTCGCCATTTTAAACATCGGGTTTGAAATATGATTACTTAGCGAAACGAAACAAGATTGACGTATGACGTGTGACTAACAAGTGTATCATGTATTTTACATGTATTTTAAGACTGATTTTAAGTTATCTGCTATCTTAACAAAACAAGAATTGAATGCAAGGAAGGCATATAAATCAGGCTGATAAAATAAATCAGCAATAAAACAAAAATGGAAAAATGTGACAGTTGTCATAACCTATTTCGTATGTACATGAAAGAATACCATTCAGAAGAATCGTTAGCGATTACACATCGCTAAGTAATCGATTAGTCATCACAGTTTTCTGCTGAATGCAGCCATTATTTTTCTTTGTAATTTAAACTAGGTACGATTAATTACAGGGACCCGATCCGTCAAATCTCCGTAAACTGCGCATGTGCAAGGCGAAGGAGATTGAATGTGTCAAACCCTGGTCAAACCACAGTATGATAGATAAGGGATAACCAATTTTACAGAATACATCACCCAATGGATTCTGTGTTAATACTGTGGTTTAACACTTCAACAGAAATTTTTAATTAAGGTGCAGTTAAGGGGGATCTTGTCTTGTAGTCGAAGGTTTATTATTGTACTTTAATCTTTGATATTGTTATGTGTTTGTATGTCTTTAAAAATCACAATATAGTAGTTCATTAATCAAAAATTTAAAATATGTATTGTGATTATTTACAAATTTAATAACAATTTAACTACAAAGATATTTTATTCATATAGATACCCCTAATTAAAAAAAAAGTATTGTGATTATTCACTAATATATAACTACCAGGATATTTCACTCATCTACCATTAATTCACCTCTGCTATTAGAGGGCACTGCAAATTTGTAAGTGCTGCACAAACTTGAAAAATAAAGCGAAGTTAGAATATTATCATGAATTGAAAAACATTTAATTCTTCTGCTTGCTTGTTCTACATGAATTCGTCCTCTGGTCACTGTCCTAATACAAGAAGTTACTTGTTCTTTAGTAAACTGTGGTATCGTTTTAGAAATGAAGTGATGAAAACTAACATCTGGTGGTAATACGTGAGCTAATAAAAATCCCTTATCTGCAAGAATTAAATCACCAGGTCTCATTTGATGCACAATACCACCATCCTGGACATTTTTTTTGTTTGATGTAAAAATCACTACAAAACGTTACTACTCCGTTAGGAGCTACAGCAAACAAACCTTTGAAACTATTTATGTGTTTATAAACCTATAAGTTGGTTTTTGATATATCACTTCTGTACAATCCACAATATCGACGGCGGAAAGGCAGGACCTCGTAACTGAAAAATTTGTACATATAAAATGAGTTACTTTGGTTTTCGCTTTAGAATAAGTGTATCAGCACCTATTAAACAGTGGTTACAGCTGGGAAAATTTTCGGAAGGCTTTCCCAGCTGTAACCGCTGTTTAATAGGTTAAACCGTTGATTGATGTATATCAATATTTCAATCAACGGTTAAACTTATTCTAAAGCGAAAACTGAAGTAACTCATTTTATACAACTGTTTCAGTTACGAGGTCCTACCTTTCCACCGTCGATATGTAAAAGTGCTGTAAACTAGTAGGTGGACATATTTATTTTTAAGTTGTGATGGTATATTTTTTATTAGCTGGATGAACAAAGTTTCATGCATAACGATTAACAATGTATACATAATATTTGCAATAGTCCCTCTACTGCAGCCAGGTATGTCCAACAAATTTAAACGTAATTGCAGCAGTGTCATGAATAATTTTATTGATCTTATTTAAAGTTATACATACTTCTTTAGGCACGATTGGGGAAAATGTTGAGGATGAATTTTTATAAAAACGACAGTATGATGTACATGCACACACACAGACTGTATAAAGTTAGTTGCTAATTCTTTTAAGTTACATAGATATTAATACAAATAAAGTGTGAAAAAGATATATCAGTGTTTTTAGTAAATATATTTCTTGATAATTTTTGGTCTTTGGATTAGTCTTCTTCGGGAATATGATAATAAGTATTAAAATATGATGAAAAGAAGATTAAAAACAATAAAAACAATCTTAATATTATTTGTAAAATCTGTCAAAATAATTTATTTTCTTATCAATTTTACAGCCATAACACACTGACTTACACAGTTGTCATGATTGATAACTATAGTCAAGCAATGTTGGCCGCTGTTATATTTTGGATAGGTGACCATGCCCCGCTAACTCTAATAAAAAACATGTAATCGTATTTATTTTCCTTCCGTTTAGTCAGAGGCGCTGATGTCGGCATTGTGATTGGTGGAACATGACTTTTGACAAATCCTGCGCTATCTGTGAATCTGTAATCTGTGTTCGTGTTCGTTCGTTCGTTGTCGTTCACTTATTTTATATGGTCGGTTATGTGATGTGTTTGGTGTTTGTGTTTAGTTTGTGTCACCATAAAAAGCTGATATTCAGTCGTGTTTTTTGATATTTTTGTTATTTCATAATCGAGTACCTTTTTAAAGGTAAGTTTTTCTGATTGTAGGTTCTGTTTATCCAACAGTTTTAAAATACACATTTTATTTCGCGTTTTGTTGTTGGGTCTAATGGCCGATCAGCTGTTGTGTGCAGCCGATAAATTCAACAAGTAAACATATATTTAATCGAAATTAAATACTCATATTTCTATTTAAAATGTCACATTATTGTATAAATAAATAATTAAGAAACAAAAGTTGTTTGTGTTTTACCTTTATTGACCACTTGAATAAAATCATATTAAATATTGGAAGTACCGTATGGAGGCTATGGTGTACCTAGCGTGGAGGCTAGATAACGCTACCCTTCCTATCCAATCAACAGCAAGAACGTTTAAAATTTCACACCTATCATGTCGAAGCTACAGACCACTTATGTGGAGGCCAGATTTGTAGTATCCTTCCAATTTTCCAGGTGCTGAAATACGTGACATATTTTTTGAAGGGTAAGATCGCATTCTACCAAATCACACAACACTTTTTTCTATGTAGGTGACCACTTAGGAACATCTTACGTTGTTGCTTTGCCTTAGTTTTTTTTAAATTTTTGCTATTTTAATAAAAAAATTTGGTAAGTAATAAGTAGAGACTGGAAAATATGCACTAAAAAATGTCTAAAATATGCATGCAATATGCATTTTAAAACAAGCTGAATATGCACAATTAACATGCAAATATGCATTTATATATGCACTTATTTTTATATGAATAATTTTATGGTTTACGTTAAATACATAAATAAATAAAAAATAATAAAAATAAATAAATAGGTTTGAATTTAAACCAAATTGTATTATTATTTCTTAATATATTTTTTTAACTTCAGGTTTTGTGACAAATAAAACGGCAAAATATTTTATTTTGACCACAAGATAAATAAGAGTACAATAAAATAAATGTACATATTTTTATTGTTACAATATTGATTCATATTTTCTAAACTAATATTATAAAAAGAGTACAATAAAACAAATTTACATATTTTTATTGTTACAATAAATAATCATATATTGATTCATATTTTCTAAACTAATATTATGTCTTCTATCTGTTAATATTTGTTTATAGGCAGAAAAAGATCTCTCAACGTCACAAGATGTAATTGGGGCATATTTAAACTTTGCTATTAGAGACGGATCCATATTAATATTTTCATCGAAGTTTCCAAAATTGATTATATTATTTATTGAACGCAATAAAGTGAAACCCTCATTTTTGTTTAAAACGTCATCAAGTTTATCTTTAATTTTTACTCCAATTTCCCCATTCAGATTTGTTATTTTCTGTTTAACCGAATCAACAATAGACATACTATTGTGAAGACATAAATTTTGAGCCTCTAATTTTGTAATTGAACTTTCAATGATATCGAAATTCGATTTTATATACAACAATTGATTTTTAATAGACTTTTCTTTAAAAATATTTTGACAGTTATCAATAGCGGTACAAGTCGGATCAAAACTTGAAATAACGCTTTTGATGTCGTCGTAGTGTTCAGATAAAAATATAGCACTTTTAAGCCAAGTTCCCCATCTGGTTAATACTGGTTCTGGTGGTAAAGGAATATCGGGAAGCATCTCCCTATATACCTGTACACGTAGTGGTGCTTTCAGAAATACTTTTTTTACATTATTTATTAAGGTGTTTACATTGGGAAATTCAATTCTAACTTTCTCTGCAACTCTGTTTAGGCCGTGCGCCAAACATGTACAGTGAATTAAATTAGGGAAAAAGATTTTAAGATTGGATGCAGCTTTCATCATATATGAGGCGGCATCACTAAGCATTAATAATATTTTTTCAAATGGTACTTGATCAGGTAAAAAAAAATTTGTTAGGGATTCGTTAACAAATCTAGCTATTGTAGCATAGTTTGTTTTTTCCAAACATTTTACACTAATTAAGTATGAGTTTTTAAAATCGCCAGAGTCGTTAAGAACTCCAACAATTAGATTCGCAATTTGTCGACCCTTTGTATCCGTTGTTTCGTCGACGGAAATCCAAAGATATTCGGCTTTTAACTGATTTTTAATACTCGTCATCACATCTTTGTAACATGCACTGACATATTTTTTCCGAAGAGTTGAAGAACTTGGTATTTGAGCTGGTTTATCTTTAATCTTGCAATAAGTTTTTAAAAAGTTTTGACACGATTTATGTTCTAACTTGTGCAGAGGGATATTGCAGTTCAAAAAAAAAATGGCATAAATCCTTTGCAAAGGTTTCTTGCCCAACTGACGTATTCTGAATCTGCAAACTGTTCTGTAGAATCTGCTGGCGAGGTTTATTATCATTTTTTGATAGCTTAGTTTGGTGAAGTGAAGTTTTTATGTGTTGAACTACTTGGAATTTCTTTTGACATGGAATCTGGAATATAATGATAATGATGTTTTAGATGTTTTCGTAAATAGATACCTACATTAAAATGATCAAACTTTTTAAACCTCCCCCAATTTTTTTTTATTTCTCAAAGTGAAATTGAAATCGTCAAACAATAAAGTACAGTCAGTGTACCGTAGTATACAGGGTGGGCCACTCTCAACACCTCGCTCTGTATAAGCCAAACCGTTGCAAACTTTAAAAAACAGTTTTTGAAGAAATGGGACGGTTTGTCATTTTAGAATAGACAGACACATAGATGTGCAAAGAAGTTTGATAAGTTTAAAAATCTATTGAAGTGGAGAACTTACCTTTTTATCACAAATGGTGCAAAACATACTTTCACTGTCGATAACTTTTAGATGATTGTTACTTCCAATCCAACTTCTGAGAAGACTTGATTTTTCCCTTGCTACTTTAGGCATTTTCACAATAATAATAAAATGATTTTTTTACACAGTATAGTCAATAACTTGCAATCACAAAAGTTGAATAATCGGCGATTGATTTAAGACTAACCATTCATAAAATAAAATAATCTATCCTACCCTTAAAATGCTTAAAATTTCGTTTTGGTTGGTTTTCCCAGAATAATTCATAGTTGGCCGACACCAGCAGAAAGTACAGGTAATATTTGTAATGTTATTCAAAATATAATCGGTATTTACTTAGGTAATTTGTAAATTCTGAGAAGTCTATAAATCTTAAATATCCGGATAATGATACCTGCAGCTATAAATAACGCCCATTATGTTTATGGGTACAACAACAAAGGAGCTTAACAGCAAAATATTTACTTTCACATTTTATTTTAATGGATGTTGATGTTACTAATATATACCTTATTTTTAAATGGGGTAGAGTAAATTCCCATCAAAATATGCATTTATATGCTCTTAAATCTCCAAATATGCAAGGCATATGCATTTATGAAAAACATGAGAAATATGCAGCATATATATGCATATGCATTTTGCATATAATCCAGTCTTTAGTAATAAGTATTAAAATTAGTTTAATATTTAAATAAAATACAAATACACTATTTAAAATGTTTATTTCATTGAAATCATATAATAGAAGTATAACTTCTTAGGTGCGTACAAAATACAACATTCTTTTTTTTTTTGAAAATTATATTTCACCCATCCATGATAATATTCTAACTGAATATTACTTAGCATATTAAATATTAATCAGTATTTCAATATACAGTAGTTGTTATTCCCATGTACACTTTCACTAAATTATTATCGTTCTTGATATGCTGAAATGGAAATCTATATTTGACAAATTATCTAATTTTAGTTTCAGCCGAGTATTCTCTTATTCAAGAAAATACATTTCTGTCTTGTTGTGCACTACTTGATGTGATACCACTTGAATGAGATGATTATGGTTGACTTTCAAGTGGTAATGAAGATGTAGAGAGTCTACATCTACAATCCATTAAATCCATTGAATAAAACCAAAAAAAACAGTGGTAAACATTTCTGAGATTTAATGCTCGTACTTGTAGTTTGCACACTAAAACAAAACAAATAATATTTTATAGGTAGTTATCAAAAAAGACAATAATACATTATTATTGTACCTGTGATACACATTTTTTATAGACACAAGCCTTGTTAGTCATATCATATTGCTTTCAATCTTATAAATTACACAAAATCAAGGAAATAAACACAAGATAGTGCTACTACATTTCTTCAGCATCTTCACCAGTTCTATTTGAAAATATGGTGAGAGATTTTCTTTATCTTCTTCATAAAAGTAGCAGCAACATAATTATAATGAGTAGTTTTACTCCGTTCTACAGATTTCCTAAAAATATGGTGTCATTATACCCTCAATTTACAATTTTAGATATTTTAGTACTTACAATATCAATGATAACCATTCGGGTACCCAACACATTACCATTTTATAGAAATTAAATAATAATAACGTACAAGCTATATAAATATTCCATTTCTACAAACAAAAATAAAACTTGACGTCTATCAAATGTCACTGTCACAAATACCGGGAGAGATTAAATATCCAGCACGCAAGGGAGAGATTAAATATCCAGCACGCAACCGCGCTGTTGCCAGATTTACATATTTTCTATTAGCGGGAATTTTAAAATCTCGAATGCGAGTTGGTTTAAAATTTGACAGTTGTGTTTTCTCGAATCGGAATCTTAACCTTACTTTTGTGATTATTTATTTACAAATATGTAAATAAATTCAAACAAGTATTGTATGTACCTACTGTGTTATAATTTAAAACTCTTAATTATGTTAGTCTTTAAAAAAAATGAAGCCCACAAAAATACACTTGTTTACAGTGCAAATGATTTTTTAATGGAAATAGGGATTTAGGATTTCATTTGCAGGAAAAACATGGGCAACCTACCCAGTTCGTAAAATTGCAATTCAAAAACTCTTTAGGTAAGTATGGGTAACTTTCGCATTATTATTTATTTTTTAAGTATTAAGGTTGATGTTGATATCAAAAAGTTAGATTTCAAAGGTAGTTTTATGTAGGTAGATACTAGATAGAGGCCATTCCACGAACATACATCTGTTCCAGACCATCGCGACAACGAATATTTTAGTGTGCAACATAAGAAGTACTAAACTAAATTGCAAATTCCATTCTTGTTTATTGGAATAATTTCTAGAGCCATTTACTTTCATACTTCTTATGTTGCACATTAAAATATTCGTTGTTGCGATGGTCTGGAACAGACATATATTTGTGGAATGGCCCATACAAGTAAGCTATGAGTAGTATAACTTCCCATGTAGTCACCTGTTATGTTTTTGTAGATTTTACTGTCTGGATGGCTCAGGAAGAGACACAAAATAATATTCAGTACTGCAATCACAGGAGTACATAGAGTACGTAGAGATATAAGAAAACAGCTGTTCAACATCACCTGACACCGTTTAGTTTTTAGAAAATGAAAAGTCTTTAGGTTGAATGCGATCTGCAGTATCTTGCATTGCTACATAATGAATGTGTTTATATATGGTATTTTTTATTGAATAATCTATACAGGAACAACTAAATGAATGTATACATATATTGCAGACATTGCATTTAGTTTTTTAGAGCAGCAAGTTTTTTTGTGTTTCAACAAGGTATTCAGTTTTTTTTTTCTTTTAGTATATACACATTATTATCTTGTAAAATAGCAAGCTAATACAGTTCGGTATCTAGACGTTATGGAGCATTCAACAGGTTTACCTTTTTTAAGCTTTATAACCCTTTCAACAGTTTTATTCCTTAAAAACAATAACAACTGATTTTCAATGGTCATATTATTGGTATTTTAATTCCATAATCCTTCCTATAACAATAGGTGCATTGTTGGAAGTTATTACAGTAGTTCTGCTGGAAATACTTACCAAAATTGTATGTATCTGCATCATTTAGAATTTTACCCAAACACCTATTAATACTCTATCTGAATCTAACATGTATTGCAGCTCTTTCAATGTCTTGTATACATAGGATTTTTTCAGAATCAGATATTTCATTAAGATTTACTTACCATGCCTTGTCTATGTACCAGGGACATAACAGTCTATTAGGAACAGAACCCATTACATTCAGGCATTGTAAAAAGTGTTAGTTATGTCTGATATGAAAACATTTGACTATATAATACCAGCACACTCATGTATTTTTTCAAAAAAAGTTGGTAAATAAAAGTATTTTTTATGAGCCCATGAGTTCCATTAGTTGCGATAAGCGATTTACCAAACTTAATTAATATTTCCTTTTGCACAGTATTCATGGAAACACATAAGACAAAAATCATTATTGTTTAATTCGGGAGGATTATCAATAATTGAATCGTTTATTTCAGAAAGGGGTCAAGTCACAAGTATCCACTTTTGAGAAAATAAAGTTTACACACTGTTTACATTCAACAAACAATCACATTATATAAAATAAAAATTCTACCTAGCAACCTGGAGTATTTGTTAAAAAATGTTGTATTTTTTAAAAATGTATCTTGTTAAATTGTTTAAGAAAAAAAATTAATTTTTTGCACTCATTTTGTCAAGATTTGTCACTTGACCTCTTTCTGAAATAAACGATTCAATTAGTATGCCCTGTTGTTTGTAAAATAATATTGGACATAACCCGGTCTGTAAGCATTCACTTACCCACAAATGAACACTGGTTGCGTCATCTTTGTGCCCATCTTTCAAATCAACGTCATAGGAGTGTTTAATGTTCGTGTTATCTTTTCTTGTAAGTAAATCAACTCTCAATAATATTTAAAAAATGGATTAGTGGTAACATTTTTATTTTAAATTATATTGTGTATATGTAAATATTTTACTTACATTTTTGAATATGCCCATAATGTGTTTTAAAATATGTTACTTTTATGTATTGTAATATTCCTGCACAACAATCAGTTTAAATATTTTTAGATATTAGTATTTGATTAGTACACGAAATGCAGAGATGTTCTCTCTTCTATCTTAAGAGCTGATTTAATCTCTACTTGTATCTGTAAAGTTTATCATTTTTCCCATAGACAATTTCAACACTTCCGGTTCCTCAGCGTCTATCCAAACCTGTTACGATGACATAATCATATTTCTCTTCTCTTTCTCTAGGTAATCTAGTCTAGTAATTAATTCTCGAACTGTCTTGTTTGTATTAAATATCTTAATTATGTACTTATTTTATTTTTATAATGAAAATTAATAAATCAACCATATGCGGCACAGGATACAAATGTTTTCGGAAATATATCTATAAAAATTTAATTACCTCTTTTGTATATGACATATCGATACATTTTTGGCAAAGTAGCGTAAGTGACATTTTTGAAAATCATGTTTTTCCCATTAAACTAACGCTATTATTGTTCAGAAGGTACTGCCAAAGTGTAGTAAGCCTATACATATATATTATGTTTAAAGTAATTCTAGGCTTACTACACTTTGGTAGTAATTTCTAAACAATAATAGTGTTAGTTTAATGGAAAAACATGTTTTTCCCCAAAAATGTCACTTACGTTACTTTGCCAAAAATATATCGATATAATATAATAAGTAAAAACTATTTTTATAGCTAGGAATTACTTTATTGAACAGTCTTAACCTTGGGATGACCAAGCGGGGGAAATTGTGACCCCAGCTTATGTTTTTCTTTAATAAATTCAAAAGTATTTTCAATTTTTAACTCATTATTTTTTTATTTGACTTTAATATCATTCTAGATATCCTCATATTTTGAAATAAAAAGAATTCCCTATATTTTACGAATAAAAAATATATTCTGAAGTTGATGTTTAGTAAAATAGCGTCTATTATGTGTAATTCCAAGTAGTGTTACGCTAATGACGTCGACTTTGCAAAGTAACAAGGCACTTACTCAACATACACACTACACATGACACTAATACTCATGTTGTGACTGGCTGAATGACATAAAGTCCATGCCATAAAAAAAATTAAAAAAAAATAAAAAAAAAACTTCACTTTTTTGTTAAATGTTATTTTTGACCATTTCCCCCCCCCCCCCCTTGGTCATCCGTGTAACAAAAAAAAGGTTGGTCATCGGAAGGTTAAACCTGTTCATAAATTTTGTTACTATATTTTTTAACTCCGATTATAACAATAATAACTTTTTAGTTTAGATTTAGGTCAAAGTCTGTAATGTCATGTTTTATGTATAGTATTTTTACTACAAAAGCGATATTACGTAGGTCAAAATTTTTGACGTAAGAGAACTGTCAAAACATTAGAATGTGACTTTTCATTATTGTCATTTTATTATAAACATGGCAATAATGAAAAGTCACAATCTGATGTTTTGACAGTTATCTTACGTCAAAAATTTTAACCTACGTAATATCGCTTTTGTAGTAAAAATACTATATTTTTTAGCCCTAACACATTTGTAGGTAGCAAATCATATTTGTTATTCTTATCTTATTTTAATTATGTTCATTTTTTTGATTTAACGAAATAAACCTATCAATAAAAAAACTGTTGTTTAGTTGTGTACACCCAAAAACTAACTTGATGTAATACAGATGTCAATTGAATATGACGTAAATACATGTCATAAAGATGTCTTACGTCACAAAATTACCACAATAAAACGTTGCCACTAATTGCTCAATTTAATGTCATTCAAGTTAGATGTCATGAATAGGGCTTTTTATTCACAGTCATTTGTTTTGAGCTTCTGTCATGTGTCACATAATATTAATATATATACGTCATACGTTATTGGTAATACCAATTATACAAATCAAAGACGTATGGCGTAAATATATTAATATTGTATGACACATGACAGGAGCTCGAAACAAATGACAATCGATGAAAAGCCCTATTGATGGCAAATTGGTCATTAAACCTGACATCATATTTTGGTCATGTTTAGGTCTCCTACCAATTAAGACTAAAAAAACATGTCATTTAGACTTCACTCTGTTGGCTGGTCAGTTAAAGGATTTGAAATATATGGATTACTGAATTTTAAAGAAAGCTGCATTAAATATAATGAAAAAAGACAACCTATGACAATAAAACATTAATTGTTAGTCTTTGTTCTGCTCATACTTAACATAATCGTCCTATTTGAAGTCCACATACTGTGTAATAAAACTTAAAGCCACTTTGTGGGCGTTTTTGACATTTTCATAATTGTCTTTAATAGTAAAATGTATGTGTAACACAATAGATGTAAAATTATTATTATTAACACATTTACGGACACACTTTGCCTGTAGCCACGTCTTCTTATGGAGCAAATGACTTCATATGCAGTCGTGTCTGTGAATGTGTTAAATAATTAACAGAAAAAATTATTTTAATTGCTTTAGCTTTCAATATAAACCACAATAATACCACCATTAATTTTTAAGTATATTATGTAAGAAAATAGAATTTACCTAATAACTCACCTCGCCGCCAGGTAAAGTAAAGGTGCTACGTCACTGAAATGTTTTTTCATTTTGATTTATTTTGTTGCTTTAGTTAGCAGATACATGATGGGAATTATTCATACAATACATATTAATACTATTAAAACTAATACATATGAATACTATTAAAACTAATACATATTAATATTCTAAATAATTATTTAATACTAAAATAAAGAAAAATGTCTATCTATACTACATTAATTGAGACATTTTCACTTTTCTTTTCGCAGGATCCTTGGGATTTTAAAGCTGTGTCTCTATCTTTATCTTGTTTTGTACAATAATTATTGTTTGAGAATGGCATACATACATAATAAGATGCTTCATGTTTTTGTACTCCTGTGACTGCAGTACTGAATATTATTTTGTTTCTCTTCCTGTGCCATCCACACAGTAAAATCTACAAAAACAACAGATGATTACATGGGAAGTTATACCAGTCTATATTCCTTGGTTATACCACAGTATAGGAGGAATTCCTCCTAGGCTGTGGTTATACTACTTATAGCTTACTTTTATCTAATATCTACCTACATAAAACTACCTTTGATATCAACATCAACCTTAATACTTAAAAAATAAATAATAATGTGGAAGTTATTCCATACCTACCTAAAGAGTTTTTGAATTGAAATTTTACCAACTGGGTAGGTTGCCCATGTTTTTCCTGCAAATGAAATCGTAAATCCCTATTGCCATTAATTTGCACTGTAAACAAGTATATCTCTTTTGGGCTTAATCTTTTTAGGACTAACATAATTAAGCGTTTTAAATTATAACACAGTACATACAATACTTGTTTTAATTTATTTAAATTTGTAAATAAATAATCACAAAAGTAAGGTTAAGATTCGGATGTCAAATTTTAAACCAATTCGCATTAGAAATTTTAAAATTCCCGCTATGTAAATCTGGCAACAGCGCGGTTGCGTGCTGGGAGAGATTAAATATCCAGCACGCAACCGCGCTGTTGCCAGATTTACATAGCGGGAATTTTAAAATTTCTAATGCGAATTGGTTTAAAATTTGACATCCGAATCTTAACCTTACTTTTGTGATTATTTATTTACAAATGTAAATAAATTAAAACAAGTATTGTATGTACTGTGTTATAATTTAAAACGCTTAATTATGTTAGTCCTAAAAAAATTAAGCCCAAAAGAGATATACTTGTTTACAGTGCAAATTAATGGCAATAGGGATTTACGATTTCATTTGCAGGAAAAACATGGGCAACCTACCCAGTTGGTAAAATTTCAATTCAAAAACTCTTTAGGTAGGTATGGAATAACTTCCACATTATTTATTTTTTAAGTATTAAGGTTGATGTTGATATCAAAGGTAGTTTTATGTAGGTAGATATTAGATAAAAGTAAGCTATAAGTAGTATAACCACAGCCTAGGAGGAATTCCTCCTATACTGTGGTATAACCAAGGAATATATACCTCGTCCAATTTACTTACCGTTGCACGTCATCCGCGCCATAGCCTGTGACACGATACCAACACGAAATATCTAGGCGGTAGGTGTGTTCCCCTTTAGAATCATTTTGATTCTAAAAAAGAACACACCCACCGCCTAAATATTTCGTGTTGGTATCGTGTCACAGGCTATGGCGCGGATGACGTGCAACGGTAAGTAAATTGGACGAGGTATAGACTGGTATAACTTCCCATGTAATCATCTGTTGTTTTTGTAGATTTTACTGTGTGGATGGCACAGGAAGAGAAACAAAATAATATTCAGTACTGCAGTCACAGGAGTACAAAAACATGAAGCATCTTATTATGTATGTATGCCATTCTCAAACAATAATTATTGTACAAAACAAGATAAAGATAGAGACACAGCTTTAAAATCCCAAGGATCCTGCGAAAAGAAAAGTGAAAATGTTGTCTCAATTAATGTAGTATAGATAGACATTTTTCTTTATTTTAGTATTAAATAATTATTTAGAATATTAATATGTATTAGTTTTAATAGTATTAATATGTATTGTATGAATAATTCCCATCATGTATCTGCTAGCTAAAGCAACAAAATAAATCAAAATGAAAAAACATTTCAGTGACGTAGCACCTTTACTTTACCTGGCGGCGAGGTGAGTTATTAGGTAAATTCTATTTTCTTACATAATATACTTAAAAATTAATGGTGGTATTATTGTGGTTTATATTGAAAGCCAAAGCAATTAAAATAATTTTTTGTGTTAATTATTTAACACATTCACAGACACGACTGCATATGAAGTCATTTGCTCCATAAGAAGACGTGGCTACAGGCAAAGCTTGTCCGTAAATGTGTTAATAATAATAATTTTACATCTATTGTGTTACACATACATTTTACTATTAAAGACAATTATGAAAATGTCAAAAACGCCCACAAAGTGGCTTTAAGTTTTATTACACAGTATGTGGACTTCAAATAGGACGATTATGTTAAGTATGAGCAGAACAAAGACTAACAATTAATGTTTTATTGTCATAGGTTGTCTTTTTTCATTATATTTAATGCAGCTTTCTTTAAAATTCAGTAATCCATATATTTCAAATCCTTTAACTGACCAGCCAACAGAGTGAAGTCTAAATGACATGTTTTTTTAGTCTTAATTGGTAGGAGACCTAAACATGACCAAAATATGATGTCAGGTTTAATGACCAATTTGCCATCAATAGGGCTTTTCATCGATTGTCATTTGTTTCGAGCTCCTGTCATGTGTCATACAATATTAATATATCTACGCCATACGTCTTTGATTTGTATCATTGGTATTACCAATAACGTATGACGTATATATATTAATATTATGTGACACATGACAGAAGCTCGAAACAAATGACTGTGAATAAAAATCCCTATTCATCACATCTAACTTGAATGACATTAAATTGAGCAATTAGTGACAACGTTTTATTGTGGTAATTTTGTGACGTAAGACATAAATGAAGTCTTTAGGATGACATTTTGACCATAGAAAGACATCTTTATGACATGTATTTACGTCATATTCAATTGACATCTGTATTACATCAAGTTAGTTTTTGGGTGTACACAACTAAACAACAGTTTTTTTATTGATAGGTTTATTTCGTTAAATCAAAAAAATGAATATAATTAAAATAAGATAAGAATAACAAATATGATTTGCTACCTACAAATGTGTTAGGGTTAAAAAATATAGTATTTTTACTACAAAAGCGATATTACGTAGGTCAAAATTTTTGACGTAAGATAACTGTCAAAACATTAGAATGTGACTTTTCATTATTGCCATGTTTATAATAAAATGACAATAATGAAAAGTCACATTCTAATGTTTTGACAGTTCTCTTACGTCAAAAATTTTGACCTACGTAATATCGCTTTTGTAGTAAAAATACTATACATAAAACATGACATTACACATTTTGACCTAAATCTAAACTAAAAAGTTATTATTGTTATAATCGGAGTTAAAAAATATAGTAACAAAATTTATGAACAGGTTTAACCTTCCGATGACCAACCTTTTTTTTGTTACACGGATGACCAAGGGGGGGGGGGAATGGTCAAAAATAACATTTAACAAAAAAATGAAGTTTTTTTTTTATTTTTTTTAAATTTTTTTTATGGCATGGACTTTATGTCATTCAGCCAGTCACAACATGAGTATTAGTGTCATGTGTAGTGTGTATGTTGAGTAAGTGCCTTGTTACTTTGCAAAGTCGACGTCATTAGCGTAACACTACTTGGAATTACACATAATAGACGCTATTTTACTAAACATCAACTTCAGAATATATTTTTTATTCGTAAAATATAGGGAATTCTTTTTATTTCAAAATATGAGGATATCTAGAATGATATTAAAGTCAAATAAAAAAATAATGAGTTAAAAATTGAAAATACTTTTGAATTTATTAAAGAAAAACATAAGCTGGGGTCACAATTTCCCCCGCTTGGTCATCCGAAGGTTAAGACTGTTCAATAAAGTAATTCCTAGCTATAAAAATAGTTTTTACTTATTATATATCGATATATTTTTGGCAAAGTAACGTAAGTGACATTTTTGGGGAAAAACATGTTTTTCCATTAAACTAACACTATTATTGTTTAGAAGTTACTACCAAAGTGTAGTAAGCCTAGAATTACTTTAAACATAATATATATGTATGTATAGGCTTACTACACTTTGGCAGTACCTTCTGAACAATAATAGCGTTAGTTTAATGGGAAAAACATGATTTTCAAAAATGTCACTTACGCTACTTTGCCAAAAATGTATCGATATGTCGTATACAAAAGAGGTAATTAAATTCTTATAAATATATTTCCGAAAACATTTGTATCCTGTGCCGCATATGGTTGATTTATTAATTTTCATTATAAAAATAAAATAAGTACATAATTAAGATATTTAATACAAACAAGACAGTTCGAGAATTAATTACTAGACTAGATTACCTAGAGAAAGAAAAGAGAAATATGATTATGTCATCGTAACAGGTTTGGATATAGACGCTGAGGAACCGGAAGTGTTGAAATTGTCTATGGGAAAAATGATAAACTTTACAGATACAAGTAGAGATTAAATCAGCTCTTAAGATAGAAGAGAGAACATCTCTGCATTTCGTGTACTAATCAAATACTAATATCTAAAAATATTTAAACTGATTGTTGTGCAGGAATATTACAATACATAAAAGTAACATATTTTAAAACACATTATGGGCATATTCAAAAATGTAAGTAAAATATTTACATATACACAATATAATTTAAAACAAAAATGTTACCACTAATCCATTTTTTAAATATTATTGAGAGTTGATTTACTTACAAGAAAAGATAACACGAACATTAAACACTCCTATGACGTTGATTTGAAAGATGGATGTAGGCACAAAGATGACGCAACCAGTGTTCATTTGTGGGTAAGTGAATGCTTACAGACCGGGTTATGTCCAATATTATTTTACAAACAACAGGGCATACTAATTGAATAGTTTATTTCAGAAAGAGGTCAAGTGACAAATCTTGACAAAATGAGTGCAAAAAATTAATTTTTTTTCTTAAACAATTTAACAAGATACATTTTTAAAAAATACAACATTTTTTAACAAATACTCCAGGTTGCTAGGTAGAATTTTTATTTTATATAATGTGATTGTTGAATGTAAACAGTGTGTAAACTTGATTTTCTCAAAAGTGGATACTTGTGACTTGACCCCTTTCTGAAATAAACGATTCAATTATTGATAATCCTCCCGAATTAAACAATAATGATTTTTGTCTTATGTGTTTCCATGAATACTGTGCAAAAGGAAATATTAATTAAGTTTGGTAAATCGCTTATCGCAACTAATGGAACTCATGGGCTCATAAAAAATACTTTTATTTACCAACTTTTTTTGAAAAAATACTTGAGTGTGCTGGTATTATATAGTCAAATGTTTTCATATCAGACATAACTAACACTTTTTACAATGCCTGAATGTAATGGGTTCTGTTCCTAATAGACTGTTATGTCCCTGGTACATAGACAGGGCATGGCAAGTAAATCTTAATGAAATATCTGATTCTGAAAAAATCCTATGTATACAAGACATTGAAAGAGCTGCAATATATGTTAGATTCAGATAGAGTATTAATAGGTGTTTGGGTAAAATTCTAAATGATGCAGATACATACAATTTTGGTAAGTATTTCCAGCAGAACTACTGTAATAACTTCCAACAATGCACCTATTGTTATAGGAAGGATTATGGAATTAAAATACCAGTAATATGACCATTGAAAATCAGTTGTTATTGTTTTTAAGGAATAAAACTGTTGAAAGGGTTATAAAGCTTAAAAAAGGTAAACCTGTTGAATGCTCCATAACGTCTAGATACCGAACTGTATTAGCTTGCTATTTTACAAGATAATAATGTGTATATACTAAAAGAAAAAAAAAACTGAATACCTTGTTGAAACACAAAAAAACTTGCTGCTCTAAAAAACTAAATGCAATGTCTGCAATATAATGTATACATTCATTTAGTTGTTCCTGTATAGATTATTCAATAAAAAATACCATAACACATTCATTATGTAGCAATGCAAGATACTGCAGATCGCATTCAACCTAAAGACTTTTCATTTTCTAAAAACTAAACGGTGTCAGGTGATGTTGAACAGCTGTTTTCTTATATCTCTACTATGTACTCCTGTGACTGCAGTACTGAATATTATTTTGTGTCTCTTCCTGTGCCATCCAGACAGTAAAATCTACAAAAACATAACAGGTGACTACATGGGAAGTTATACTACTCATAGCTTACTTGTATGGGCCATTCCACAAATATATGTCTGTTCCAGACCATCGCAACAACGAATATTTTAATGTGCAACATAAGAAGTATGAAAGTAAATGGCTCTAAAAATTATTCCAATAAACAAGAATGGAATTTGCAATTTAGTTTAGTACTTCTTATGTTGCACACTAAAATATTCGTTGTCGCGATGGTCTGGAACAGATGTATGTTCGTGGAATGGCCTCTATCTAGTATCTACCTACATAAAACTACCTTTGAAATCTAACTTTTTGATATCAACATCAACCTTAATACTTAAAAAATAAATAATAATGCGAAAGTTACCCATACTTACCTAAAGAGTTTTTGAATTGCAATTTTACCAACTGGGTAGGTTGCCCATGTTTTTCCTGCAAATGAAATCCTAAATCCCTATTTGGTAATTATTTAGTGTTGACTCACCGCTCCCACAAGTCTGACAACTGTATATATGGTATCTGCCTTACCTTCTTATCATTTTAAAATTAACAATTAACTGCGCTCGGCTTTAATTTTTGTATTTATCTCATTTAAAAATGTGAAATTTTCACATCAATTTCAAATTATGGCCGCCATTACAGTATGCGCAGATCGCTTACGTATGGATTGATGACAGTTTATTTCTGCAATGTTGCCTAATTTAAAATTTTTTATAATTTCTTGTGCAAAGACGGAAGGTGCTTTATTTTTTTTTTAATTTTATTAATAATTAACAAAACACTCTACACTCTAATACCCGAAAGTTAGGTTTGGACCGAAGGGTTAGGTCTTCCTCCTTTGAGAAATTGTACTGTATAATACATAATATATTAATTTTTTAATTTTATTAATAATTAATATTATATTAATTGCAGACATAAACTGCATATTATATCAATTGCAGACATAAACATTGCAGAAATAAACTGTCATCAATCCATACGTAAGCGATCTGCGCATACTGTAATGGCGGCCATAATTTGAAATTGATGTGAAAATTTCACATTTTTAAATGAGATAAATACAAAAATTAAAGCCGAGCGCAGTTAATTGTTAATTTTAAAATGATAAGAAGGTAAGGCAGATACCATATATACAGTTGTCAGACTTGTGGGAGCGGTGAGTCAACACTAAATAATTACCCCCTATTTCCATTAAAAAATCATTTGCACTGTAAACAAGTGTATTTTTGTGAGCTTCATTTTTTTTAAAGACTAACATAATTAAGAGTTTTAAATTATAACACAGTAGGTACATACAATACTTGTTTGAATTTATTTACATATTTGTAAATAAATAATCACAAAAGTAAGGTTAAGATTCCGATTCGAGAAAACACAACTGTCAAATTTTAAACCAACTCGCATTCGAGATTTTAAAATTCCCGCTAATAGAAAATATGTAAATCTGGCAACAGCGCGGTTGCGTGCTGGATATTTAATCTCTCCCTTGCGTGCTGGATATTTAATCTCTCCCCACAAATACCACGTGTGAATTTAACTGACATTGACAGTTGACGGATCGGGTCCCTGTAATTAATCGTACCTATTTAAACTGAGTGTTTGTTTCCTTATATGAGTAATTTCACATTTTTGGATTTAAAATTATTATTGGAATACATAAAATCAAGTGCCACCAAATGGAAGTAACACAAGAAATCAGTGAGGAAACCTGTAAAATAGAATATCATGACTTGGATGATGCCCTTTTGTATGGCATTAAACAAGTTCAGGATTAATCCAATAGGCACGACCCATATGATTCTTTAGACTTAAATAAATGTCCAGTAAATACCGAAATAGAACAACATGGAAATGAAGAAAACCATCCATTCGAAGAAAACCAAGAAACTGAAAAAGGTTAGTATTAGTAAACTAGTATTTCTTCTTCCTTAAGGCTGTATGACACTATGCATTTTCTTGTATCATTTCTAATATCGTTTCTGATATCGTTTCTTGTATACATTTTCTTGTATCATTTCTTGTAGGTATATTTGTGCCCTGTATGACACTGTATCAAAAATTGTATGAAATTCGGCAAGTGATTGGTCGAAATTTTGTTTGTCACCCTGTGTCACGTTATGGTAGTACTGCATCTACAGACACAGCTGATTTTAAATATTTTATAAAATTTATAAACTTTTATATAATTAACATTTTAATGTTAACCAGAATTAAATTAGGTTAACCAAATTAGGAACTATTGTATTTTCGTCTATTAAAAAATTATGCACCATGAAACCTAAATTTATAGTTTGAACTTTACTAGGAGCTAAATATATGGTTATTAGTAGAACAGTAGTCCATACCAAACGGTATATTAGGTATCAATAAAAGATTTATAAATAATACCTACAAAAACACAAATAAATTCATCAATACATTATCCCATTTTCATTTCAGCCGCCATTATGAGTAAGTAATTTTGACATATTAGATGTTTTACCAGCAGGTTTTACGTTTTTGCTCTTTGCACAGAAATTGGCGCAGTTCTTGTACAATAATCTGTGCCTGACACAAATTCATGTATCGTTTCTGATATCGTTTCTTGTATCTGTGTATGACACTATGCATTTTTTTGACATATCAGAAACGATATTAGAAATGATACAAGAAAATGTATAGTGTCATACAGCCTTTAGCCTGTTTGCTTGCACTCCTGAACAAAGGCCTTCCCATGACTTCTCAATTCTTCTCTGTTTTGTGCTATTTGGTGCCCGTTTCTTCCTATTGTTGCTTTGATGTCATCTAGCCCAGCGGTTCTCAACCACTGTGTCGCGACCAATGAACTGTCAATATGGATGGAATGGCCCTGTCCCATTCAAATAGTGAAGCGAGATTGCCACCAACATACAAGAGAGAGGTTCTAGAGAGACAGAGAGAGGTGCTGGAAAATTTGACAGACTGTATAATTTGAGTTGCCTATATAAATGGACCCGATTGAATCAGTATTGACAGTTCGTTGAATGGACCTCATATTTTAACTTTCAGGGCTGATTGGCAGTACATATTTCAAAATTTAAATACTTTTTTGTATTTACAGAGTACAAAGTACCATACTTGGTGTTTAAGGGGGTCGTCTAGTAGTGTCTAGGCGGTATTTTTAATGCTTTGTTGGAATTTTTTTTTTTTTAGAAAAGGATTTAAATAAAATATTCTATAATTTTTATATCATATTTATTAACATTTTAACAAACTTTATGAATTTTTTAAAGTCGGTATAGTGTTTTTTTTAATTACATCAGCGAACAGGGACACATATAAAAAAAAAGTTTCTCAGCTGCTGCCATGATTTCGGCTGTTCTGCTTATCTGAAATCAAAAAATCAAACACCAGTTGAATTGTGAGACTTCAGGCTCTACATGGAACTAAAATAATGTCGATATTTCAAGAAATAATTTTTTTGCACACTTTACAAAAAAAATTCAATTTTTTCCACTTTTTTGGGAGTCTATTTAGCTATTAAAAAAAAATCTAACAAAGCAATCTCAATTATTTTAGTTCACTGTATAGCTATATATGTTATAAAGATACTGTGAAAATTTGAGCAAAATCGGTTCAATAGTTTTTGAGATTTTATGGCAGCAAATTGAAAAAAACGTGTTTCGAGAAAAACACGTTTGAAGGTTAATAATAAAAAAATGATCTCACCATCAATCTGCTATACCTGGACCATACAGTTCACCTTCTTCAAAAAAGTCCTGCAAAGCCGTTTTATGTTCTCTCTTTAAAACCCGGGCTTCTTTTGCGAAATCACTCAAGCGTCTCTCTGAATGGTCGATGCGAGGACTGTCCTGACATGCCCCGCTGAGCGAGCTCCCGTGCTATCCGTATACCTGCTCCGATATACGGTTGTAACTTTTAAACCACTTTCAATTTCGAAAAATCCTTTTACCCACGTCTTCTACACATATTTTAGATAATATTTATGCAAAAAAAAATAAATCGATTTTTTTCACCAGAGACACTAGACGACCCCCTTAAATCAGTTTAAATACTTTTCAGAATTGTTATTTGTATTTATCAAAACAAATACCTACTTTCCTAAAGTATTTGGGAGTTAAATAATTTTAAAAATATTTAAATACTAAATTAGTGACTGTTTTATATAAAGTGAAGAAGTCCTTGATTATGTTTTTATGTTACTTTTATATTTAGAATTATTTTACTTTTATATTTCCTCGATTTAAGTTGATATAGGCAACTCGAATTACACGGCCTGTCAAAGTTTCCAGTACCTTGTCTGTCTCTCTCTAGGACCTCTCTCTTGTATCGTGGCTGCATTAATTGTCTTCATGCCTATTCCATCCATATTGACAGTTCATTGGTCGCGACACACTGGTGTGCCAGAAGAACCTATCAGGTGTGTCGCGAGATTTACGAATACGATATTTTTATTTATATTTTTTACTTGTTATAATATACCAAAAAATAATATGCTTAATATATTCATCTATAGGTACTTACCTACCACTAGCAAAAATTTCTACATATAAGGGTGTCGCGAATCTGTAAGGAGTACGTTAGTGCGTCGCTGAGTAAAAAAGGTTGAGAACCGCTGGTCTAGCCATCGTTTTTGTGGTCTTCCTCTACTACGACTGTGCTCTCGTGGTCTCCAGTGTACAATGTTTCTTATCCACCTTTCGATGTTTTGTCATGCCACGTGTCCTACCCACCTCTGTGTTGTTCTTAATCTATTGGCTGATACCTCTGTAAGTGTGATCGTCTCCATTCCATAGGTCATACCTGGCAGAATACAGCTGTTGAATACTCTTTTCTTTAGATTTATTGGTATCTTTTTGTTTTTCAACACATCATTGAGTCTTCCTCAATGAACTGTCAATACTGATGGAATGGCCCGTCCCATTCAAATAGTCAATCAAGATTGCGGCCAACATACAAGAGAGAGGTCCTAGAGCGAGACAGAAAAAAACCATGGAAAAGTTGGGCCATGTAATTTGAGTTGCCTATATAAACTTAAATCGGGGAAATGGACCTCATCTTTTTAACTTGGTATCAGGGCTGATGGGCAAAATTTAAATATGTCAGAACTCTCTTCTTCATTAAAAGAAGTAGGTACTGGTCTTTCTTTTTGGCATAATATTCTATTTTGTATTTTTTAGAACTGTACCATGATACAGTGCGTCCATAAAGTAATGCATAAATTCATTATTTCATAAACCAGCGACTTACTAACCAGCGGAAAAATTTTCCTGGAAAAAAAAAGGATTTTCTGGCATAATATATCATACCAGTGACTTCATCCATCTGGGCGTGATGACCTCATCAATGATTTTGTAAATAAGGATATAGGTCATGTGATAGCTCATTTTAAAGGGGAATTCAATTCTCTAATCAATAGTATAAACATTAACATAATTATTTATACAGGGTGTTCAAAAAAATTTAATTGAAGTACTTGAGACAAAAAGAAGAATGTAGATATGTAATTTATTTAATTCAAAATATGTTTTACTGTTGTCAGAAAACAGGAAAAAAATGTTTATTTGACAAATAAATATTGTTTTTCGCTTATTCAATACTAAAGCTGCAACCCACCTGACTCTTGGTAGTTTGAACATTTCGTTTAAGCGAAAATCATTGTTTATTTTTCAAATAAATTTTTTTGAAGTTATTCTTCTTTAGACACGATTGAGAGTAAAATTTTTCATAAATCTACGCGCATGCGCACACAGACAGTATGTAGTTCGTTTCTAATCTTTCAAGATAGTATCTGTATTAACGCAAATAAGTCATTAAAAGAATATATTAGTGTTTTTAGTAAATATATTATTTATTATAATATTTGTGTCTTTGAATTTCTCTTCTTCTGTAGTAAGATAATAAAATATGTAGGCATAACATTTTTATCACGATACCACTCAATCTATTTGTCACCGTGTTGTGTAATTATATCCGAAACTTACGTGTCAATTACAGGAGACTCGGTGGTCTAGTTGTTGAGCGTTCGGTTAGAGTTCGAAAGGTACCGGATTCCAATCCTGGACGATTCATTTTTTTTATTTTTGGTTGTTTTAATAAAAATTTTTTGAAAGTGGTAGATAATAAAGTTAGTTTAATATTTAAATAGAATACAAATAACCTGTTAGGTATATTTACTTCGTTAAAATTATATAATAGAAGAATAACTTCTAACGTGCGTACAAAGTACACACACATTCTTTTTTTCTGTTTTCTGACAGCAATAAGATGTATTTAGAATTAAATAAATTGCATACATTCAACTCTTTGTGTCAATTATTTAATTTAAAAAAAATTTTTGGACACTCTGTAAAAATAATTATCTGAATGTTTATATTAGTGAATAGAGAATTGAATATCCTTTCAAATAAGCTAACACAGGGCTACTATTCTCATTTAAAAATATGATTAATTACGTCATCACGCCCAGATTGATGACGTCACTAGTATGATATACATGCCAAAAAATCTTTAATGACAATGACAAAAAGAAAGACTAAAACCATTATGTCAGCGGTTTCCAACCTTTTTGGAAATTCGCCCCCCCTTAAAAAAACAAAAAATTGTTGCGCCCCCTTAATTTTCCTAACAATATAATTTCAGACATAATCAACTGATATTATAATTTATTTAATGGGCTACAAAATAATATACAATTACATGTAAAAATATATATATAAAAAATAATAAAATTTGCTCTTTAATAGTGTTAACCCTATTTTTAAATCAATTTTCAGACATTTTGTTATAATTTCCTAATTGTAAAAAAACAATTGTAACATTTGCATGCCACCTTTGCAAGAGTCTCGCGCCCCCCTAGGGGGGCGCGCCCCACAAGTTGGAAACCACAGCATTATGTACTTCTTTTAATAAAGAAGAGAGTTCTGACATATTTAAATACAAAAAAGTATTTAAATGTTGAAATACTGCCCATCAGCCCTGATACCAAGTTAAAAATATGAGGTCCATTTCCCCGATTTAAGTTTATATAGGCAACTCAAATTACATGGTCCAACTTTTCCCTGATTCTTTTCTGTGTCTCTTTAGGACCTCTCTCTTGTATATTGGCCGAATTAAATTCGCTTCATACCCATTCCATCAGTATTGACAGTTCGTTGCCCAAGCTATTCGTATTCTTCTAGTTATTTCTGCCATTTGATTCTGTTTCCCTAGTTTGATCGTCTGACATTTACATTTACTCAGGCGCAACTTCAGAAGTATTATTTTGGTCTAAAAATATAAATAAGGTCACAAAAGTGTGGTCGGCGGACAAAAGTCACTTTTTGAGTTTCAAAAGTTAAAATTTTGATTATGAAAAAATTTCAGTATTGGATATAGAACTACACATTATATAACAATTTATTTTTCTGTTGTATTTCAGCAGTAAGTAGATAATATATTTTATCGCCAACCATCACTAAAGTCTTTCATTATTGTACTCATTTGACGCCATTTGCGGCAGTAAAGTAACACTTTATTGTACTGAAAGAAGAATTTTACTTTACCTTCCGCGATTAATCAAAATAAACTGAGATTGAATGTAAGTGGTCGATGGCAGTAATCAATTATTTATTTGAGTGAACTTAAAATTTATTTACTTACTTATTAAAAATATTGTACAAAATTTACGTTATTATTAATTAAATTTATGGCAGAAAGTGAAATTCTGTAGTATTTTGCAATTATTATATTCATAAAACATAAATCAAAACTTTACAGATTTAGTACAGTAGACGCCTTCTTAACCGACCTCCCTTTAACCGACCGACCCTACTCCTTTTTGGATGATACTATTTTTAGATTAGAGGTCATACAAGTTTCATAATTTGTCTTGTGAGTGATATTGTTAATTACACATCGACGTTCGTTTCACTTTATGTTTTGACTTAATTTGTTTGAAAATGAATCGTGACCCATGGGAAAAGTTACAGCGGACGGACTATGTGTACATACTACTTTTTTGTTTATAGATCATAAAATATATATATTTTTAATAGAGTTACATATGTAATGTCTTTCTGAGGGTGGCTTTAAAGATTTTCGGTTTAACCGACTTTTTGATTATCCGACCTATGGGCAGGTCCCGTCATGGTCGGTTAAGAGGGCGTCTACTGTACATAATTAGGTACTTATTCAATATTGATAACAACTATCGATTAAACATCGAAATCGGCCATCACGCAAAAGCTTTCTGTCATCGTCATTACTGTTATACTGTTTACAAAATTTTTATTTCGTCTAAAATTAATAAAATTCTTAAATCGTTTAAGTTTTGTATTAATGAAAAAACAAATTGTATATTATGAAATGATGTTTTTGTTAATTCGATTACATATATTATGTATATAGGACGGTGACAGATATTAATGATAATTTGTTAGCAAATATATTTATTTAGATTTTCTACTATTCATCAAGGGAAAAACAACTGCTCTGCGGAGGCTACACTTCATAAACATAATGTAACTATTAACAGTATTTTTAATTTTTGGTATTTTATTTGAAGTGTTAAAATTGGTTTAATATTTAAATAAAAATACGATTAAACTGTTTAAAATACATTTATTTCGTTGAAATCATAATAATAGAAGTATAACGTCTTACGTGCGTACCAAGTACACACACTCTTTTTTCAATAGGATGTAATTAAGTAAGTGTTAATGTTTTTTATGATTGGCGATAAAATTTTGTATGCACCACGTCAGTAAAGACTCTTTATCGAACTTGTCTGTTACTCGCCTTGCTCACTAGGCTCGCTCGGTTCATAATATCAGACTCGTTCGATAAAGAGTCACTTTACTGACTTGGTACATAAATAACTATTATAAGTGTTTTTAATTATTAAAAATGTTTTTCAAAAATTGACTTGGCTACTTTTGACCGCCAACCACATAAATGTAATTGTAACTCCAGATCTGGGAAGTGATCACTTGGCTTTGCAATTTGATTTTAATCTACATCATGATCCTGATCACATTAATCAAATTAAGCTCCCCGATAGGGCTTTTCATTCACAGTCATTTGTTTCGAGCTTCCGTCAAATGTCGTATAATCTGTGTATATTAATATTACACACAGATTATACAACATATGACAGAAGCTTGAAATAAATGACAATCGATGAAAAGCCCTACAGGGCTTTTCATTCACAGTCATTTGTTTCGAGCTTCTGTCATATGTTGTATAATCTGTGTATAATATTAATACAATTACAATATTATACACAGATTATACAACATATGACAGAAGCTCGAAACAAATGGCAATCCATGAAAAGCCCTATATAGCAAAATGTAATGTAAAAAATGTAAATAGTAGAATGAAAGAATTTCATAAAAATTTTCAAGCCATGGTATCTCCATCAATATTGTTATCCTCATTAAATTTGTAGGTTTCTTCAAAGTATCTTGCAGAAGCACTACATTTTTCTTCATCTGTAGGTACTATATGTCTGGCCATCATATTATATCAGTTCTGAAATCTGTTGTCTAAACGATTTATATTTGGACAGTTTTTTTATTTCATTCCGGTATCTTTTTCCTTTCATGAATTTTATACTTTTACATGCTAGGGTCTATTTATGTTGTTTAAATTGTGATATAAGTTTGTGAATATCTTTGTTTAGTTCATTAAATTGTGATTTTAATGCATGTCGTCCCTTAGCTTACAACACCGCATAAGTCATTTTTACCAACTTTACAGGAAACGAAAAAAACTACTTTTTGAAACACCGCCCAAGTTAAAAAAAATACCGTTAGTAAACACCGCTTAAGTTATTTTATTATCATTTCTTTCTTTATTAATACACGTAAATGAATAAACATTACTTTATTATATAGCTTACCTCTTAATCTTCTATAAAACTTCTTGGATACTAGACTTTTCAGCAGTAAAACTCACGTACAAACATATAATCATAGAGCGACTTGTGCGGTGTTGACCATGATACAGGTGTTGACGACTTGCGCGGTGTCACTACTTTTTGAATTACGGCATCTGATTGACTGAAATCTAAATCATGTGACAAATGGTTAGATGCGCAATGAGCAGACCTATCCAACGGTATGTATAATTGTCAAAACCGTTAATTTTCGACTTAAGCAGTGTTGTAAGCTAAGGGACGATGTGTCTCATTGTTTTGGATCTGCCTGAGCAACTGTCTCTTAAATTTAATCAGAGATAAAATGAAGGGTGGAAGATTGTAATTAAAAAGTGATTTTATTCTGCTTGGGCGAATTTTCTATTATTAATTTAGGCAATATAGTGTTGAAATTGTTAATGTAATTTGGGCAAATGTCATGCCTTATATTCAAAAATTCTTTCATTATACCATTTACATTTTGTAAATTAAATTTTGCTATATGGTGCTTATATATTATGCTTAATTTGATTAATGTGATCAGGATCATGATGTAGATTAAAATCAAATTGCAAAGCCAAGTGATCACTTCCCAGATCTGGAGTTACAATTACATTTGTGATATTATTTATAATATTTTTAGAACAAAACAATATATCTGGAGTTGTGATTGGGTTACCTGTCATGATAAATATTACACACCTAGGTCAATCAAACTAGTAAATAGAATCAAACGGCAGAAATAACTAGAAGAATTCAAATGACTTGGGCAGCAGTAGGAAGAGTCAGTGATGTGTTGAAAAACAAAAAGATACCAATAAATCTAAAGAAAAGAGTATTCAACAGCTGTATTCTACCTGGTATGACCTATGGAATGGAGACGATGACACTTACAGAGGTATCAACCAATAGATTGAGAACATGAGAACAACACAGTGGGCGATCAAACAACCTATGCTAGGAGTATATTTGAGGGAACATATACGAAATGAGGACTGCAAAGCAGGATGAAGGTAGAAGATGTAATTGGAACAATTACCAAATGAAATGGAACTGAGTAGGACACGTGGCACGACAAAACATCAAAAGGTGGACGAGAAACAATATACATTGGAGACCACGCGAGCACAGTCTTAGTAGAGGAAGACCACAAAAACGATGGCTAGACAAAATCAAAGCAATAATGGGGAGAAACTGGGACCAAATAGCACAAAATAGAGAAGAATTGAGAACTCATGGGGAGGCCTTTGTCTATTTCTTCTTCTTCTTTAGGTGCCGTGTCTGTATTCAGACGTTGGCCGTCATCATGTTTACAATTTCCTGAAATCTCTTTCTATCGGCTGCTGCGCGAAATAATTCTTCTACTGTGCAGCCACACCATTGTCGTAATATTACACAGCCATAAAAGTTTCTTTCGACCAATCCATCTCTTTCCCTCCACTTTTCCTTGTATTATAAGGCGAAGCAGATGGTATTTAGGTCCTCTAATTATATGGCCGAAGTATTCTGTTTTTCTCCTCTTTATGATGCTTATGAGCAGACGTTCTGAATTCAGCATTTGAAGAACATCTTCATTGGAAGTGTGCGAAACCCACGATATCTTTAGGATTCGTCGATAGCACCACAATTCGAATGCTTCTATTTTGTTTAGCATTGTGGTTTTTAACGTCCATGTCTCACAATCATACAATAGGATAGACCACACATAACATTTCATCTTGTAGTACTGATGGACTATCCATAAAAATCTTCTCAAATCTCACAGATAATGTGTTAGAACTCCTCGTGCCACTAATTAATGATTCCTTTGAAAACGGTAAATTTCCAGAGTGCCTAAAGACAGCCATTATTATTCCTCTTCATAAAGGTGGCGAAAAATCTAATGCCTGCAACTATAGACCTATTGCCCTACTACCGGTACTCTCCAAAATTATTGAGAGGCTCATAAAAACCCGACTTATGTCCTTTCTCTTTGATAACAATATTTTATCACAAAATCAGTTCGGCTTCTTAACTAATAAATGTACAACTGATGCCATGTTTTCTGTACTTCACGAGGTTTACCAAGCACTAAACAATAATCTTTATACTGCCACTGTTTTCTGTGACTATTCCAAAGCTTTTGATTGTGTAAATCACAACATTTTGATTAAAAAACTTAATTACTATGGAATTCGAGGTATTTCTTTGAATTGGTTCAAATCTTACTTAGATAATAGGAAACAATTGGTTAGAGCAAATGATACTGACTCTAGTCTCAAAAACATTATATGTGGAGTACCACAAGGTTCAGTATTGGGTCCTCTACTTTTCCTGATCTTTATAAATGACATCACTAATTTAAAAATCGATGGAAAAATTTTTCTTTTTGCTGATGATACCAGTATCACTTGGAGCAACTCAACTACTGCAACTCTTCATGCAACTATAACTTCTGATCTTCTTACGATAAAAACCTGGTCTGACTCTAATTTACTCTCCTTTAACGTGGATAAAACGGTAGCATTATCATATAAAGGCGCTCTTCAACCCCTGCTTGTGAATAGCAGCCAGATCTCTACCGTTGATTCTGTAAAATTTCTTGGTATTCTTTTAGACAGCAACCTCAAATGGTCCCTTCATATCGATTTGTTAAGTAAGAAACTCGCCTCGGCCTGCTATGCCATAAGATCTGTTTCGAAGGAACTCAATTTAGCATCTTCTAAAATAACATATTTGTTTATTCGAGTCTCATCTTCGATATGGTCTTCCTTTTTGGGGGTCTAGTACAGCTGCCCAATTTGATGTTATTTTCAAATTACAAAAAAGAGCAATAAGATATCTGTTTGGCCTCAGAAGAACAACCCATTGCAGAAGTTACTTTAAAGATCACGAAATTTTAACTCTTCCATCTTTGTATATTTTAGAAACTGTTTGCTTAATTCGTAAACACATGCATGTCTTTCCAGCAAGGCCTCATCATGACTACTCCACCAGAAATTCAACTTTTGATGTCTATTTACCGATCCCGTCTTCTGAGTTAGTAAAGAAATCTATACTATATTCCGCAAAAAAACTATACAACCATCTCCCTTTACAACTCAAATCTGCAACATCCTTTCTCAAGTTCCGTAAAATGACAAAAGCTCATTTATCTAAAAGACCATATTATTCAGTAGAAGAGTTTCTTAATGACTAACTAAGAAATCACAGTAATGTACAAGTAACAAAAGTGTATTTATATATATTTGGGTGTCACATACAGCAGCTTAAACTTATTAGTTCCTATGTTTGTGTTTTATTATATTATGTTGTATGTTAGGTAAATTTTGCAATTTATAGTAATTTTGCAATATATTGGTTTTTGTTTTCTTACTTCACTTTTTTAAATTGTTTATATTTTTTTATTGACGATTTATCTAATTTTATAAAATTGTATTTGTTATTGTTATGTATATCTTTTTCGTGAATCTATGTTAAGCTTTGTCCATAAAATTGTATAATTTTCAGTGACAATAAAGCATATTTCTATTCTATTCTATTCATTTCAGCACCTTCTTTCGAATATTCATCGACAGGTTTCTGTTGCATAAAACTGGTTTCCAGGTCATAATAGCCTTCCGTGATATTTAGATCCTAGTTATTATCTCTTCATCAGAGTCACAATTTACATTTAACCAGCTGCCAAGGTCCTTGAAATGATTTACCCGTTCTAACTCTTCTCCATCAAGAGAAAGCTGACCTTGATCTATATTAATCTTTCCAACTCCCATCCACTTTGTTTTTGAAATGTTGATTTTAAGGCCTCTCCGATAACTTGCTTCACTGACTAGATTTATTGATGTTCTGGATTGTCTGAAGATGTTGTAAATTTTCAGCAAGAATGGCTGTATCGTCAGCGTGTCTAATATTGTTGATTACTTCTCCGCCTAGCCTTACTCCCTCTTGTCTGTCATCCAAAGTAAAGCCTCCCTAAAGATTTCTTCAGAGTACAGTTTAAAAAGGGTGGGTGATAAAACACAACCTTGTCGTACTCCACGTTTTATCGGCAGTTTTTCAGTACGACTGTCTCTTGGATAGAGGCTACTTGATTGTAATATAAGTATTTCAGCAGTCTTATATCGTAGTGGTTAAGTCCTGCTGCCTGCAGGCAATCGAAAAGTGTATCATGTTGTACTCGGTCGAATGCCTTCTCGAAGTCGATGAAACAAACATAAACGTTCTTTCGGAATTCACAACTTTTTTGTAATAGAACGCGCATACAAAATAATGCTTCTCTAGTTCCTAGACCATTTCTAAATCCAAATTGCTTATTACCCATTCTAGTTTCGCACAGAAGGAATACTCAGTTTTGTATAATACGTAAAAATATCTTAAGTGTGTGACTCATCAAACAGATTAGTCTAAAATCGCTGCATTTATTGGGCCTGCTTTTCTTTGGTAATGTTATAAACAGTGACTCCAACCAATCATCTGGTATTTTTCCTTCGTTGTAAATTTTGTTAAAGAAAGTAGTCAAGTAGGTAATGTTTTCCTCATCTAAAAGTTTAAGTAGCTCAAGAGGGATTTGATCTGGTCCAGGTGCTTTATTGTTTTTGGCTTGTTGTATTGCTTTTATGACTTCTGACTTCAGTATACTGGGACCTCTGTCTAATTGGTTGTCACAGGTAGTATTTGGAGCATTTTCTCGAGAAGCATCGTCAAAAAGGTCACTGATGTGTCTCTCCCATTCTTTGCGCTGTTGTTAGTGATCACAAATTTTTCCGTCTGCGGTTTTAAGTACGTGAGCATTTTTCTGTTTTCTAATTCCGGAGGTATATTTAAGTTTCTTGTGGAGGTTGAAACTGCCATGCTTTTTTTGGAGGTCTTCTATTTCTTTACATGAATTCTCGAGCCAGGATTCTTTGGCCTGTTTAATTTTTCTTTTTATGAGTTTGTTGATTTCACGGTATTTGATAATATTTCTATTTTTGTATTTTCGTCGAACTTCCATCAGGTCTAGAATTTCTTGGTTCATCCAGTCATTTTTTGCCAACATTGTAGGTGTTTTTAAAGATTCCCTTACGTCCTCCAAAATCGAGTTTTGAATATCGTACCAACATTCGTTAATAGTTCTGTTTTCGTTTGGTATATTTGATATTCTGTGCATTTTACTATTTATCTGCTGTGATATGTGTTCGCGCGTTTGGGTGTTTTTAAGGGGGTCGATATATATCTTACTAGGCTTAGTTGGCTTTGTTAGTTTCTTTAATTTAATTTGTATTTTGGAGCAGAGTAAATTATGATTTGAGTTTATGTCGGCGCCGGGGTAAGTTTTTACATCTTTAATATTGTTCCGAAATCGATGGTTTATTAGGATGTAGTCTATTTGATTCCGTACTATTCTACCTTGATGTCCATCTTGAGGGGATTTCCACGTGTAGAGACGCCTTTCTGGAAGTTGAAACCAGGTATTTGTAATGACGAAATCATTTTCTTGGCAGAATTCTATTAGACGCTCACCTCTTTGATTTCTCTCTCCCAAGCCAAACTTTCCGGTGATGTTTTGTGTCATCTTTTGTCCAACTTTAGCGTTAAAGTCTGCCATATTTTTTGTTTCTTTGTTGTTTTTAGCACTTCTTCTATTTGATGGTAGAATTCTTCAATTTTCTGCTCATCTTCTGCATCTGTAGTGGGAGTATAAACTTGGATTATATTTATATTTAAAGGTTTAGCATTCAGCTGTATGTATTAAAATTACTCTGTCTCACATTATGATGAAGTTAGTCACATACTTACTAATATGCTGTTTCATAATTATTGCTACTCCGTTTCGATGCATATGGTCTTGATTTCCAGAAAAATAAACGGCGTATTCGTGTGCTATGAAATTCCCTGTATTTGGCCATCTTGTTTCACTCACCCCCATGATAGTAATGTTTAGTCTGTCCATTTCAGAGAGTAGATTTCTCAGCTTACCGGCTTCATATAAAGTTGTTACATTCCATGTAGCTATTTTATACAGATTCTTCATTTTCATCTTATGTCTGGTGATGTTTTGCTCACAGAGTGAGCTATGTTTGTTTATTTCAATAAAATATAATTCTCTATCTCTCTCTCTCTCAAGAAATCAGCGAGGAAACTTGTAAAATAGAAATAGAATATCATGACTTGGATGATGCTCTTTTGGATGGCTTTAAACGTGAAGTTCAGGATGAATCCAATAGCCATGACCTATATGATTCCTTAGGCTTAAATAAATGTCCCGTAAATACTGAAATAGAACAACATGGAAATGAACTTAATCCATTTGAAGAAAACCAAGAAATTGAAAAAGGTTAGTAGCGAAATATTATTTAACTCTTTAACGATTTGTGGCTATATTAGTAGCCACCTGAAAAGTACCTGAATAGTCCAATTTATATTATGGGAACTAACGTACCTAACCATGTAAATAGCTTTGTATTCAAATAATTACGTGCTATTTAACGTTACATTTATTTATTTATTTATTTATTTACGGGCCTTAACCATTATTACAAAATAATTTAAAAGCTAAAATATACATTATTATAACCTCAAAATAAATTATAAAAATATGTAAATACACTTAATTAAATCACAAAATGATAACATATAACAGGCAATATTAAACATTGACAATTATTTGGCCACTTAACACTAAATACTAAATCACCTAGCTACCTATAAATACAGTGATGAGCACGCTAATAACCGGCAAAATAGCTCAAAAGATAGAAAACATAATACATTGCGAAACAAAAAGAGATGAAACTAGAAGAGGTGGAAATTATCGTTATAAACGTGTTAATTAACATTACATTACATAGTTTCCCACCTTTAGACATCTGTGACAGGAGTATTTTATAAAATTCTACTGTCACAGTGACAGTTGTCATACTCCTCTGATATGTCTAAAGGTGGGAAACTATGTACCTAATGTAATGTTATTTTAGATGTTTATAACGATAATTTCCACCTCCACTAGTTTCATCTCTTTTTGTTTCGCAATGTATTATGTTTTCCATCTTTTGATCTATTTTGCCGGTTATTAGCGCGCTCATCACTGTATACTTATTAATTTATAAGTTAGTGTTCTACCCTGAGCGTTATAATCTTTAATAAAGCACATAAAGCGTCTTTGAGTTACACTGAAATCAATGTTTGGAGATAAGTTATTGGTTCTCCTTACAGACCTTGAACTAAAACTATTTGCTTTACATTAGTTCTACATAAAGGTTGATGAAACATTAGGTGAAATCTAGTATTCCTTGACGGAACTGCCAAACCAATAGAGTACAGTAGATCTGGGCAATCAGAAATATATACCATTAAACATTTTGTAAAAATTCTGTAAGTCCCTACATTGCCTACGAATCTGAAGAGGGGAGAGAGAAAATCTCGTGTGAAGTGAATCATAGTTGTAATGGTAGTTATCAGGGGGATCCAATCCAACCGTAATAGTCCTGTCGCCAGGGGGCACAACAACCTCCTTTATTCAGATGGACTTACCCAAGTTTTTTTTTATGTATTTTGACCCGTAAAACACGAATTTTTTGGGTAACAGTTGATCCGGATGTCGATAAGATTATTATAGACTATAGACAAATAATTTGAGGAATTACATAACAGCGATTTTTCGCAAAACGAAACATATTTTTTTGTATTTTTTGGGTCATTCTAAGCAAAAAATGTTCTTATAGTCGGTTCGTTAAACTCAGACACAACTGGCTAGTGATTTTTGTAAGTAATTTTGCCAATTTCGTAAAATTGGCAAAAAAAAAAAAAAAGATAATTACTAAATAGTTAATAATTTTGCCAATTTTCAAAATTGGCAAAAAACAAAAAAAATATAGATTAAAATCACTAGCCAGTTGTGTCTGAGTTTAGCGAACTGACTATACAAGTTTTTTCGTTGGATGCATATTTTTCGAAATAAACGCGGTTGATCAAAAAATCGAAAAATTGCAACTTTTAAACCCGAATAACTTTTGATTAAAAAATAAAATAGCAATTCTGCTTATCGCATTTGTAAGTTCAAGTCAAATTATACCGGTTTCGATTATTTGCATTGCTAAAAATTAATTTTTTATTGTTAAACAAAGCTATAAACACATAGTGCTTGAGTGATGTTTTCAATGCATCTCTCATTTAAAATCGAACGAGTAGGCGCGCCTACAAACAGGTATTTCTACGCATTAAAATGCATGCATTGGGTACGGGTCAAAACGCTCAAACACTATTTGTTTAAAGCTTTGACTGACAGTAAAAAAAATAATTTTTAGCAATGCAAATAATCAAAACTGATATAATTCGGCTTGAACTTTCAAATGCGGTAAGCAGAATTGCTATTTTATTTTTTTAATCAAAAGTTATTCGGGTTCAAAAATTGCAATTTCTCGATTTTTTGAAAGTTCAATCGCATTTATCTCGAAAACTATGCATCCTACGAAAAAACTTGTAAGACCATTTTTTTGCTTAGAATGACCCAAAAAATACAAAAAAAATGTTTTGTTTTGCGGAAAATCGCTGTTATGTAATTCCTCAAGTCCTTTGTTTATAACAATCTATCGACATCCGGATCAACTGTTACCCAAAAAATTCGTGTTCTACGGGTAAAAATACATAAAAAAGAATTTGGGTAAGTCCATCTGAATAAAGGAGGCCGTTGTACCTCCCCCACCCCCTGGCGACAGCACTATAAAGGCCAAGTACCGCAAAAATTTTCTTTGCACTTGTAATTTGTGTACATGACATGTATAGAGAGGATTCCACACTGAAGAAGCATATTGCAAAGGGGGTCTGACCAATGAACAATACAATAGGCGGATTGCTGAGAGATTTGTGAAATCTCTTGTACATTTCTTGACAAAGCTAACCATTTTAAGGGCTCTAGAAACAATCTCTGAGATATGAAATTTGAAGGATAGAGCATTGTCAAATAAGACTCCAAGATCCTTAGTAGCTGACATATTGTCAAGATGGTCTTAGAAATTGCATAGGAAAAAGCCAAGGGGAAACGACTTTTAGAGAAATGCATACATAGTAAGGCATTTGTTTGGATGTAAATCCATGCAATTTCTTTCATATGTGCATTACAGGGTTGTAAATAGCTTATCTCTGGTGGTTAAATATGTGCCCACTAACCGTTTAAGGGCATATTAGTATCTACTTGTTTGGTGGTCAAACATGTGTACACAATTTTTTGGTTGCTAAATAACACAATTTTTGATACTTTTTAAGCTATTTATTAATAAAAACAAACAAACAAGATAAAGAAAAAATCAAATTAACTTATACATTGTTAAACTAAAACAAGACAAGACATTGTTAAACAGTGGCGGCTCGTGGCTTTAGGGACAGGGTCGGCAAGGTTTTTGTCTCCTCAGATAGGTATACCATCTAATTGAAAGACTTCCATCATCGTAGAAGATTTTTGGTTTTTGTTTTTTTTATTTTTTTTTGTTTTTTCACATAGATTTAGAACCTAAACATGTTTATAAATTAACTTTAGTCTATGTTGTTTGGACGTAGCAAAATGGGTTATAACATCATCGTAAAATTTATTAATGTGTTGGAGAAATTTTAATAGTTTTTTTCTATTGACATTTGAGAAAAGCTTGACATTCTCTTTTGTTTCATGGTGTTTCGACAATACGTTTTGACACTTTTGAGACAAGAGAAATCCCGTTCATTTAAGAGGAAACAGTAGCGATCAACAGGTAGCAACAAACGCGTTCCAAGATTGCGGCTGTAATTTTGAATATTTTGTGGAGATATTTGGCACACTTATTCGTAATATAATAAAGAATGACGGTACCCAATTTCAGAAATATGTTAGTATGTGGAAATTACTCTATAACTAAATAAAATATTGCAAAAAGGAGCCTCTACCGCCATTAAGAAAGACAAAAAAATACACTTTCTTCAAATAAACTTTTTTATCCCGTGCCTAGACTTTGTGTCACATTGGAACTACCAAAAATCGATTTTTTATAACAAGAAATCGAACGTCACTGACTTGGCAACATTTCGCGCATATGTGTATAGAAATTATTGTTTTTGATAGTATAAGTATAAACGTCACTGTCAGTGTCGAATCACCGACGCACTGTTGCCTCACTTTTGAAAGTTCGCAGAACTTTCGCAATCTTGGACCGCATTTGTTGCTACCTGTTGATCGCTACTGTATCACCTTAAGGCAAAAGTTGGTAGCAATGAGAGAATTCATCATGATAATAATTTATTAATTTCGTGAAAAGTTTGTTGCAATGAATTGCAGTATATAAAATTATACATATTTTGTAACTTATCCCATCTTCCGAAAATATTTGGATCAGCATATAAAACTTTTAATTAATTTCTTTAGTTGTTTATTTGATTAAAGAATGATGCATAGTTTTAATACACTTGTCTAATAGATATTTTGAAAATTCTTTGGCGTAACTTTTAAATTTTTGCAAATCTTCAAAATTTGTATCTTATTGCACAAATAATAATAGTATCAAAAATTTCAAAATATACTTGTTTTTCGAGATCTGTATCATACTTTTGTATTTTTTGGGGGTGTTCGGAAATATCAAGCGAATCCAAAACGTCACTGCGTATATTATATTGAAAATTACTATCTCTGAGATTTTTTACCAGCTTTGTTATTCTATTTTTGGAATAAATAATGTCAGTTGACTGATTTTCAACAACATTGAATCACATCAGTTTGGGTAAACACTTTCTTAAAAAATATTAAAAGAATAATCATTTAGTAAAGTTTTCAAACCGATTGCTTCACGAATCGAGATATCATCACTTGCAAAATTGTCGCCTTTTTTAATAAAATAAAATTAAAAACTTCCAAAAGCTGTTTACGAAAATCTGCTACAGTGAAAACTAACCGAGATTTAAAATTCCAAAAGCTACTTTATTTCATAATTAATTTCATCCCGAGCGCATTATTAGAAGGGTACGTGGCTTGCCTGCTGCTGGTGTCTACCTATCACCGATCGGCAGATTGTTTATGTGCCGGACTCGCCATTCAAATACGGGTGAAATTGTGGTGAAATGTATAATTGGTTGCCTATCGGCTAATATTCCACAGCGCTTCAAATCGTAGAATCTAGGGACGGCTCGCCGTCACTGTCGAAGCAGGATCTTATAAAAAAGAATTCACACAATCGCAATCGGATGCACGGCTGGGATTATTAATTTGAAAAGTTTCTTACGCGTAGGGATCACTTAACGTATCGGATTGATCGAATTCTTTTAAAAACAATGAATAAAATTTAGTCTGTATTATCTCACAGATTTTTTTATTTTACAGAAACAAATATCAACTCTGGATTAAATTAAATATTTAGAAAATCTACAATGTGTCCATAAATGTGTGTGTCGGCACTGCCGACCCTGACCGGCCGCCACTGTTGTTAAACTAACACAAGACTTTACTCTGAACGGACAAAAAAAAAACATTAAAAATGTGTATAATCAATGAAGGTGAAGGCATCATGTGACTCACATGTATGCCATCCGCACGGAACATGTTAAAAAATGAGAATTTTTAATAGTCTTACAAAATTTATTATTAAACAAGCTGATAATGCGAGAATTATCATAACGAAAACTTTGTTTATTTACGTATTTAAATTCATTTTATGGAAAATTGCTATTATGAACAGTTGTTTAGAATTAAAAACTATGTTTTAATGTGCAATTATGTCATTCTAATTTAAATGTTGTGAACTATAAAGGTACTTTACTCTTCATTCATATTTTTATATCCCTCGTATAAAATTTGATATATGATGGTTGCATCATAAATCCTAGACCACGAAGAGCTTTTTATGAAAAATAACTTTTCTTCGTCAAATTAAAAATAAAAGAGTTATAAATGAAAATGATGTTGGTATCCATAATTTAAGAAAAATCTTCAAATATTTTTTTCCATTAGAAGGATATAGTTGCATATATCAGAACATAATTTTTTATTCCAAATAACATTTTATAATAACAATTGTCAAGCTTGTGAAATAAATAAAGATACTTTACTCTTTAGCGAGATTCATATTTACCAAAGGATTGCAGTTCTCGTCAATGGCGCACAATACCCCTACATGCGACACTATATACACGAAATTTTCGATTTTCTAAATCTGACTAAATTTAACATCGGACCAAATCCCATCTTAAAGTTTAGGAAAAGACTGGTCCATCCATAAGTCTCCATTTTGGTCCAAGCGTGTGGATTTTACGGCCCTTCCCATTTATTGTCTGTTTTTCGTTCTCGTCCCCAAAAATTTCAAAAATTTAAGTCCGGCCTTTGCGGCTTCTGGTAGTACTGATTATTACCGTTTCAGCGCATGATTCTACGACAACCAGAGATAAAGCCACTTCGAGAACAACTTTTAACCGGTGCGCGCATGACGTCAGCGCCCGACAAACTTGTACGGAGACTTATGGGAAGGCATAGAGTTTTATACGGTTTTATACATTCTCGTGTTATTAAATAACTGAAATTGCCGTTCGTCTGTTCTGTTACACTGTTTAATTTATACTTTGATGAATTATTATAATCATACCAGTAAAATAATATAATATATTATAGGTACTGTACTAAAAAACGTAATAGTTTTTTCATTGCAAAAATTTAACAGGTTTCTTGACATGCAGAAAACTTTAAATAAACCGCGTCAAATAAAAGATGGTTTATTAATAAATAATAAAAAAACTAAAGTTTCAAAAAAGTATTAAAATTACAAAAACAAAATTAAGTAGATAGATTTAGATGGATTTAAAGAGGTGGCCGTTTAGCCTATTCCACTGCTACCTTTTCAGATCTATTGTGGTCCTCGAATTCTAGATTACATTCTTTAGTATGGCCCTTTTTAAAAGGTCCAATAAGCCCCAATTCTCACCGCACATTCTTCTACATTTACCCAAGGACATAGTAGCTTTCTGTGTGGTTTTCAGGATGTGAGTATTCCATTTCAGCCTATGATCAGTATAAATCCCAAGGTATTTTGTTTTTTTGGCAAATGAAATCTCTGTTCCTCCCAGCACCGATAGTTTTAAGCCTTCTAGTGCTGTCCTTTGGGTGCAGTTGGCGATTTGTTTTCTGAGCATTGACTATCAGTCTCTCTTATTTACACCGGTCGTCAACTATATTTGGGGCTGCTTACATTCTCCCAGACACCAGCTGGGCAAACCTGCCCCTGATGACGATTGATATATCGTCAGTGTATCCTAGACAAAATAGTCTTCTGTGGAGAGATTTTTGAGATCATCTACCAAGGTTGCTCAAAGTAGAGGTGACAGAACTCCTCCTTGTGGACAGCCTCCACCTTCTCTTGCTTTGATGGTTGCTTTAACTAGAGCTGATATTACTATTATTAGCAGGGATTGTTTATCGACTATCTATGATGTAGTGTAGATCCGCTAAGTTTAGTTTCAACAGGGCCACCACGAGAAGGGTGCAATCAAAGATTACACACCCCCAATCAATGTTGGGAGTACCCAGCGGTCTTGGGATAGTTTAAGGAGGTGCAAAGTCCTAAGACTCTCCAAGCAAAACTCATCCCCTGAGATTAGTTCTTTTCCCGCTCAGCTTTACGCCGACTAGAAAAAGAGCACATCCCTCGGTCCAAAAAAAAAAACAAAACAAAAAAAAACAACAAAAAAAAACAACAGAAAAAACAATATTACATTTGATTCATTTTACTTAACGGTTTTTGCAATTTTTTTTGTATTTTAGACTTTTCTTTCAACTTTTGGTTCAAAACTCGCATTCGAAAATACATCCGACATCTAAAAAATAGTTTTTTCACATCACCAGATATTTTAACATGAACTGATCTTTCCAATAAAGATTTTTGATGCCAACTTTAATAGTGTCCCCATTGAATTGGCAAAAAATATTTTCTAGTTCACGACAGTTCGTAAGTAATATTTCTGAAGGCTTCACCACACCCCCTTCTGAGAGATGATTTACCCACGAGGAAGAAGTGTTACTATTTGTAGAACTGCCCAAACTCTCTTCATGTCGTAGCTTGAAAGCTATGAAACCAGCTAAATTTTCTAGTCCATCATTATACAACTCTTCCATTTCAAAATCTGTTTGATGGTTTTCGTTTTCTGAAGTTACTGGAAGATTTAATTGACTAAAGAGTGGTTCGGTTATCATCACTGAATCTACTACGTCATTGTTGTAACAATCAAGATTCAAAGAGCTTCCTGCTTTCATGTTTTGAAGCTACATGTTTGTTGTTTCTGGTAGGTTACTTACATTAGCTGAGAGTGAAATAACTTCATCGTTCCGACCCATAATAAAATTAAGAAGACGGTATTTAAATTGCAAAGGAGACGGATGATCATGTAAATCTCCAATCGCACGTATTACTGAGAATAGTCCTTCTAAGCAATCTTGATTTAAATTAAATGTTGTTATACAATTATGTTGAAATCTTTTTTAAATCTAGAAAGAGTAGTCGCAAAGATTTAATACTAACAATAATACCATTCTGAAAGGGCAGTAATGACTACTTCTAATTATATTTAAGAATTTTATCCCGAAAATATAGCTTTGTGCTTTCCGAAAACTTCCGCAAACTGCATATAAATAACAAACCCAAGTTAAAATTCGAACATTTGGCCTGGCGTTTGTCGGTCAGTGACGTAGGCGTAGACGAGAGAGAGACAGGCTTATTCATGCGCGTGGCTTTATCTCTGGTTGTCGTAGTATCATGGTTTCAGCGTATGTCTAATGTTATCAGTTATACCATTCAAAAGTTACCGAGCTCAGAAGTATGACTCAATTTTTAATTAAAAAGGGGAAAATGTTTGTGGATATGTATGTGTATGTATGTATGTGTGTGGAAAAGTTACGCCGATCTGAATTTTTGAAGTTATACTTCTTTAGGCGCGAGGGTGAATTTTTATTTTACTGGGCGCATGCGCACACCGACAGTATGGTATTAGTCGTTATACGGGCTCTGATTGGGTGTTGAAATGATCTGTCAATAATTGTTCAATATGGAGGTTATCGGTAAACAAAAATGTTGTATATATTAGTTTTTATTGTTGGGAGGACAGAAATAAAATCAAATTTATAATTGTAGTGACTTTTTAAATAGTTTTGAAAAGCCACAGGTACGTAATTCTAAATGTTTCAGTTGTATTGAAAGAAAAAATTATCTTCATACCTATTTGGAAAATGTAAAAAAATAATGTACTTACCTGTTAGTAGGCAATGCTTTAATTTACATAATCTGATTACGAACAAACTTTCTACAAATCTTCATCTAATATATCGTTTTCTTACTCTATATTTTGTTGTATTTTAATATTTTAATTCGACAAAAATCAAACTAATAATTTGATTAAATTCATATAAATAAACAAAATGTCAAAAAGTTTATGGTGTAAACGTTCAGTTGGTGTATATTCCCACATGACATATACGCGAAGGTGGCGCAGTGGAAATCGCTTTGACTTTCGACCGGCGGGATCGACGGGAAGCCGGTTCGAGCCCCAATGCAAGTTATTATATTTTTATTTTTTTTTATACATTTTATGATTGTAAGGATAATAATATATTTTTTTTTCAGAAAATACGTATTTAATTAAAATTTTTGGCAACAATTATTGTTCAGAAATCATTTGTTTGTGGCATTTTTCAATGTGTTTGTGTGTGTTTTATTCTTTTATTTTTTTAATTTTTGGTATTGTTTTAATAAAAATTTTTGGAAAGTAGTAAGTATTTAAATTAGTTTAATATTTAAATTAAATATAAATAAACTGTTTAAAATATATTGATTTCGTTGAAATCATATAATAGAAGTATAACTTCTTACGTGCGTACAAAGTACACACATTCTTTTTTTTTCTGTGTTTCAAGAGGGGGTCAGGGCCGATTCAGAACCGGTGTACTTTGTGACTTTTAACCACCCATAAGCCAGCTATAGGGCTTGGTAGATACAAAATGGCATATTTTTGGGCGTATATATCTTGGGTTCAAGGAGAGACAGGAAAACCGCAAATACACCAAATCAATAGCGTTGAGTTAAGCTTTCAATTGCGCCAATAACTGAGCGTTTGTAGCAGGACTCTAACTGCGTCTAACGGTGTATACCTCATATCTGGGAAAATTCGACTTTTTAAGTAATAGGCTTCATAAGTATGGGGAAAACGGTTTTTCAAGCTCAATAATTTCTGTAATACCTTCAGTTATCATACTGATCATGTTTAATGATCAAAATCGGTTAAGCCGGTCAGAAGTAATCCAGCTCCAAAAGTATAATCCATTTAACCATTATCGCCGAAATGGTTTATGTAGTTGTAGTGGTTACGACGCTAAGATTGATCGTGCAATCCGAGTTCATTTGCCGGCCATAATTATTAGGATGACTGGGATATATGAACTCGGATTGTCTTATCACAAGTCTGGTGTCGTAACCACTAGATCATTTGGGAGAGAATGCGACAAAGGTGACCATTTGTAACGCTTAACGTATAATCGAGAAATATTACATATACAGCCGGTTTCCGAAACGTTATTCAAATCTCCGATCATCTAATCGGCTGTCAGATTTGATCAACTGTTAACCTGTGATGGGTTTCTCAAACGCCAATTATTGTAAAATTGCATGATCATAGATCATGTAATCGATGATCTGACATACGATTTGGTAGCGATACTGTCACAATTGGCTGTTATCCTTCAAAATTTCAATTATATTAACCTCTAAATCCAAACTTGTATCTTTAGATTCTAAAGGTGCATTCTCTCTTACGTACTGTCACTTTTGTTTGGAGCAAGAATTGAACGAGAGCATTTTAAAAATGAGGCTAGGTTATGTGACGGGAGTTGGAGATATAAAACAGTTTATTTATGATCTATAATATTTTATAATCGTATTTTCATTTTTGGTCTATATATTTACTTTTTATATTTATTTTTAATTTATTTACCGGCTGTTTTATTGTCTTCAAAGTTAGCTGCTATAATTTCTCACACGTTTTCCCTCTTATTTACATCGCTATAATCATTATGTTCTGCTTTTTAGAGCTCTGGCCTCTCAAAAAATAGCTCTATGAGTCTAGCATCCTTGTTATCTTACATTTTTAAAAGAAAAAAATATAAATTATATAATAAAATATAAAAAATGTCCGAGATATCCATGTTCTGCAAGTTAAATAAATATTTTAAATTATTTCTTCCATAAAAAAATCTTATTTTTATTGAATAATATGATTTATATCATTTATATATGTGTTATTTGACAATTTTTTCCCGGTATTTGTTAATTACAGTAATTAAAAAACTAAAAAAACTCTTAACAGCTCGTTAATCGACGGATAGTCGCAGATTAGGTAACAGTCCATTTTTACCGCCGTTTGACAAGCGAAACTGGTTAATCGACCTTTCGTAGACTCAAAACACTCATGATCGGCTGTTAACTAACGATTAATCTTTTGTCAGGTGATCGACTATTGTTAAAACTAGTTTGGTTGACGTTTCTGACGCATTTAATCTATTGTTAATCGTCGATTACATAATTTTTGAGATGATCATCCTTTCGGAAACCGGGCGATAACTTTATACATTTAATTTATAAAAATTTTTGAAAAACTCTTGATACAAGAATAAAAAACCGCTAAACGCCGTAAAAATGAGTGGCGCATGCAATATTCCAGCTACAAAAGAGCTGATATGAATGTTACGTGGCTCCAAAATGTATTTTCATTTTGATGGAAAATAAAATTCTAGTTTTATTTTGAAAGATTTTTTTCATAATACATATTTGCTAAATTTGAAGTAAAACGCGCTACAAAAGAGCCTCAAAATGCAAACTGTATCAAAGTTACTGTTGTGGCGCGTTTTATTTCAAATTTAGCAAACATTATGGAAAAATCTTTCAAAATAAAACTAGAATTTTATTTTCCATCAAAATGAAAATACATTTTTGCGTCACATAATATTCATATCAGCTCTTTTGTAGCTGGAATATTGTATGCGCCACTCATTTTTACGACGTTTGGCGGTTTTTTATTCTTGTATATTTTTTGACATAGATACCTCGTATAAAATAGATAAAATTTGATATATGATGGTTGAAACTTAGGTTTTAGGTCATGCAGAACTTTTTATGAAGAATAACTATTTTCGTAAAATTAAAAATAAAAAAAAATTCCCATAATACCTATATGCGCAACTTAGTGACATCCTGTATATAATATGGACATAAATATCCAGTGATCCAAAATTATTGTCATCTTAGTGGGCTCTGAAACATATGATTATAAATATAAATAAAGTTACATGAAGCTTTTAATTATTGTCTTAATAAAGTAACCAATATTTTTCTTTAATTTGGGGAAAAATGTAATTACTGATGAAGTATAGTAAAGTGTTTCGAATCGTCAACAGATGAAAATTGAAGAGTTCATTTATTATTAGGTACTCCCGTTGAAGGGGAGGCCGTATACTCGTACAAACCTTTTTAAAGTTGTTAATAAATATTGCTTTCAAATTATACTCAAATTGTATTTTTAAACATCGTATTTATTTTATATAATAATTAAATTCACTTTCAAAAGTCATTTATCTCTATCTATAAGCGAGGTTCCTACAACCTGTGCCGCTTCTCGCATTTCGACCGCCATCGTTTTCTGTCCACCCATTCGTCTTCTTTGATGGCAACTGAAGGTCTTCCCCTTCTTCTTTTTTGGTGAGGTATGTAATTTAAAGCTTTCTTTGACCTATCATGATATACCTTTCATCTATCTTCATTCATTCGTTTCACGTGACCATACCACTCTAGTTGTCTAGTTTCAATTCTATCTACACTGGAATATACAGTATGTGACCTCCTTCTAATATCTTCATTCCTGATGTGATCTTCTTTAGATATACCACACGATAATTCATTTCTACTACTGTAATGTCATTTATACTTTATTAATACCTGATTTAAAATTTAGTTTGACATTGACCAAGTGTCAAACTCAAATGTAAATAACCTATGCTGTGCTTAACAAATTCAGATTAAAACTAGCCTACTATTATTGGGACTGTGCAAGTTCGGCAAAGCGACACCTATTTCTACGCTCTGCAACTTTATTCGCACTTTTAATTGTATTGGCCAATTTCATTAGTCCTGGTTACTGGATAATCGTCAAGGCCATAGTCCAAAAAAATAATAAGAAGAAAAAATAAGATTCAGGTTATGTTATTAAAACGTAAACAATTGTATGAAGTAAATAAAATTAGTTATTAAAATGCAGTACTGCAAGCAAAATACAATTAATTAAATTTACCTTTATATAATAATTGCATACCATATCAATATTGTGGAGCAACATATACTTTTTCTTCTTCAATGACAGTAGATATGAAATGTACGTCAATTTGACAATTTCAATTGACAATATGAATTATTTAAGAAAGTTGCAATATTTCTCCGCTATTCGCGCACGATCGTTTCTCAATTCCCTTCCAAGTACTTGCACACCGCGAATAATCCGTCCGACCTTGACTTTACAGTGTGAATATAGACAATGCCGATTTTATCAAAAAGAATTTGTAATCGAACATTATTACATAAATTAAAACTGTTTTAGAAAGGCAATCTACAATTTTAGGATTTAATTGCGTAATAACTATGGTATATCAAATAAATTTGAACGAATCCTAAAATTGTAGATTGTCTTTCTAAAACAGTTTTAATTTAATCTCTCTAATATTCGATTACAAATTATTTTTGATAAAATCGGCATCACCACGCTAAAAACTCTCATAAGAACTGCATTGCCTATGTTCATTAGCAACGATTTGAGTTGACGTTTAGCTGTGTCGGCAAAAATAAATATTTGAAGAAAGATTGTGACGTCTCATTTTTGACTTAGAGGTCGATTATCTCGAGGATGGTTATAGATATCGAAATGCCGTTTTCAGATTTGGATTCAGAAGACAAAACTACATGGGAATCCATCAATTGGTAAATGAAAAGGACTAAAAGACTCCAAACAAAGAGAAACTTTGCAAAAATTTCAATTCTTGAACGCTTAACTTTATCTTTTGTGTCACAGTAGGCGCATTTCCTACACTCTCTCACTTACTTTAGTTTCCTTCGTTATTACTATATTGTGGTGTGCGTCCACCATATTTGATTCTTTTATTAGAAAATTCACTGATTACTTGGTTAGCTAACTGACTGCGAAACACGAGATGACTTAGTGGCTTATCTGAACTTTGTGACATATTTACTGCTGTGTTGTATAAAATGTATGAATTTACTATGGTACTCTTTAAGATAGTAAAAAATCTTGAGCCACCATCTTTGTGACTTGCACGAGATTGAGTAAGTGCCAACAAGTTAGTCAAATAAATCAACACCACCCATAAAATATTTATCATATCTATTGTTATTAAAAATTTTCAGTTTTTTAACAAAGATTATCATAGTCTAACAATTTTGAAAAACAATTTATGAAAGTAGAATTAACAAAATACTTTTGGAAAAGATGTTACACCATATTTTAAATTTTACTGATATTTTTTGCCGTTTTACGAAATTTCTCTTTCGGGATCAAATACATAACAATAATGGCATTTTATTAAAAGTATGTACATTATTAATGTGCAAAATTCGTAACTAAATAAAAATTTGCCAATTATTCCGAAAATGAAGATGACCTACAAAGATTAATAATTAAAGAGCTCGAAAACTCGGCGCTGATATACAACATGGTGATCTCAACAGAGAAAACTAAATCGATAGTGATATCAGCGGAACCGAGACGATGTAAACTGGTCGTAAATAACAAAATAATAGAACAAATGATGGAAACGGAATACTTGGGAATAAAACTGTCAAGCTACGGAAAAGTGGAAGAATAAGTACAAAAACAAGTGAACATGTTGAACAGCACAATCTGGAGAAACAGATACCTCATAACGGAAACGAAAACCAGGATATATAAATCAACAATAAGACCGATAATGACGGTCTTATTGTTGCATAATGACGTACACAGCGGAAACAAGAGCAGATACGGCGAAAACACAAAGACAGTTGAAAACAGCAGAAATGAAAGTCTTACGAAAAATAACAATCCAAACTTTAAGAGACAGAGTAAAAAGTGAGGAAATACGAGCTAGATGTGGTATAGAAGAAATAAACATGTGGACCAAAAGAAGAAAAATAGAATGAAATTAACACAAGGAAAGAATGACAGAAAATAGAATAGTACGAATAGCAAGAGACTAGGAAAAAATATTGAGGCTAAAAACTGAAGTAAAACAGGCATTGAGCCTATTTATAAAGTAGGAAGAAGAAGAAGAAGAAGGTGTTGAAACAGTTGTACGTCCATTCTTAAAAAAAATTTGTCATCTGGCTCACAGTGGAGTCCTCAAGGCAATTCTCCATGTCCATAACGCGGAACATCTATTTAACCAGTTTTTTATCCACATTGTTCTTTGTCTTCCGTTTTCCTTTTAACCTTTAACTTAAATATTAGATTTCTTTGTTTTTATTATAGTCACTGTAGTCCAGGGCGCATCTGTTTTGAGATGGATGTTGAGAGGTGACTCATATAATACTTTTTTGCAGAAATTGTTGCAAAATAGCAATAATTGCGAAAAAAACCATAAAACACAAGTATTCGCATTTTACTTTTTTTCAACCATTCATGCTACACTTAGAACCTTCATACTTTACCCAGAAAAACTTCAAGCTACAGTAAACGAACACTGTAAATTTCATTAAGGGCCAGTATTTTAACAGCTACTCAAGCTTTTGCTTAGCTAAGCCTGTGTCAAAAGTTAAGGAGAAGCTTAAGCTGGGTGCCGTATTTCCATCATTCTCTTAACTAAACTGATGCTCAGCTGTAAAGTTCATTGGTTTTTTACCTCTGAATACATCAAAGTGCCAGAGCTAACTGTTCTGAGGTAAAAACCACTACTGTTGACATTTAATTTTATCTTGTCATCTGTATCAATGTTATTTTTACTTCACTTAATTTTGTGTACATATATATATATATATATATATATATATATATATATATATATATATATATATATATATATATATATATAGTTTGAATATGATTCTTGAACCTTAATATATTTTTTAATTTGGGTTTCTTGGGCTTAGGTTCACAAAGAAAAAGAGATGGTTATGATGTTATGTCATATGATTTAATCGACGTTTCGACAGGAATATCCTCGCCTTTTTCAAGATCATTACGTGACTAAAAAACATTTCGTCAAAGATACAATACCAAAATTTAAGAAAAAATTTTGACTTACCCTGCATGTAAAGTTGGCAGTGAACAAAAACAATAATAGACGTCACAAAATAAAACAATGTTAAAAACATTGTTAAATACATTGGACAAACCAGCCAGAAGGGGATACTCACGATACCGTCACTTATGTAGTTGATCCTGATGCTGCTGCTTGCCCTGCGCGAACTCGGGCTCTTGTTATTGGTCCGGTGTAGGTTGCAGTCGCCGGAGGGATGTTACGCGTGGATGTTGCGGCCTGATTTATTTTGGTCTTTTTCTTCAGTACCGTTTTCCATGTTGTAGGAAGCCGTTGCGCATCATCTCTTTGGTTTAAGCCGTTGGGATTTCTTTCAATTTCTATCGATTCTCTGATTTCCCGTTTTCTTTTTACTTCGATGTTAGCTAACATCGTTGTTTGGTTCAGGTTTATTGTGTGTCCTGTATTTGCGACATGTTGAGCCAGGGATGACGTGGTTTCTCCCCGTTCGATGGCATTTCGGTGTTCTTCTCGTCTTACCTGGATTCTTCGGTTGGTCTGTCCAATGTACGACTTTCCACAATCCCCACACGGAATCTCGTATACACCTTGACTTTCTAACGATATTTTGGTTTTTGGTGTTGGTAAAATAGTTGAGATCTTTCTGTCCGTATTAAATATCGTTTCTATGTTGTGGTTTCTCAGCACTCTCCCTATTTTCTCTATAGTACCCTTCACATATGGCAGAATGGTTTTGCCGATCGGTTTATCGTCTTCTGTAGGGTCCTTATCTCTTCTTCGAGCATTTTGAGCTTTTTCGATGTTGTATGTTGAGAAGCCGTTTTTTTCTTAACGCTGTTTTCACGTTATGCATTTCTTCATCTTGATGTTCTTGGTCTGTCAGTCTTTCGGATCTTGTAATCAAGGTTTTGATGACTGAATGCAATTGTGCAGGATGGTGGTGTGAAGCAGCATTTAGATATCTGTCGGTATGTGTCGGTTTCCGATACACTGTATGGCCTATGTGTCCGTTTTGTTTCTTTATTATTAACACATCTAAGAATGGAATTTGATCGTTTTCTTCCAGTTCCATGGTAAACTAAATTTTATGGTGGATATTGTTGTTGTGTTCTAAGAAAGCCTTTAGTTTTTCTTCTCCGTGGGTCCAGATGATAAAAGTGTCATCCACGTATCTAAGCCACAGTTTGGGTTTGTATTCAGCTGTTTCTATTGCCCGCTGTTCTATTTCCTTCATAAACAAGTTCGCTATTACTGACAGTGGGGAACCCATCGGTGCTCCCTCAACTTGTTTATATCTTTGTTCCTTATAGATGAAATAAGTGTTATTTAAGCATCGGTGCTCCCTCAACTTGTTTATATCTTTGTTCCTTATAGATGAAATAAGTGTTATTTAAGCAGTGTTTGGTTAGGTTTAGTGTATCCGGTGATATTGGATACTTTTTGCTTATGATGTCCAGCGATTCATCTATAGGAACATTCGTGAAAAGTGAGACTACATCGAAGCTGACTAGCAAATGTCCCGGCTCAAGAGTCACACCTTTTATACGCTCGATGAAGTGGCTCGCGTTCTTGACGTAAGAATCCGCTTCTTCCGCGTATGGTTGCAGCTGTTGGGCCAGAAATTTCGCCAACGGTTGTAAGGGAGATCCGATGGAGCTCACAATTGGTCGCAGTGGTAATCCTGCCTTGTGTACCTTGGGTAGGCCGTAAAATTTTGGGCATCTTGATGACTTCTCTCTAGGTATGAGATGGACCTGTTGTTCTTTATTGATATTTGAGGCTTTGATCTTGGCTTTTGTTATTTTCTCTAGATAGGTTGTCGGGTCTGACGAGATGCTTTGATATGTTGTATCATTTAAGATGTCGTTTATTTTTGTTTCTAGTCTTGAATATTCATCACTACCGTAGCATTGCCTTTGTCAGCTGGAAGCACGATGATTTCTTTGTTGTTCTTCAAATTATGTAAGGCTTCTTTCTCTTCCCGTGTTAAATTTTTTTTTGGTGGTTTAGCTGTTCTTAATATTTTTGATACGTCTTGGCGTATAATCTCGGCTGTTTCTGCTGGGAGATTAGTAATTGTAGTCTCTACCTCAGTAATGATGTTTTCTACGGGAATGTATGTAGGTGCAACAGCAAAATTGAAACCTTTTGCAAGAACACTATTCGTGGCTTCATCCAGTGTCAGATTTGAAAAGTTATATACTAAATTGTTTGTTTCTATTTGTGGATTTTCTTTCTTTTTTGGCCGCTGTTATAGTAACAAATTTTCAAACTTTTTAATTTGTTTGGTCTTAGTGAGATCAGCATCTGTTTCTGCTCGAAAGTTTGTCAGCTGTTCAAAGAAATTCCATAATGTTGGATGGATTGTGTTACTTAGTTTAAGATGCAGCTGTAATGATTCTGCATTCATTTTGTCCTCGTCTGGTATCATGAATGGCCTCTCTAATAAGCGCCAGGCTTGCTCTTCTTAAGATGTTTTTAGTTTTATAGTTGTTTTTGTGAAAAGTGAGCTTCATACAAGTCGGTATAATGCATTCGTCACGGCAGCGTTCTAAAAACGTAAGGTTGCATAACAACGTCCTTCGTTTCGATCGTAGTTTTTCGTATCTTCTGATGTCTGGTAGAATTTCCTCCCCGTAGAGGTTAATTATGTTACACTTGAAGTTTCCGCGGGAGCTATATGTGTTTTCTGTTGTTTTCCGAGTTTGACTCCGCGTTGAATAATTTTGGTTTTGAGAAAAACCATTATTTTGACGACGTTTCGGCAAGATCTCACTTGCCATTGTCAAGTCAGGTGGTTCCGCTTCTCGCTGCTGCTTGAAGTAAACTGAATTCTTACTCACGATACCGTCACTTATGTAGTTGAACCTGATGCTGCTGCTTGCCCTGCGCGAACTCGGGCTCTTGTTATTGGTCCGGTGTAGGTTGCAGTCGTCGGGGGGATGTTACGCGTGGATGTTGCGGCCTGATTTATTTTGGTCTTTTTCTTCAGTACCGTTTTCCATGTTGTAGGAAGCCGTTGCGCATCATCTCTTTGGTTTAAGCCGTTGGGATTTCTTTCAATTTCTATCGATTCTCTGATTTCCCGTTTTCTTTTTACTTCGATGTTAGCTAACATCGTTGTTTGGTTCAGGTTTATTGTGTGTCCTGTATTTGCGACATGTTGAGCCAGGGATGACGTGGTTTCTCCCCGTTCGATGGCATTTCGGTGTTCTTCTCGTCTTACCTGGATTCTTCGGTTGGTTTGTCCAATGTACGACTTTCCACAATCCCCACACGGAATCTCGTATACACCTTGACTTTCTAACGATATTTTGGTTTTTGGTGTTGGTAAAATAGTTGAGATCTTTCTGTCCGTATTAAATATCGTTTCTATGTTGTGGTTTCTCAGCACTCTCCCTATTTTCTCTATAGTACCCTTCACATATGGCAGAATGGTTTTGCCGATCGGTTTATCGTCTTCTGTAGGGTCCTTATCTCTTCTTCGAGCATTTTGAGCTTTTTCGATGTTGTATGTTGAGAAGCCGTTTTTTTCTTAACGCTGTTTTCACGTTATGCATTTCTTCATCTTGATGTTCTTGGTCTGTCAGTCTTTCGGATCTTGTAATCAAGGTTTTGATGACTGAATGCAATTGTGCAGGATGGTGGTGTGAAGCAGCATTTAGATATCTGTCGGTATGTGTCGGTTTCCGATACACTGTATGGCCTATGTGTCCGTTTTGTTTCTTTATTATTAACACATCTAAGAATGGAATTTGATCGTTTTCTTCCAGTTCCATGGTAAACTAAATTTTATGGTGGATATTGTTGTTGTGTTCTAAGAAAGCCTTTAGTTTTTCTTCTCCGTGGGTCCAGATGATAAAAGTGTCATCCACGTATCTAAGCCACAGTTTGGGTTTGTATTCAGCTGTTTCTATTGCCCGCTGTTCTATTTCCTTCATAAACAAGTTCGCTATTACTGACAGTGGGGAACCCATCGGTGCTCCCTCAACTTGTTTATATCTTTGTTCCTTATAGATGAAATAAGTGTTATTTAAGCATCGGTGCTCCCTCAACTTGTTTATATCTTTGTTCCTTATAGATGAAATAAGTGTTATTTAAGCAGTGTTTGGTTAGGTTTAGTGTATCCGGTGATATTGGATACTTTTTGCTTATGATGTCCAGCGATTCATCTATAGGAACATTCGTGAAAAGTGAGACTACATCGAAGCTGACTAGCAAATGTCCCGGCTCAAGAGTCACACCTTTTATACGCTCGATGAAGTGGCTCGCGTTCTTGACGTAAGAATCCGCTTCTTCCGCGTATGGTTGCAGCTGTTGGGCCAGAAATTTCGCCAACGGTTGTAAGGGAGATCCGATGGAGCTCACAATTGGTCGCAGTGGTAATCCTGCCTTGTGTACCTTGGGTAGGCCGTAAAATTTTGGGCATCTTGATGACTTCTCTCTAGGTATGAGATGGACCTGTTGTTCTTTATTGATATTTGAGGCTTTGATCTTGGCTTTTGTTATTTTCTCTAGATAGGTTGTCGGGTCTGACGAGATGCTTTGATATGTTGTATCATTTAAGATGTCGTTTATTTTTGTTTCTAGTCTTGAATATTCATCACTACCGTAGCATTGCCTTTGTCAGCTGGAAGCACGATGATTTCTTTGTTGTTCTTCAAATTATGTAAGGCTTCTTTCTCTTCCCGTGTTAAATTTTTTTTTGGTGGTTTAGCTGTTCTTAATATTTTTGATACGTCTTGGCGTATAATCTCGGCTGTTTCTGCTGGGAGATTAGTAATTGTAGTCTCTACCTCAGTAATGATGTTTTCTACGGGAATGTATGTAGGTGCAACAGCAAAATTGAAACCTTTTGCAAGAACACTATTCGTGGCTTCATCCAGTGTCAGATTTGAAAAGTTATATACTAAATTGTTTGTTTCTATTTGTGGATTTTCTTTCTTTTTTGGCCGCTGTTATAGTAACAAATTTTCAAACTTTTTAATTTGTTTGGTCTTAGTGAGATCAGCATCTGTTTCTGCTCGAAAGTTTGTCAGCTGTTCAAAGAAATTCCATAATGTTGGATGGATTGTGTTACTTAGTTTAAGATGCAGCTGTAATGATTCTGCATTCATTTTGTCGATGTCTCGTCTGGTATCATGAATGGCCTCTCTAATAAGCGCCAGGCTTGCTCTTCTTAAGATGTTTTTAGTTTTATAGTTGTTTTTGTGAAAAGTGAGCTTCATACAAGTCGGTATAATGTATTCGTCACGGCAGCGTTCTAAAAACGTCAGGTTGCATAACAACGTCCTTCGTTTCGATCGTAGTTTTTCGTATCTTCTGATGTCTGGTAGAATTTCCTCCCCGTAGAGGTTAATTATGTTACACTTGAAGTTTCCGCGGGAGCTATATGTGTTTTCTGTTGTTTTCCGGGTTTGACTCCGCGTTGAATAATTTTGGTTTTGAGAAAAACCATTATTTTGACGACGTTTCGGCAAGATCTCACTTGCCATTGTCAAGTCAGGTGGTTCCGCTTCTCGCTGCTGCTTGAAGTAAACTGAATTCTTACTCACGATACCGTCACTTATGTAGTTGATCCTGATGCTGCTGCTTGCCCTGCGCGAACTCGGGCTCTTGTTATTGGTCCGGTGTAGGTTGCAGTCGTCGGAGGGATGTTACGCGTGGATGTTGCGGCCTGATTTATTTTGGTCTTTTTCTTCAGTACCGTTTTCCATGTTGTAGGAAGCCGTTGCGCATCATCTCTTTGGTTTAAGCCGTTGGGATTTCTTTCAATTTCTATCGATTCTCTGATTTCCCGTTTTCTTTTTACTTCGATGTTAGCTAACATCGTTGTTTGGTTCAGGTTTATTGTGTGTCCTGTATTTGCGACATGTTGAGCCAGGGATGACGTGGTTTCTCCCCGTTCGATAGCATTTCGGTGTTCTTCTCGTCTTACCTGGATTCTTCGGTTGGTCTGTCCAATGTACGACTTTCCACAATCCCCACACGGAATCTCGTATACACCTTGACTTTCTAACGATATTTTGGTTTTTGGTGTTGGTAAAATAGTTGAGATCTTTCTGTCCGTATTAAATATCGTTTCTATGTTGTGTTTTCTCAGCACTCTCCCCTATTTTCTCTGTAGTATCCTTCACATATGGCAGAATGGTTTTGCCGATCGGTTTATCGTCTTCTGTAGGGTCCTTATCTCTTCTTCGAGCATTTTGAGCTTTTTCGATGTTGTATGTTGAGAAGCCGTTTTTTCTTGACGCTGTTTTCACGTTATGCATTTCTTTATCTTGATGTTCTTGGTCTGTCAGTCTTTCGGATCTTGTAATCAAGGTTTTGATGACTGAATGCAATTGTGCAGGATGGTGGTGTGAAGCAGCATTTAGATATCTGTCGGTATGTGTCGGTTTCCGATACACTGTATGGCCTATGTGTTCGTTTTGTTTCTTTATTATTAACACATCTAAGAATGGAATTTGATCGTTTTCTTCCAGTTCCATGGTAAACTGAATTTTATGGTGGATATTGTTGATGTGTTCTAGGAAAGCCTTTAGTTTTTCTTCTCCGTGGGTCCAGATGATAAAAGTGTCATCCACGTATCTAAGCCACAGTTTGGGTTTGTATTCAGCTGTTTCTATTGCCCGCTGTTCTATTTCCTTCATAAACAAGTTCGCTATTACTGACAGTGGGGAACCCATCGGTGCTCCCTCAACTTGTTTATATCTTTGTTCCTTATAGATGAAATAAGTGTTATTTAAGCAGTGTTATTTAAGCATCGGTGCTCCCTCAACTTGTTTATATCTTTGTTCCTTATAGATGAAATAAGTGTTATTTAAGCAGTGTTTGGTTAGGTTTAGTGTATCCGGTGATATTGGATACTTTTTGCTTATGATGTCCAGTGATTCATCTATAGGAACATTCGTGAAAAGTGAGACTACATCGAAGCTGACTAGCAAATGTCCCGGCTCAAGAGTCACACCTTTTATACGCTCGATGAAGTGGCTCGCGTTCTTGACGTAAGAATCCACTTCTTCCGCGTATGGTTGCAGCTGTTGGGCCAGAAATTTCGCCAACGGTTGTAAGGGAGATCCGATGGAGCTCACAATTGGTCGCAGTGGTAATCCTGCCTTGTGTACCTTGGGTAGGCCGTACAATTTTGGGCATCTTGATGACTTCTCTCTAGGTATGAGATGGATCTGTTGTTCTTTATTGATATTTGAGGCTTTGATCTTGGCTTTTGTTATTTTCTCTAGATAGGTTGTCGGGTCTGACGAGATGCTTTGATATGTTGTATCATTTAAGATGTCGTTTATTTTTGTTTCGTAGTCTTGAATATTCATCACTACCGTAGCATTGCCTTTGTCAGCTAGAAGCACGATGATTTCTTTGTTGTTCTTCAAATTATGTAAGGCTTCTTTCTCTTCCCGTGTTAAATTTCTTTTTGGTGGTTTAGCTGTTCTTAATATTTTTGATACGTCTTGGCGTATGATCTCGGCTGTTTCTGCTGGGAGATTAGTAATTGTAGTCTCTACCTCAGTAATGATGTTTTCTACGGGAAAGTATGTAGGTGCAACAGCAAAATTGAAACCTTTTGCAAGAACACTATTCGTGGCTTCATCCAGTGTCAGATTTGAAAAGTTATATACTAAATTGTTTGTTTCTATTTGTGGATTTTCTTTCTTTTTTGGCCGCTGTTGTAGTAACAAATTTTCAAACTTTTTAATTTGTTTGGTCTTAGTGAGATCAGCATCTGTTTCTGCTCGAAAGTTTGTCAGTTGTTCAAAGAAATTCCATAATGTTGGATGGATTGTGTTACTTAGTTTAAGATGCAGCTGTAATGATTCTGCATTCATTTTGTCGATGTCTCGTCTGGTATTTTGTTGGGTCAGGTGTAGCAGATCTTCGTTTCTGATGGTGTTTGGCCAGAAAATACGCACAATTCTTCGTAGACATTTGTTAACAAAGACCTGCAATTTGTCTGTAAGGGATTTTGTCACTTTCCAGGTTTCACATCCATAGAGTAGAACAGATATAACATTTGACTGGAATATTCAGATCTTTGTCCTTGTAGTATATTCCCCAGACCTCCAAACAGGGTTAAGCATGCTGAATGCTTGTTGAGCTTTTCGTATCCTCATACGAATATCGTTTTCTGTACCTCCGCTTTCTGTTATGACACTTCCAAGATACGTGAAGTTTTCCACATTTTACAATCTGCATGTTGTCAATATTAAATAACGTGTTGTTCCTTGCGTTTATTCTCATGGATTTGGTTTTACTAATATTGATTTTTAAACCTATTTTATTGGCCTCAGTGGATAGTGTTTCCAATTGGTCGGCCACATCCTGGAACCTTTGTCCTAACAGGCAGATATCGTCGGCGTATTGAAGATCACTTAGGCGTGTGGTTAACGTCCATCGTATCCCTTTTGTGTCGAAGTCTAGTTTGGAGAGAACATAGTCTAGAGCTATGTTAAACAGAAACGGAGAAAGCACACATCCCTGTCTGACTCCAGTAAGTACGTCAAATTCGTCACTGTTGATCCCATTGTGTGTCACGCTGCACGTCGCCTCAGTGTACAGTGACTTTATAATCGAAATTATTTTATGTTGAATGTTTCTTAGCTCTCAAATTTTCCATTTAGCAGCATGAGATAGGCTGTCAAAGGCACGTTCGAAATCAACAAAAACCATGTATAGAGGTGTGTTCCATTCAACCGATTGTTCCATTATTACCCTCACAGTATTAATGTGATCTATGCAGGAAGATTCTGGTCTAAAACCTGCTTGATTTGCTCGAAATTCAACCTTGTTTGTTAATCTTTTATGTACGATGGTCGTAAAAATTTTATTTATGACGGTAAGCAAGGTTATTCCTCTCCAATTTTTGCACAGTGTGAGGTTGCCCTTTTTTGGAAGCTTAATAATGTTACCTTTTTTCCAGCCCGCTGGAATGCGGTTTGTTTCCCACACCTCTCGGACTATAGGGAGCAAAAGTTCAGCGGTTAGATGCGGGTCAGTTTTAAGTAGTTCGGCAGCAATGTTATCGATTCCCGGGGACCTGTTATTTCTCAGAGATTTGATAGCTGTTATTATCTCCGTTTTGGAAGGGGACTCGCAAGATATATGCAAGTCTATATTCTGAGGGTGTTCAACAATTTCATCTGCGTTATCCCCGGGCGTGCCTAGTATCTCCTGAAAGTGCTATTTCCATCTCTCTACTTGGTCATCCGTTGTAGTAAGTAATTCGCCTGTCTTGGATCTTACAATGTTCGAACAGTTAGGCTCATTTTTTGTTAATCGTCTAGTAATTTGGTACAGCTCTCTAGTCCTGTTGTGTTGTGCAGCTGTTTCTGCTTGTTTCGCCAGTTCTTCAGCCCACCTTCTTTTGTCTCTTCTTGCATTTCTTATAACTGCTTTATTTAGTGTTGTATATTCTTGTTGTCGGTTCGTTCTTTCTTCTACTGTTCTTGCTTGCAAGATATCTTTTTTTCGTTGTGTACATGGTACATGTGTTTTTAGTTTATTGTCTATATTTTCTCTGGCTATATTTTATTGTTATTTTGCATAAGCAATAGATCCGTCTTTGTAATTTTGTTTATTGGATAAATTCCTTAAAATGTCAAATTGGAATGTAAGTTTATTTTTGTAAAATAAATATATTAATACCTACCAAGCATTGTAGAAATAAACAATTTTCATGTGCCTACACCTTCCAAAAGTAGTAAGAATTTTAATAATCGTTATTACGATTAATAAATTAATAGATTATTATTTAATAATCCAATAATAACGTTATTACTTAAAAGTTGGTTTTCAAAACAACTCTATAATTAATAATCTATAGAAATAACCTCAAAAAACAGAAAACAAATTTTAAGCAAAGGCTTAAACCAACTCCCGCGCGAACTTAAAATTATTTGGTTTAAGCCTAGGCTTAAGCCTCAAATTAAAGTGGAAATACAGGCATCTAAGCTTAAGCAAAGGCTTAAACCAACTCCCGCGCGAGCTTAAAATTATTTGGTTTAAGCCTAGGCTTAAGCCTCAAATTAAAGTGGAAATACAGGCATCTAAGCTTAAGCAAAGGCTTACAGTAAGCTTTGGCTTAAGTGAGGTTGGAAATACCGGCCCTTAGATCGGTTCAACAGATTTTAAGAAAATAATTTTGCAATCAAACTTTTGCAAAAAAAAATAGTATATTGTACAACAAGAGAGAAAAAAGACATATTTCTCACGAGCGCAGAAATTTGTTGGCACGAGCCGAGGAACGAGGCGAGTGTCGCAAATCAAGCGAGAGAGAAATATGTCATTTTCTCTCGTGTTGTACACTGTACTTTTTCTATGGATGCGTTTTTTCAAGAGTTAAAACTTCAAAATTAAATAATTTAGGTGCTTTTAGGTATATTATATGCATAAATTGAAATAAAATACATACAGGGAGTTTGGTAAAGAATGGGCCATAGCTTAACCTCAGGTTCCTGAGGTTAAAATAGGCCGATTTAAGCTAACTTACCTTAGTACAAAGTTTATAATAACCGAGATACAGGGTGTCAAAGTTAAACTTTTTTTTTATTTATTATTGAATATTTTCTGACAGCTATGAGATAACAACATGAAATTTGGTATGTGGAGGTTTTTTGGGTCGAGAAAACTAAATTCCCTACCAAGGATTATGTATTGCCCAGAGGGCGCCACATACGCCTTTCACCACTCATTTATTACGTTCAATTTTTTTTATCCCTCACTCTGTATAATTTTGACATTAAAATTTTTATTCTACTATTAGTTTTACTTAAAAAAAGTATACTTCTTTCATCTCCCTAAACTCAACCGTTTTCGAGATAAACGCATTTTAAATCTGCGATACACCATCATTTTTAGCATAATATCATTGTAGTTACACCCGAAAAATAACTTAAAACCATAAAATTATCCAAAAATGTATCGCAAATTTCTTCAATTGGAATTTTGCGATGCAATGACATAAATTTGAGAACTGGCACAATTATTATGGTTTTAAGTTATTTTTCGGGTGGAACTACAATGATATTATGCTAAAAATGATGGTGTATCGCAGATTTAAAATGCGTTTATCTCGAAAACGGTTGAGTTTAGGGAGATGAAAAAAGTATACCTTTTTTAAGTAAAACTAATAGGAGAATAAAAATTTTAATGTCAAAATTATACAGATTGAGGGATAAAAAAATTTAACGTAATAAATGAGTGCTGAAAGGCGTATGTGGCGCCCTCTGGGCAATACATCATTTTTGGTAGGGAATTTAGTTTTCACGACCCAAAAAACCCCCACATACCAAATTTCATGTTGTTATCTCATACCTATCAGGAAATATTCAATAATACATAAAAAAAAACAGTTTAACTTGTATCTCGGTTATTATAAACTTTGTAGTAAGGCAAGTTAGCTTAAATCGGCCTATTCTAACCTCAGGAACCTGAGGTTAAGCTATGGCCCATTCTTTATCAAACACCCTTTATATACACATAAGTATGTAATATTCTTAATATTTATATACTTTCTTTATTTAACATTACAATTCACAGTTGAACATTCTTATAAAAGGTAATTTTTGATAAGTTTTGACAAGTGTCAACACATTTTGTTTGACAAAAATAATTGTGTTTGTATTGTGCATATTACCATGGAAAAGGCGATCATATGTATGTAAACCGGTGGTGAACCCGTGAGAATAGTATATTACATACCTAGCGGGAAAGTACTCTATTTCAGCCGAGCGGCAAGGTAGTTTACCGAGGTGCGAAGCACCGAGGTAAACTACAGACGCGAGGCTAGAATGAGTTCCCGCGAGGTTTGTATACTATTTTACTCACAATCGGTTAGTAGTTTATGGATTTCTAATACTCACAATCTACCAATAATAATTTCATTTCAAATATCTGTATCCATTCTCATTACGTGATAAGATGAATTATTTTAAGTAACCTGTGAGATCGTTGCTAGGTAACAAAACAAGTTTGTTGAATCTGACATTTAGGCGATACACGACGCCATTAATTGTACAGCCGGTTCCAAAAAAAACTGATACGACTCTTAAAGCGTATTTTGTAGAAAATTGAGCAGTGTACTTTCTTCTTCCTATTCTTTTTGTTTTTGGTCTCGCTGCAAGGCAATTACCAGCACGATTTATAGGCGATCTTGATGTAGTCTGGCTCTAAGCCATATCAAAATCACTGACTATGTTCTTGTAAAAAGCTTTTGATGAGGTGTGATATAATGAATATGAGTTTAATTATATTTAATTGATTATATTTTGAAGGATAAATGCTTATTATTTACATACTGTCACTGTTACTGCCAAATCTTAAAATTGGTCAAATAACTTCAACCTCAAAAAATGGCCGTTTGTTTGTTTATTTTATTATTTGTCTGTCATAATAAATATAATATAATGTCAGACCAATCATACACTGCTCAAAATGATCAAATCTTACTAAGAGTCGTATCAGTTTTTTTAGGAACCAGCTGTACATATAATCAAATTGTGTTTATTTTACAAAAATGTCTGATAGTGAATTTGAATGTACGCCACCCTAACTGCGGGAATAATTTAACCGTTAATAGTAATCATAATTCCAATGTAACTATTAATATTTATAATTCCAAATAGTTTTCTTTTTGTTATTGTTGTTGTTTCTTAATTAAATAAATGTTGAGTGGATTCTATTCTTTCTAAACCATCTTTTAATCAAAAATGACATTGACATTTGCAGGTAGCAAAGTGACAGATGCTAGCCGGGAAAGTACTTTCCCGGCTAGCTGGGAAAGTAAAGTAAGTAATAAGTCGCTTCCTGATTACTTCAAAGGTTAGAAATCCATAAATTACTAACCGATTGTGAGTAAAAAATATTTCTCACTGCAATGGCCGACTTTTCTCACTGCCTGAGAAATTGTTTGTTTTGAATGTATATAAGTAGTGAGAGAAGTTGCACATTGTTTAGCATCCATAGAAAAATGCAATTTTTAAAAATTTTGCAGGACTGAATATAAAGCAGATAGCAAGTTGAATTTTTTTTACATATAAAAGAACACTGTACTATTCATTTCCAATTTGCAAAATTAAAATCGGTTTATTTATTTATTTATTTAGCTTTAGCGTATGGCTCAATACATGGAATAAATACAATAATAATTGTAAAAAACGTACATAAGTACACAATTCAAAAATACAAACATAAGCTTATATAAAAACGAACATAGACAAAATACATATAAAATATAAGATAATACATACAGATAAGGTTATATCTTTAAGTCAAGTTGAGCTATCCATTCAAGGCCTGCAGGCGTAGTTTTGAAAAAGTCTTTTGGGTTCCCTCGGTATGCCCTCAATTCACATGTCTCCACTATGTGTTGGATGGTTTCATCTGGAGCACCACAGTCGCAGCTGGACGTAGGCTGTTTTCCCCATTTATGTAGGTTGTGTGCGCATACTGCATGTCCCGTTCTAATTCGGTTTAGGCTCTTTCATATGTTTCGTGGCTGGTCGAAGCCATCAGGCTGTTGGACTGGGTCAATAAGCTTGGATACTTCAGGTGGGGCTTCCTCAGTCCACAGCGTGCGCCATCTGGAGGTAACATTGAAATCATCTGCTGTTAGCTGTTGGGCTGTTCTTATGAGTGGTTTTCTGGATGGGAGTCGGTTTGCTGCTAAACTCGGGATGTCTTCATGGATTGGTAGTTGCAAGTTGCTATTTACTTTCGAATACTCCGTTATCAAGGCCTTTTGTCTTCGTAGAATAGGCGGAGGTATATGGCTAAGTATGGGAAGCCAATATAGTGGAGTAGTCTTGATGCCGCCGCTAGTCATTCTCATTGCTATATTAAGCTGCGTATCAACTATCTTCACATGACGACTATTTAGTTAGACCGGTGCACAGTACTCTGCCACAGAGTAGACCAAACTTAGCACAGATGTTCGTAGTGTGTCCGCAGATGCGCCCCAGTTGGGTATATTGCTGATTTTTCGCAATTATTGCTATTTTACAACAAAACAAGGGTGACAATTTTTAAAATTTTTAACCAATTCTATCTTGTAGGATATTTAATTACATTACATTATCCTCTTCGTTCCCACTGGAACATAGGGCATCTACTGTCATTCTCCATTTTTGCCGATCTTGTGCTTTTTCTCTAACTTCTTTCCAGGTTAGGCCGACGTTTTCTGCTTCCTTAATAATTGTTTTCTTCCATGTATCTATCGGCCTCCCCCGCTTCCGTTTTCCTGGAGGTTGGAATTCCAATGCTTGTTTTGTTATGTCTGTGTCTGGTTTCCGCAGAGTATGGCCCACCCATTTCTATCTTCTCTTTCTTATTTCTTTATGTATTGGTTCTTGCTTCGTTTTTTTCCATAAGTCTGAGTTTGTAATTCTGTTGGGCCAAAATATTCTTAGAATTTTTCGTAAGCATTTATTGATGAAGGATTGAATCTTTCCAGTGTTGTGTTTTGTTATTCTCCATGTTTGTGATCCGTATAATATGTCTTTACATTGCTATTGAAAATTTTTACTTTGGTGTCCAGTTTTATTTCATTAGATTTCCATATATTATTTAACATATAATATGCTGTCTGTGCTTTGCCAATTCGTGTCTGGATATCCTCCTCTGCTCCTCCTGTCGTGTTCAGTATACTTCCTAGGTAATTAACTCTTTCCACTGATTTCAGCTCTTGGTTTTCTATGTGTTTGCTCTCGGTGTGTTAATCTTCATTAATTCAGTTTTATTCATGTTTATCTCCATACCCACTTTTTTACCTTCTTTGGCTAATTTCTCACTTTTTTTTCTGCATGCTCTGTCTCTTTGCTGAAAGTAGGCATACATCATCTGCGTATTCAAGATCTAATTGTTCAAAGGTATTCCAGTCTATCCCAGTTTTACCGTTGCTGCTTTTTCTCATAAGCCAGTCCATGACAATAATAAACAAAGTAGGAGACAGTATACAACCCTGCTTTACACCGCTGTTAATGTGGATTGGTTCTGTTAAATTCCCGTCGTATATTACTTTTGCTGTGGTGTTTTCATAAAACAACTTCACTATTCTTAAGAATTTGTCCGGTATCCCATAACTCTCTACTATTTCCCACAATTTTTCTCTATATAGGATATCAAACGCCTTTCTAAAGTCAATGAAGTTTAGATATAGTTTACTTTGCCATTCCACTGACTGCTCGATGATTATTCTGAGCGTGCAGATCTAGTCTATACATGACTTATTTGCTCGGAAGCCAGCTTGATTTGATCTTAATTTTTGGTCTATTTTATTTTTTATTCTTTTAAGCATGATACGGGTCATTATTTTGCTCGCAACACATAAGAGGGTTATAGGTCTCCAGTTCTGGCACTTTGAGGTGTCACCTTTTTCGGGATAGTGATTATAATGCTTTCTGTCCATTCTTTGGGAATTTTCTCTCGACTCCATATATTTTCAAATAGTTTATACAGTAAATGTATCATTTTTTCAGTGTTTACTTTAAACAGCTCACCTACAGTATCATCTGGACCTGCTGCCTTTCCCTTTTTGAGTTGTTTTATACTCTGTTATTTCCTCTCGGCTGAAGTTGGAGACATCAATATCTAACGGTTCCGGGTTTTCTTCCTTCTCAATATTTTCTAATGAATTCACATTGTGGTTAAACAAGTCAGTGAAATATTCCATCCATCGTCTTGCTATATCTTTTTCTGCTGTTAGTATTTGATTATCTTTATCTCTAATATGTGTGTTATGTGGCCATTTCCTGGCGAGTTTCTTTGTGTTTTCATAAAGTTTCCTCATATCATTAGTTGCTGCAGCTTGTTTGGGTTCTATTGCTAAATTATCGTAGTATGTTCTTTTGTCTTTTCTTGAATGGTTTATTGTTCCTGAGTTTTTTGCCAAGGACGTATTCGGCTGTATCTTTGATAGCTGTTTTTAAGTTTGTCCAGAATTCTTCGATATTTTCGTTAACTACTTCTTTTCTTCCTATATTGTTGTCGAATTCATCCTGGTATCTTTTTCTTGTTTCTTCATTGTCAAGCCATTGCGTGTTGTATCTGATCCTATTGTTATCCTTGTGCTTCTTTTTGGCAGTTAGTCTGATTTTCAGTTTTGCTCGTACTAGTGTGTGGTCTGTTGATGCATCTGCTCCCCTCTGCGATCTTACATCTAATAATGAGCTTCTCCATCTTTTTGCTATACAAATATGATCTATCTGATTTAGTGTCTTTCCGTCAGGGGATGTCCATTAGGGTGGAACGAAAAAGGTCAAAAAAATAAAAAAAAAGAAAAATTCTTGTGGCTATCGTTTAAAAGTTTTGTCAGGTGATGAAAACAATTGGCGCGAGAGCATTTTGAAATAAAAAAATATCTTGAGGTTTCATATTGGATTTGAAAAATGAAAAAACAAAATAAATTATTTTTGTCGAAAAAATCAATATGGCTCTGATCAAATTTCAATGATTGTGTTTTACCAACTAAGTGTGACATTCTAAATTGCTTTCTCTTTATTCGTAACGAACTTACGTTGACAAATAATAATAAAGATCCATCTATCGCCGACGTCTTGAATGCCGTTGCAACGAAAGTAAAACAAATATGAATAAAAGCTTCTATTCCAACATTATCGCATAAGTTCATTCAAGATATGATTAAAAATATTTATACAGAGTATCAAAATCTTAAGCGATAGGGGCACAAAATCTCAGCAAGCACCTGATTCATAAATAGAAAAGATTTGCCAGTTTCGAAAGGAGTGTAAAAAGTTATTGAATATTGCGGCTTGCAAGTGCAACATGACTAGAACTCTGTGTGTGTACTTGTGATAAAATCAAGAAAGTACCACAAAATGAGCGAATTTTTCTTCAAGATCAACGATCCTGTCAAAAAACCGCAATTGGACCAGTGGATATTGCAGCATCTGCAGCAATAAGGAAGAAAATTGAAAGAACCATGAAGGCAAAGGCAAGTCCTCAGAAATATAATACTGACGAAATTGTTTTTAAAGCATGTACCGTTGATTCCTCTAATCCTTCCATAAGTAGCAACTTGTCTGACAAATTATTGTTCTGATGCAGATGATCATGAAGAAGAATTCGTTGCTCTTTTGTCAACAGTTACAGTCCAAACATCTACGTCACAAATACTGCGGCACTTCACTTAAATGGCTAGTATGCTTATTTCATTGCAATGAGCTACCTTTACGTCATTTAATTCAACAGTTAGATTGACGCACCAGTGGACCACTTGGTTTTTCAGGATAAATAGGGAAACTTCTGGAATGCTGTGAAGAGAAGGCTGTTGTCGATTTTGTCGCAATAGAGAACAACATAGCAGTATTCTTAGAAACAACAGACCTTAGTACCGATCAGAAGTACTTGTACCAAATCAGTCAGGCAGTTGCTGCGGGAAAATGTCCTAATGATTTGAGCCTTAAAAAACCTGTGACAATATCACACGCAAGGTGGCTGACAGTTGATAATCGGTTGCTTCGATTGTATGTTGGAACTGTGTATGCACCAGTTTGGTTTTATATAAAACTGTATCCTAGCTGTTCTGATGGTTCAAAACATTTATGGCGAATGATCCATTATTCACGATTTCTACCAGTTGACCAAAGAAAAATTCTCGATGCCGTTATCCATTAAATTTTAGTGCTTCAATTTATGACTTAATTTCTATTTCTGGATTCAAAGTTACGGCTCCTCATTTGCTAAAACATATTTCAAATGAAGATGTAAGAGATATTATTGATTCTGGGAATTACAACAACATAGAGGTCTTAAACTGCCCTTGTCATACAAAATCCGTGGAAAGAACTGTTAAGTTAATAACTGAAGCATCAGCTGCTGTTTATCGACCAGAATCAAGGGATGGCTTTATTCGTTCAAGGTTGCAGTCTAGAATAGAAACATTATGCCGTTTTTTAACATAAAATCAGACTACCAATCTTAAAATGTATATTGTATCATAAAAAAATTATTATTTAGATTCAAAGAACTGATAAAAAATAAATTTTTAAAATTCAATTTTTTTTGTTATTCCCAAAAATTTAAATTTAATATGGAACCTGAAGATAGGGTCCAATATATAAAAGATTTCTTACAGTTTTATTATACATCAAAACACAACTTTTTCGCACTAGCCTCATAAAAAATAATGACTTCGAATTTTTCGTTCCACCCTAATGTCCATGTTGTTTTATGTATTCTCTTATGGGAGAAAAGGCTTCCTCCTATAACAAACCCGTTCGGGGCACAGAAATCTATTAATAATTCTCCATTTTCATTTCTTGTACCTATGCCATCTGTGCCCATTACTGTTTCTCTATCTTTATTTGCTTCACCAATTTTAGCGTTCCAGTCTCCCATAAATATGAAGATGTCTCTCTTATGTTTGTTCAGTAATTTGTCATATTGTGATTGTAGTTGTTCATAGAAAAGTTGGTAGTTCTTCCTTGGTGGTAGGGCATAAACATTTATTATAGTTGTGTTCTGAAATCTTGTATTGAATCTTGCGTAGATTATTCTATCTGATATTCCTTCCCATTCTAGTAACGCGTCAGTAGCTTCTCTATCTAGCATAAATCCTACACCACTCTCATAGTTTGATTCGTTTTCTTCTTTGCCAGAGTACAAAATCGTTTCTAGTTTAATTTATATTTACCTTTTTCCTTCCATCTTATTTCACTTAGCCCTAGGATCTGGATTTTGTATCTCTTAACTTCACTTGCTATTTGCAATGCTTTTGTTATATCTCTCATCGTGCGGACATTCCAACGTACTATATATTTTGTTTTCCTCGTGTCCATTTTTCTCGCTGTGTTCGTCATCGTTTTATCCGACCTGTTTCCGAGGACAACAGTAGATGTTTCTTTAGCGATTGTGTTCTTTACGTGGTAGGGTTGCTAGCTCTACGCACAACCCTCCTCCTTTTTCAGCCGGGCTTGGGACCGTCCTAGGCGGAGTTAGGGTATTTAATTACGCAACTTTTATATTAGTGCAACTTTTCTCGGAAATGAATAGGTATTTTTAAAGTTATAATAAAAAAACCAAGAAAAAAATCTAATATTCTTCATTTTTTGACATTTTGATTATTTAACACATTGCGTGCCACGTCGCCGTCGCTCATATATGAGAGACACGGATGTTCTGCTAGGGGCCACGTCACTCATTTTAATATACACGTAACGACTGACTTCCATATTGCCGTGGATATGCCGTAGCCCCGAGAGTATTATCCCGATTAAGGCGTGGCACGCAATGTGTTAAACAATGTTCCGGACCTTTTTGAGTGGAAGGATAACTCAAATATTTCCAAGCTATTTCTGCACAAAATATGAGTCACCTCTCAACATCCAACTGTACTCATATTTTTACAGATGCGCCCTGGACTACTGTTTCTAGTAAATGTTTATATGTAATATAGTCACTTTGATTTTTAGATTGTCTCCCAGAGAACAAGATGGAAATCAAGGAGACACTAACTGAACATTCGTCTCACGAAGAAAATTATATGAATCCACATGCTGAGACAAAAACATCAAATATAAATACGAAAGTTGTGACTGGAAAAAAACCTTCAAAGTGTGAAATTTGTTTTAAACAATTTAGTGAAGCAAGGAATTTAAAAGTACATTTGAGAGTGCACACTGGAGAAAAGCCTCACAAGTGTAAAATTTGTTTTAAACAGTTTAGCCAAGCAGGTTCTTTGAAAACACATTTAAGAGGGCACACTGGGGAAAAACCGTACCAGTGTGAGTTTTGTTTAAAACAGTTCTTCCAAAAAGCTTATTTAACTTCTCACATGACAGTTCATACCAGAGAAAAACCTCACAAGTGTGAAATTTGTTTTAAACAGTTTACTACAGCAAGTAATTTGAAAGTACAGTGGAACCCCGATAAGTCGGCCTCCGATAACCCGGATCGATTTTCATCAGATAAAATAAAAATGTTTTCACTTTGACTGAGTTTTTTTTACTAAGAAATAAACATGAATGTTACAACTGTAGGTAATTTAGATGTACTGGACATAAGTACTTCATTTTTTTGGCAATTATAATAATTAAGTTTATCTGTAAGAGTACCGTATTTTATTAATTTTTACCATATTCTCCGGCTAACCCGGATTTTCGATAACCCGGATTGGCCGCGGTCCCGATTAATCCGACTTATCGAGGTTCCACTGTACATTTGAGAGTTCACACTGGAGAAAAACCTCACCAGTGTGAGATTTGTTTGAAGCAATTTATTACAGCATGGACTTTGAACGTACATTTGAGAGTGCACACTGGAGAAAGACCTTATCAGTGTGAGATTTGTTTAAAACGGTTTACCCAAAATGCTCGCTTAACTTCTCACATGAAAGTTTAGACCAGAGAAAAACCTTACAAGTGTGAAATTTGTTTTAAACAATTCAGTAGAGCAGATAATTTAAAAGTACATTTTAGAGTTCACATTTGAGAAGTCATACTTTATTATATAATTTCAAAGAAATAAATATACTTAACAGGTTATTTGTATTTTATTTAAATATTAAACTAACTTTCTTACCTACCACTTTTAAAAAAAATTATTAAAACGATACCAAAAATTAAAAAAAAAGCTCGACCGCTGAGCTATATTACCTTTGCTTTGACAGGTTACAAGATTTCTCATACAAATACTGACAAATTTAATAGACTGAAGTATACAAAAATACTTTAAATATACTTACTATTATTATAAAATATCTTATTCCCGAGGAAGACAAATCCAAAGACAAAAATTATAATAAATAATACATTTACTAAAAACACTAATACAGGGTGCGCCAAACCTCTGGTTTTTTTTATTACGGCTAAACTATGAGATATACAAAAAAATGTTTATAACAAAACTAATGTGTATCAAAAACGTCTATAATTTAAAATTATTTTCGATTATACAGGGTGAGTCAGAACGACGGTATGAACCAAAGTTGTATTTTTTTAAATTAATAAAATTTATAATATACCCTGTATATTATATTATTTTTGAATATATTATTTAAAAATATGAAAAATTTGTATAAGGTCTTATAGGCCTAAAGTTAATAATTTTCGAAATATTTACATTTTTATTGAGAAAAATGGTAATATTTGTAGGGTTGTGGTTTATGTTTCCAAGGTTATAAAAATTTAAGTGATATGTCAAAGTTTTTATATTATAGTGTTATTTTTAAAGTATTTAATATCTTTTACTTTTAGCCATAAAATATACAGTGTGATCACTATTGACAATTACAAAATTTTCTCATTTTTTTTAAATGGGACACCAGAGCCGGCGATAACGGGCCTGCAAGGGATGCACTGCAGGCGGGCGCCCCTGTTTGGGGGGCGCCAAAATGAGCTTTTTTCGGCTGGTGTTATGCAAAATACCAAGATAAAAAAAAATCATTTCACATGTAAAATATACAAAAATATGCAATGCCGCATAGAAATAGTCTTTCCATGTAGTAGGTAATATAATTTATTGGTCAAAGATATCATATTTCAACCAAACAACTTTGCTCTTAATGGGAATGCTTTGTTTATTTTCTCCAAATTTCTTGCAAGTTGTTAGTTTTGTATCAGCAGTTATGAAAGGAAGTGAATGATTTCTTGTAAAACAAACAAGATTGTGATACTGCGTTCTTGCGGTTTGTCTAATTTAAGTATTATGTATTTTACCTATTAATTTAGGTATCAAGTTAAGGATTAATTCCATAAAAACATATTTAACATAAACATTTTAGTATTATTTCATGTGAATATAATACAGAATAGTTTGGCAGTTGTATACTCTGCATCTGCAGTTAAAGAATCCAGTGTTGCATTCAATTAATATAAAATTATATTTGTTAAGTACTCATTACTATTATTAAATTACAGTTTCACATTACTATTTTCATAATCTTAAGGTTTTAAAGTTATTATTTTTATGTAGGTAAATAAAAATGGATTCAAAAAAAATGATCAAAAAAGCCGAAAAAGAAGAAATGAAAAAAAAACCATCTTAGTTCTCTTAGCCAATTTCTTAAAAGAGTTAAAGTGATGTTGTTTTGTCAGATGATGGGTCCAATAAAACTGTACCGAACTTTATTTACCGGGGACATTTGCGGATAGCGGGACACCGACTTAGTCGGTGCCCGGAACACACATTTTTAGGACACAATTCTAAAATCAAGCATTAATAAGGCGAAAAGCTCTTCCAGCTACCTACCCCTAAAATCAGGTGGTTTAACCATATAAAGTAAACCGAGGTAAACAGAGGCCCAGGGCATCCAAGGTAATGTTTAGTACAAACTACTATCATTGTTTGATTTGCGTGTATAGATATAATGCTATGTGGAAATGCGATCAATGATTGTCCCCGTTTAGGATTTTGTCCTCTTCAGGGTTTGTAGTGAATGTATAGTGTTGGCAGCAAAAGCACAGTCCGAAAAACACACTGGGGCAAGCGCCGTGTCCTGGTGTTTTTGGATCCTGGCTTATGCCGGACGGTGGTGTCCAGAAGGCTAAGAAGTCAACAGAGAAGAAAGTTTGATGGATTGTTGTTGGTTCCATAGACATTTACGTGTACTGTCCGTGCTTTGCTCTCGACCAGTCTCCCTAGAAACCATTGTACAACGACAGGCGAACCTGCGTCCCTCGTCGGCGGTCAGGAGGTGGCTTTGAGCGCGGCGTGGACAGTGTGCGTTCGAGTGGAGAAAATAGTTGCGGCTATTTTCTTGGGACGAACAGGTATAATTGTGCAATGAAGTTGGGAAACCGCAAAAAACCAACTTCTCCCTGTTCGGGGTAGGGAAGAGGAAATGTTAAAGGTGGGTACGGTAGGCTAACGGGGTAGCCTCGAGGATGTTTTCGTACTCCACCGGGAGTTCGTCAATGCATGTTTGCATTAGAGCGGACGGTAAATGAATCTTTTTGCGGTTGGGTTTTCGGTGGAGTACGTGGCCGGAAGATGAACAGGAACATTTGAGAGATTCTTGTGTGTCGGAGGGGGGGGGGGGGGGCCGTTGATTACTTTGATTGTGAAGTTCCTGTTCAGAGAGTTTATTCTCTCGATGATTTTGGGGATGTTCGAGATGTTATGGATTTCGTTTGAGGGATATCGCCAGTGCTCATAGTTACATCTACGCAAGATTCTACGTTCAGCGCGCAACAACCACTCTTGTTTTGCTCTAGCGCAAAGAGAGTAGAGGCAAGATTTGTACTCCATGACGGGTCGAATAAAGGTCTTGTAAGTGTGAATGAGAGTCTTCTTGTGTGTCTTGCCAATTCGTCCAGAGAGAGAGTTGAGAAGTCTGGCCCTGTTCCTTACCCTATCTAAAGTTGCCTTTAGATCTGCGTTCCAGTTAAGAGTCCTGGTGAACAGAACTCCTAAATAGTTCGCAGTCGGACTAATAACAAGCCTTTCTCCCAACAATATCAGAGGATATTGGTCGTCTTCATTAATTATGATTCTATGTGACACAGAAGGGGCGCGAAACACAATCGTTGTTGTTTTTTTCGCGTTCAGCGTGACTCTCCACTTACAACACCATTCGCCGACACCGTCCAACAGAGCCTGGGCTCTTCTGAAGAGAAGTCTTGGGTTGTATCGAGAGGTTGTTGTGAGCAGAGCCGTGTCGTCTGCATAGAGAAACAGCCGAGTGCCTGGGATATTTTGGTTAGTGATATCGCTGTTGTAGATGATGTACAACAGCGGTGCTAGGACTGAACCCTGGGGAACTCCAGCTTGTGGAGTGAAGGGGGTGGATTTTTGATCACTTATTTTCACTCTGACAGTTCGGTTATGGAGGTATGAGTGTACAATTTTGGTAAATTGCAATGGTAGCCCGATGTCCAGAAGTTTCCGAACAAGTCCGTCGTGCCAGACCTGATCGAAAGCCTTCTGCACATCCAGGAATGTGGCTATGGCGAATGAACCATCGTTGATGGTTTGAGTAACTTTAGTAGTGAAATCAGTTATTGCATGTTTGGTAGATTTACCTGACTGGAATCCATATTGAAATTTTGGTATGATATTATGGTTTTCGAGAAAGTCATTGAGCCTCTCTTTTAGGATTAGCTCAAGAACTTTGCCCAGAGTGTTGATTAAAGAAATTGGTCTATAGGATTCCACGTTGCATGATGGTATTGGCCACTTTCCAAGGAGTAGGAAAGTGGCTGTTTTTGAGACATGCATTGAATATTTTAGTTAGAAGAGGGATGATACTCTCTGGAAGTTTTTTGAGGCATCTTCGGTTGATGCCATCAGGTCCGGGAGCGCTGTTTTTACCAATTTGGCAAAAGCTCTCCGTTTCCCTGTTTGTGAGGGGGTCCATGATAGGATCATAGACTGGAACGTGGTGATTGAGAGTAACATTTACTATGTATTCTGTGTTGAGTTTAAACAAGTGATCAAAGTTCGGGTTGTCTGGGGTTTGAAAGTTGATTTGAAGCGAATTTTTTAATGCTTCGGCTTTCCCTTCTGGGGAATTGACTATGTGATTGTTGACCAACAGATGAGATGGTTGAGATACTTTTTGTTTTGTTAGGACTTTGAATTTGTGCCAGAATTTACTACCGTCTCTGTAGTCCAGTTTTGAGGTAGCATCTTCCCACCGGCGAGCCGTTAGGTCAGATATCTCTCTCTTTATCCTGGCGCAGATCCGGTTGTATTCTGTTTTGATTAGTGGATTTCTGTTGGCCTTATATTGACGTAGAAGACGTCTTTTTTGTTGGATTTTGGCAATGATGTATTGTGGAAGTGCCGGTGATGTATAGGATATTTGTTTAAGTGGAATAGCGTGCGTGATCGCCTCGGTGATGAGGTTCTCAATTTCGGTTGCACTGGTGTCGATACTGTCGTTAGTATCAAGTTCGCCTAACATAGGGAGATTTTGAGTGATGAAATTTTGGAATTCAGTCCAGTTAGCGTGACGATAGTCTCTTATAGTTCTTGGAGGATTGGGTTGTTTTGGAGTTAGTATGTCAGTGTTGACAAGAAGTGGTACGTGGTCTGACGTTACTGAGTCACCGATGTGGCATCTATCCTCGAACCGATCCAGAATGTTACTAGTAACTAGGATGTGGTCGACAATAGAGGCCCCAGCAGCGTTCAGAAACGTGTATTCAGTGTTGGTGATTCGAGAGATAGGAAGGTCTAGTAGAAAATCCGTGAGGCGGATGCCTTCTGGGTTTTGACGGTGATCACCAAACTGTGTGTGTCTACAATTTAGATCGCCCATCAACACAGCTTTGCCGAGCCTTGAAAAATACTCTAGCAAATGCCTGTTGAGTGGTTGATCCGGGTGTTTGTAGTAAGAGACTATCGTGAGGGTTTCGTTATTGGGGATATGCACGTCAATTGCCAGGAAGTCCACATCAGGTGGACGAAAATTTTGTGGGAATGTGTGTGTGGTGTGCGGTATTCCGTGTTTAACGAGAATACCATTCCCGCGTGAAACCTGACAGCGGCTTCGATGGATGATCGAATATCCTGCGAAGTGTGGATCGCTTTTCGACAGAGTATCTGTGAGTGCGAGGATCTGGATGTTATGCTTCGACAGGATATTCTTGATGAGGGGTCTCTTTTTGGAGAGACCCTGACAGTTGACTGTGCCTAGGGTGAAATCCATAAAGGGAGGGTGTTTAGTGGTTGGAGCGGAATGTCACCGTGACATTGCTTCCGTACCCGTGGACCACTGTCGAGTGGTCGTAGACTTATTAGCCGTGATAGCAGCGATATGCTCGCGAAGTTCGGGCAACAAGTTCAGTAACAGAGCAGTCTGAATAGACAGGATGTTTTTCGTTTCCGTTGGGAGTTCAAATGGAGGGAATGATCTTTCGATCGTTAGTGGCTGTATTTCATGTGGGGCGGAGGGGATAGTGTGTCTTTGTGGACACTTATTGGAATATGCAGGGTGGTCGCCGCTGCAATTCGGGCATTTGGGTTCCTGCTGTTTTGTGCAGGCGCTGGATTTGTGATTGCCGCCGCAGTGGGGGCAGACGAATGCTTTTTGAGGGCATTCGTCAATAGAATGTCCGTTGATGCAACATTTGCTGCAATATTTTGGGGTAGGGATAGTTGGATCGGAGCCATGTGGAAGTTCGGCATTGTAGATTTCTCCGTCGAGAGTTATGCATCGGCTCAATGCTGTTGTGAATTTTTCTAAGGATTTAGTCACAACCTTGATCACCTTCGAGTCCCTGCCTAGCTTGTAGGACTTGACTCTCCACAGTTTTTCAACTGGGAAATCTTGTTCGGTGAGCAGTGCTGTGACCTCCTCCTCAGAATAATCCACATCGATTCCGGTGATGCAGAGGAGGTAAGTGGGCTCTCTTGAGGAAGTGTTGGGGTTTTTGCTACGGCTGTGAACCGTAACCATTGTTTGGCCAGTTGCTTTTCGGATAGCTTTCTCTATCTCCTCTGCATTTATTGAATTAAAGAGTCGCAAGTGTGCGATGCCGTGAGAGAGAACTTTACATGAGTGAATCTTATTGGCTAGAAGAGAGGTGGCATTTATTTGCCAAAAGAAGGTACGTTTATTGCATAGATCTTTTGGAAGATCTTTGATAAGATACTCGGACAGAGTCGGATCATTAATGGCGTTGATGACGTTTTGATTTTTTGACTGATTTTTTGGGCGAGGATTTGCTGCGGCATTGGCATATGAAATTTGTTTTAGTTGTCTTCTTTGGAAGACGAAGTCGTTGGATTGTTGCGGATTGTTGGCGCTGATGGGTGCTTGTTGTGGTGTGGGTTGTTGTTGAGATGGTTGAGTTGCTTGCTTGGATGTTTGAGTGGGAACTTTTGGTATAGCACCCTGCCTAAGGTGAGTGCTCTGACGCTGAGGACCAGCCTGTGCTGGTCGCGTTAAAGGCGGAAAGTCGCGTGCATATCGCTGCAGAAAGGGGTTATTGGCGTCTTCCTGCTCGATGCGGCCGTAGGCCTCGAGATACTTCTCGCGGACGATTTTCATCTCCGCGCTAAGCGTCGCGAGGTCCAGTTCCGCCTGGAGCCGGTCGTAGCCGCTATGTGGGGGTACCGTGCCTTCCTGTTGCAAGGAGGCATATTGGTTGGCTGTAGTGGTGATGATAGTGGTGGCAACATTTGTCGAGGTCGACGTCCGAGGACGAAGCGACCGGGTGGAGCTGACGGACCTTACTGATGAAGGCATGACAATTGGGAGGATGCTAGTCTGGCGATCGGAGGGCACCTCAGCCTCAAGGTGTTCTGGGGGGTAAACCCCAGGGATAAAGGTGGCTTGTCCACCCCTCCGTGCTTTTCCGGCGTTAGACAATGGCTATATTTACCTGATGGGTGCAGTTTACCCTGCCGCTGGTGGGTCCCTCGCTGAAAGCCTTTCTCGTGATTAGTTTGTCCACCTTACTCGCACTTGTTCTTGGAACTGTATGTGAACACTAGGTAGAGTTCGGGGCGAGCGAACTCGCTCGAGCCCAGGGCCAGAGTATTCCTCTGTAACCCAGCAATCCGTCTACCTTTTTGGTTTACACGGCCAAGCGTCGTTGGTTTTTCACACTGTGTCCAAACTAATCGCTTAGGGCTAGCTGTGCGCCGCTACTTCAGCACTTGGTGCTCTCAGGCTTCTCGCTGTTCGTCGGTAAGAGTGGGGTGTGCAAGCAGTGACCTAACTCTTCGACGTCCGGATCGAGAAATGTTTAGTACAAAGCCTCCGCATTCGTTATATACTGCGACCGCGACGGGAGGGGGATGGTGGTATAGCTTGGGGGTCAGATAGGTATCACTCCAGGTTATGGGCCGTCAGATAGGTACAACTCCAGGTTACGCAGTGTGACCGGTTTGATCTTCGGACATGTGGGTCTCACTGTTCCATTAGAACCCACATACCCACATAATGTCCCCGAGGCTGGGGCTCTACGAGTGTCTGTGTGTATGTGGGGGGGGGGGGCGCCTTTGCTAGTTTTGCAGGCGGGCACCTTATACCCTAGCGCCGGCACTGTGGGACACCCTGTATATTAGTTTTGCATTTTGTAGTAAATATTACAACCTTTCTTTTGGTATGAGGTTGTATGTACCTAGCATGTTTCGTTTTGTAGATATTTTAAAAAAACTATAGATTTTATGTTTTTGCGGATTTTTTATTAAAAAATTGTTTGCAAAAAAAATAATTATAATCTGGTTTTAGAAACATACACTAAAATATCAAATATGAAAATAACGTAATTAAAGATTAAAATAAATCGTATGCTAGTATTTTTTGTACAATTCAATTGAATTTAATAACTTTAAATTATTTTACAAAAAATATTTTACCATACTAATGAATGCACAAATTAGTTACTAAATTAAATAAATAACCAAATTTTAAATCTATCTTAGTAATTTTTATACCACAGCAACTTTCCTGTACCAAATTAATTGTTAGTTATATTGTATTTACGTGTAAGATCAGTTAACTTTTAATTTACCTTTTAAATTTACTTACATCTTGAGAACATAATAATTATAAAGTATGCTTTGAAACAAATGAATGCTAAATGTATCAGCCAAATTATTTATTAATATAAATAGTATTTACTGGTGTCACAAAAGCTGGTAATACTTTTGTAGTTGAAATTTTTGTAACAATTTTTTATATTTTAAATTATAATTTTTCAACCGAACAATTGGTGGATATGACATTTGTTTTAGGCGAAACCATTAGGAAATTATTACCAGCTTTTGTGATACGAGTAGGTACATAGATACTATTTACTTCTTAATATACTTCCATACCGTTCATTTGTTTCAAAGCATACTCAGTGGCGTAGCTGAAGATTGCGGGGCCCCCCGCGACAATTTTTGTGGGCCCCCGTATTATAAACATAACGACAACTAATAACAGTATAATTCTAAAATATGTGTAAATGACAATATTTGGCCTTTTTTAATAAGTCTTCATCAGTTAGTGTTAATAGATTTTTTGGGAATAGACATGAACACCTTTTAAGTATACCTTCATGTCTCTTAATCCGACAAAACTATTATGAAGTTGTTGCAATACCATATATAAATTTACATTGGAAACATTAGTTTCAAAACTTTTTTTGCTATAAGTAATTTTTTCGTTGCAGCTGAGCTCTTCGTAAATTTTTTTAGGGTCTAGGACGTTTCATCGCCGCCGTCAGTTCATCGCCAGCCGATTCATCGCCGGCCCATTCATCACCGGCCGATTAATCGCCAGTCAGTTAATCGCTATCTGATATATTTCCGAATTTTCGACAGTTACATTTATTATTTATTTTTAATATTAATTAGGAATTCTAGGAAATGCGAGATATGACCATTCCCGTTGCCATACTTAATCTTTTAATAGACTTTTAAACTTTTATAATATAAAATATATTATAATGATAATCTTTTAAATTTTACGGGCAACATTTTCAACCAAGAGAAACTGTTTCTTAAATTCGAAAAGAACCCAAAATTTCTGTACAAAAATTTAGGGGAAGTAGAACAGTAAATATAATAATATTTTTTATCTTTTTAATTGTCATAAGTTTTGAACTGAATTTAACGTCGTGTCGTGTCATCTCCCATAAAACAAAATCAACTGACTAACTGGCGATGAAACGGACGGCGATGAACCGGCGGCGATGAAACGTCCTATTCCGATTTTTTATACGTTTTATCCGTTTATTTTTAAATTCCGGTGTAATCCCCACTATTCTGCTATTCCTGCTCCTTCTGATAAAATTTCGGAAAACGAATTTCTCATTTGTCGAAGATTATCACGAGTTTTTCCAAAAAGTTGAAGGACCGTTAACTCAGCCCTTTCAGATTGCAGAAGTTTTAATGTTAGATGAATAAAGTTAAGTATTTCAGATTGAATAGTAATGTTAACGGCAAATTCAAAATTATTCATATGCTCTAATAATGCATTAGCTTCTAATTTTTTATAGTTTTTTGATAACAGTGAAATTTTCGTTAAAGATTTCATTACTTGTCGGAAAGCTCGACGCAAAGCTATAACAGCATCATGTCTGGATGACCACCGGGTTTCACATAACCTTTTTAAATGTTGTCAAACGCGATGAATCCAAAGTCATAATAGTACATAGTACATCCCATCTTTTAATACTTGCACAAAAAAGATATATTTTATAATCTCTTCATTATATTCTAAAAAAAACAACTCCTGTACACCAGCAACGGCATCATTCAACATTAGGTTCAGATTATGGGATGCACAATGAACATAGGAAACTGCCCCATCATACCCCTTTCCTCTGCAGTTGTGTACGGAAAGGTGCTTTGATTATATAAATTTTAAAATTTCATTTACAGGACCTTCTGCACTTTCTCTTCTGCTTGGAGTGTAAATTATTTTCATCGCAAGTTATTTTTACATAGGTACCGGAAAATAAAACTAAGCTGATCGTCTTTGGAAATGTCTTGAGTGGTATCAAGAATTATTGAATAAAAACAACTTTTTTTAATTAAATTATTCACTTTGTTTTCAGTTTCTTAAGCCAGCAAATTTATAACTTCGTTTTGTATTTGGGGACTCAAGTAATGTTTAAGTTATTGTTATTGTTTTTATCGATTAATTTAGCTGAAACAGGATCATATTTAGCTAGTAAAAGAACCATGGAACCAAAATTAACTTTTTGGGATTCACTTTCATCTAAACTACCAACATGTCCACGAAACGCTAAATTGCACCCAGAAATAGTAAGAGTTACGTCAATTACCCGCTTCATTACTTCTGAATAGAAAAATATGTTCTGGTCCCCAATTTAAAGAAAGTAGAAATATTAAGCTTGAAGGCTTTAAGGGGCCCCTCCTAACGTCGGGCCCCCCCGCCTTGCGGGCACTGCGGGCCTGTCAGCTACGCCACTGAGCATACTGTATACGTTGTCAAGATGTAGGTAAATTAAAAAGTTATTAACTGATCTTACTCGTAAATACAATATACCTAACAATTAATTTGGTACAGGAAAGTTGCTGCGGTAGAAAAATTACTAGGGTAGATTTAAAATTTGGTTGTTTACTTAAGTTAGTAACTAATTTATGCATTCATTAGCATGGTAAAATATTTTTTGTAAAATAATTTAAAATTATTAAATTCAATTGAATTGTACTAGCATACGATTTATTTTAATCTTTAATTACGTTTTTATTTTCACATTTTATATTTTAGTGTGTGTCTAAAACCAGATTATAATTATGTATCTTTTTTTGCAAAAAAATTTTTAAATAAAAAATCCGCAAAAACGTAAAATCTATAGTTTTTTTTTAAATATCTACAAAACGAAACATGCTAGGTACATACAATCTTATACCAAAAGAAAGGTTGTAATTATAACTACAAAATGCAAAACTAATATACAGGGTGTGCCATTTAAAAAAAATGAGAAAATTTTGTATTTGAAAATAGTGATCACACTGTATATTTTATGGCTAAAAGTAAAAGATATTAAATTATTTAAAAATAACACTATATTATAAAAACTTTGACCTATCACTTAAATTTTTATTACCTTGGAAACATAATTCACAACCCTATAAATATTGTTCTGAAGCTATTTCCTTGTGGCATTTTTATGATTAATTATTTATATGGGAAATAAGCCACAATTAAAATGAAAAAAATAATTTTATTAACGTTTCTCTTAAAATATTAACCATTTTTCTCAATAAAAATGTAAATATTTCAAAAATTATTAACTTTAGGCCTAAAGGACCTTATACAAATTTTTCATATTTTTAAATAATATATTCAAAAATGATTTAATATACAGGGTGTTCCATTTAAAAAAATACAACTTTGGTTCATACCGTCGTTCTGACTCACCCTGTATAATCGAAAATCATTTTAAATTATAGACGTCTTTGATACACATTAGTTTTGTTATAAACATTTTTTTGTATATCTCATAGGTTAGCCGTAATCAAAGAAAACCACAGGTTTGGCGCACCCTGTATATCCTTTTAATGACTTATTTGCGCTGATACATACATATCTTAAAATATTAGCAACGAACTACATACTGTCTGTGTGCGCATGCGCCCGGCATTATAAAATTTCACTTTCGATCGTAAAGGAGTATAACTTCAAAAACCTCAGCAGTGTGAGATTTGTCTTAAGCAATTTAGTCGAGATGAACATTTAAAAAAACATTTAAGAGTACACACTGGAGAAAAGCCTCTCAAGTGTGAAATTTGTTTAAAGCAGTTTACTATAGCAAGTAATTTGAAAGTACATTTGAGAGTGCACACTGGAGAAAAACCGCACCAGTGTGATATTTGTTTGAAGCTGTTTATTACAGCAAGGGATTTGACCGTACATTTGAGAGTGCACACTGGAGAAAGACCTTATCAGTGTGAGATTTGTTTAAAACAGTTTACCCAAAAAGCTCCTTTAACTTCTCACATGAAGGTTCACACCAGAGAAAAACCTCACAAGTGTGAAATTTGTTTTAAAGAATTTAGTACAGCAGGTAATTTAAAAGTACATTTGAAAGTCCACACTCAAGAAAAACCTTATAAGTGTGAAATTTGTTGTAAACTGTTTAGCCAAGCCTTCTTCATTGACGGTAGATATGAAATATATGTCAATTTGACAATTTAAGTTGACCATGAATTATTTAAGAAAGTTGCAAGATTTCTCCGCTGTTCGCGTATGATCGTTTCTCGTATCCCCTATAAGTACTTGCACGCGGCGAATAGAAATGGTTGGTCTTGGTGTACTGAGAATCTAGAAGTAAGGAATATATTATATGCTACCATACATTACATACTAAATTCAGTTAAATCTTGACAACAAACTAAGGAAAAACAAAATTTAACTTCACGAAGAGAAAAATTCTTTACATAATTCAGTAGAATGAATTTTATTGAACTTGAATATTAGATTTCTTTGTTTTTACATTGATTTTCCATTGCACTCAAATGTTTACATTATAGTCACTTTGATTTTTAGGTTGTCTCCAAGAGAACAAGATGGTAATTATGGAGACACTAACTGAACATTCATCTCGCGAAGAAAATTATATGAATCCATCAAAAACATCAAATCAAAATACCAAAGTTGTGACTGGGAAAAAACCTTACAAGTGTGAAATTTGTTTTAAGCAGTTTTCTACATTAGGTTATTTAAAAGTACATTTGAGAGTGCACAATGGAGAAACACCTTATCAGTGTGAGATTTGTTTAAAACAGTTTGCTCAAAAAGTTAATTTAACTTCTCACATGAAAGTTCACACCAAAGAAAAACCTCACAAGTGTGAAATTTGTTTTAGGCAGTTCAGCCAAAAAAGTGTTTTGAAGAGACATTTGAGAGTTCACACTGGAGAAAAACCTCACAAGTGTGATATTTGCCTTAAGCAATTTAGGCTAGGTGATCATTTAAAAAAACATTTAAGAGTACACACTGGAGAAAAGCCTCACAAGTGTGAAATTTGTTTTAAACAATTTAGTGAAGCAGGTACTTTAAAAGTACATTTGAGAGTGCACACTGGAGAAAAACCTCACAAGTGTGATATTTGCCTTAAGCAATTTAGGCTAGGTGATCATTTAAAAAAACATTTAAGAGTACACACTGGAGAAAAGCCTCACAAGTGTGAAATTTGTTTTAAGCAGTTTTCTCATAAAAGTAATTTAAAAATACATTTGATAAATCACACTGGAGAAAAACCTCACAAGTGTGAAATTTGTTTTAGGCAGTTCAGCCAAAAAAGTGTTTTGAAGACACATTTGAGAGTTCACACTGGAGAAAAACCTCACAAGTGTGAGATTTGCCTTAAGCAATTCAGTCGAGGTGATCATTTAAAAGAACATTTAAGAGTACACACTGGAAAAAAGCCTCACAAGTGTGAAATTTGTTTTAAGCAATTTAGTAAAGCAGGTAGTTTGAAAGTACATTTGAGAGTACATACTGGAGAAAAAACTCACAATTGTGAAATTTGTTTTAAGCAATTTATTACAGCAAGCAATTTAAAACTACATTTGAGAGTGCACACTGGAGAAACACCTTTTCAGTGTGAGATTTGTTTGAAACAGTTTGCCCAAAAAGGTAATTTAACTTCTCACATGAAAGTTCACACCAAAGAAAAACCTCACAAGTGTGAAATTTGTTTTAAACAATTTAGTGAAGCAGGTACTTTAAAAGTACATTTGAGAGTGCACACTGGAGAAAAACCCCACAAGTGTGATATTTGCCTTAAGCAATTTAGTACAGGTGATCAGTTAAAAAAACATTTAAGAGTACACACTGGAGAAAAGCCTCACAAGTGTGAAATTTGTTTTAAGCAGTTTTCTCATAAAAGTAATTTGAAAATACATTTGAGAGTGCACACTGGAGAAAAACCGCACCAGTGTGATATTTGCCTTAAGCAATTTAGTCAAGGTGAACATTTAAAAAAACATTTAAGAGTACACACTGGAGAAAAACCTCACAAGTAGTTCAGAGAAATAAGGAAAAAAACATCCTGTTGGTGACACATCCCCCTCCAGGCCGAAACCAAATTGTTTGAGTAGTATGGACATCTATATTAATAACCTATATGTTTCCTGCAGCCGATTTTGATGATATACATATTTATAAACAAATGAAAATCAAAAAACGGTAAATATCGCTTTTTTCGTCTGTAACCAAAAAGTTAAGTATTTTAAACAAATTTGAGAGTGAGAAACTTGTAAATCGTATAAAAAACTTCAATATGGCGTTCGCTGAATATGTCTATCCTTATTGGTTGCTTAGAAAATTGCAAAATAAATAATAAATTTTGAGTTTTTATAAATATTCATAACTTATGTAAAAATTAACTTAAAACTTTCTTAGTACACGGAATGCTGAGACTTCTGGTGCTTAAATCATACCCTAAATTTCAAAGCAATTGGTCAAATAGTTTAAAAGGTATTTAATTTGTTTCTCCCAAATTAATTTTTTTTTCCAACGCTATAAGTCAGAAAATGATGAAGTTACACTAATACTTTGGATAGTTTATAAAAGAATAAGATTTATACTATTAATTTGATTTAAAAAAATGACAAAAAATAATTCTAAATACTGCAAAATTATTTTGCAAAAACATGTGAATTTAAGTTAATTTTTACATAAGTTATGAATATTTATAAAAACTCAAAAATTTCGGATTTATTTTGCAATTTTCTAAGCAACCAATAAGGATAAACATATTCAGCGAACGCCATATTGAAATTATTTAGACGATTTATGAGTTTCTTACTCTCAAATTTGTTTAAAATGCTTAACTTTTTGGTTATAGACGAAAAAAGCGAAAATTTACCGTTTTTTGATCTTCATTTGTTTATAACTATGTATATCATCAAAATCGGCTGCAGGAAACATATAGGTTATTAATATAGATGTCCATACTACTCAAAAAATTTGGTTTCGGCCTGGAGAGGGATGTGTCACGAGAAACATTTATGATTTATTTTGCAATTTTCTAAGCAACCAATAAGGATAGACATATTCAGCGAACGCCACATTGAAATTATTTAGACGATTTATGAGTTTCTTACTCTCAAATTTGTTTAAAATGCTTAACTTTTTGGTTATAGACGAAAAAAGCGAAAATTTACCGTTTTTTGATCTTCATTTGTTTATGACTATGTATATCATGGTCACTCGTTGTGAATGGTCGTGTATATGAGTGCTCCCGAAATTTTTAAAATAAGTAGTAATTCTATGGATATATATAGTGGATATATATCATGGAACACAGTCATGGTCACTCGTTGTGAATAGTCGTGTATATGAGTGCTCCCGAAATTTTTAAAATAAGTAGTAATTCGTTTCAGTAATAAAGTTCTCATCTTTGTTGAGTGGTGACAACTGATGTTGCAGTACTTAGTGAAGGTCCAAGTAAGTTAGAAATATACTAATTAATAGAGAAATTTGAGCAATTACAGTAATACAGTGTATTGGTGAATATTAAATTAATAACTGCTAAAGGGATCCATACACGTATAATGGCAACAAAAACTAGAAGCGGAATCTTATCAAGTGGTGCTTCTTTGGACGAAAACAGTTTAGAAGTCATAATATCAAAAGTATGTCAAAAGTTTATGACAAAACTGGACCAGAATTTAGATAATTTGGAGAAAAAATTTGATGCAGTTCAGGATACACTTAATGATGTATCACAACAAATATTAAATATGAAAACAAACATAGAAACACACACAACAGAAATTAGCAACATATCAAAAACAATTGATGACATAGAGGCACTTCAAAAGAAAAGGACCCTGCGTTTTGATGGCATTAATGAAACTAATAATGAAAATTTGATGTCCGTTGTCATAAATATTATAAACAACACATTGAAAATAAAATGCAATTCCAGCGAAATTTCTAATTTATACAGACAAGGTAAATTAAACTTACAAACTAATAAATCGAGAACAGTGGTGGTAGACTTTAGTTCTTATTTGAAGAAAAAGGAAATTCTAAGTGCTAGAAGACAATTAAGAGAAACAAAAATATTTGTGAATGAAGATCTAACGAAACATAGGTATTCATTATTGAAGAAGGCAAGGAGTAAGTTCGGGAAGACTGAGGCATGGAGTTACGATGGTAGAGTATTTATAAAGAAGAATGATGAAATTAAAGTGATTACTTGCGAATCGGATCTTGACAATTAACGTGTGTGGGCTACTTTATACTCAAAGTTTCTGTAATGTGTATATTAGTGACTGATAAGTTTTTGTTGATAGTAATTTAGATATATTAATTTGGAACTTAAATTCGTTGATTTTGGTTTGTAGTTTATAAGAGGATAAAAATATTGATGTTGTTAATGAGTTACTTATAGAAAAACTGGATGTTTTAAATTATTTCAATTATTGTTTTAAGTTATTTGGTTTGTCAAAAATGTATGAAAAGAATTTACTACGGTATAGTAGAAATAAAATAGGTGTAAAAAAATATATATTAAATAATAAATATAATATGATTAGGATTTGATATCAGGGGACAACTCAATTCATGACAGGGATTCACATAAACTTTCAGAATTGTAGGGGACTTAACACGAAAACTGCGGAATTCTATAAAAATTGCTTGGAAGGTAATTATGATGTAGTAGTAGCTGTAGAAACATGGCTTCGGGAGGATATGGTTGATGGAGAACTAATTGATATAAATGTATTTAACTTATTGAGATCTGACAGAAACCAGGAGATTTCTGGCAAAACTAAGGGAGGAGGAGTATTAATGGTAATAAAAAAGGAGCATAAGATTTTAAAAGTAACACAACATTGTTCATCTTTTGAAATTTTGGTTGCGGATTTAAAAATTAATAACAAATTAAGTATAAAATTAATTGGAGTGTATATTCCACCAGATTGTAAATTACATGACTATGCGAATTGCTTCGAATTGTTACAAACACATATTACTGATATTAATAACACGTTTATTTTTGGCGACTTCAATATTGCAGAAATTAAAGGAACCGAAAATCTAGATTTTACTAATGGAAGTGCTAAGTTTAAAAGTATGATTGAGTTTTTAAATTTTAATTCATTTTTGCTTTATAACAATGTAAAAAACTGGCAGGGCAAAACTTTAGATCAAGTAGTAGCATTGCAGATAATATAAATAGTTGTAAGGTATGTCAAGAGCAGTTACCGTTAGTAAAGGAAGATAGATTACATCCATCTCTGGAAATTCAACTTTCATTTACAGTATCAAGTTTTAGACAAACAGATAAGTTAGTTGGTAATAGATTTAATTTTAAAAAAGCAAATTTTGATTTGATGTGTGATTTGATGAGAAATATGACGTGGGAAGCTGTAACAGAGGAAATAGAGGTAGATAAAGCTCTAGATATCTTTTACTCAAAAGTACTTAATATATTTGAAGGATCTGTACCACAATATAATATTTACAAGAATTATTCTAATTTTCCGAAATGGTTTACGCCTGATATCAAAAAGTTGCTCAAACAAAAAAATAATTTTAGAAAGTTAAGACATGTTTCAATTTATTTTAACAATCAATTTATAGAGACCAGAAAAAAACTGAAATCATTAATTAACATAGAGCACAGGAAATATATACGGCAAATTGAGGAAAATATAGAAAATGAGTTTAACAATTTCTGGAATTTCATTAATAATAAGAATTCTAAGTCTAATCAAACAGAAATATTTTATTTTGGGGGTAAAGAAATAAATCAGAGTGATACTGCTAATGAGTTTGCGAAATATTTTGAATCTGTTTATTCTACCGACATTTCTAGCTATAACACTAATTTTACAAATATTGTTAGTAATAACAATGTTTTGAATTTACCATCAATAACAAGCGTAGATTATGATAATGCAGTCAAAAAGCTGAAACCAAAGAAAGCTGCCGGTATAGATGGCATCCCCCCGTATATTTTAAAGGCATGCCAAGAGTGGTTAAAGTTACCATTATTACATATTTTTAATCTAATAATAACTTATTCAAAATTTCCAGAAAAATGGAAACTATCTTCAATTACTCCAATATTTAAGGCGGGTAACAAAAGAGATATTGAAAATTATAGAGGAGTCGCTATTATGTGTGCTCCATCAAAAATTTTCGAACAAATATTGCATGCTCATGTATATAATCACGTCAAAAATAGTATTAATGATCATCAACATGGTTTTATGTCGGGTCGCTCGATAAACACAAGTTTTATTTCATTCACCGAGTCTGCAAACAATGCGTTAGAAAAACAATTGCAATTGGATGTAGTGTATACGGATTTCGAAAAAGCCTTTGATAAAGTAAAACACGATGTTCTTTTAAGAAAGTTATGTAATTTTGGCTTATCTGATAATCTAATAAAGTTATTTAAAAGTTATTTGCAGAATAGGAGTTTTGTTGTAAAACACAATGGAAATACTTCTGGTAAATTTAAGGCTAACTCGGGAGTACCACAAGGGTCTAATCTTGGACCACTTTTGTTCTTAATGTTTATAAATGATTTAGCAAACGTCATCCAGTATTCAGATTACTTATTATTTGCAGATGATTTTAAGTTATTCAAAATAATTCAAACTGTTAGGGATTGCGTAATGATTCAAAGGGATATTGAGAACATTTTATTATGGGGTGACAATAATAAGATCAAATTCAATATAAATAAGTGCTACGTTATGTCTATTACCCGTAAAAGAGAACCAATAGTATTTGATTATTTAATAGGACTGAATGTTTTAAAAAGGACCAGTGAGGTCAAGGATTTGGGTTTGATTTATAATAACCAACTGTCATTTGCTACACATATTGGTAAAGCTGCAAAACGAGCGAACCGTATGCTGGGTTTTATATGTCGACAAACTTGCGATTTTACTAGTATTAAGGGTATAAAAATATTATATAATACTTTAGTTAGACCAATATTAGAATTTGGTTCCATTATTTGGGGACAACAACCTCAAGTACATTTAGAGGCACTAGAAAAAGTTCAGAATAAGTTTCTTCGTTATTTGTATTTCAAAAAACATCATCGATGGCCTGATTATGGAACCATAAGATCAACCATGCTAAGGGAAGAATTTGAAGTTTTGTCTTTGACTAGTAGGCGCAAATTTGTAATGGCAATGATTTTATATAAAATAATTAATAATATTTCAGGTACAATTGATTTACGAATGCGGATACCATTTAATGTTCCTCGAAAAGCAACGAGATATCAGTTGTTGTTTGGAAAAATAAGAACATCTGTTTGCTCTCCTCTAGAGGCCATGTTGAAACTAGCGAACAATATAAATTTAGTAAAAAACATTGATTTTACAATGTCAGTTGGTTGCTATAGACATATAGTGCAAGAGCACTTTAAACTAGTAGATGGATAATAGATATCATTAGTCTAGCTGTTTTTGTGTTAAAGTCTTCTATATCTGCCTATCAATAGTTGTGCTAATGACTGTATATATTAGTTATATTTGTTATATAAAGTTTATGATTATAACTGTCCATGTAAAAAGGTTTTAGGACCTGTTTGGATTTTTATAAATAAATAAATAAATAAATAAATATCATCAAAATCGGCTGCAGGAAACATATAGGTTATTAATATAGATGTCCATACTACTTCATTCGTTCTCCAGCAGTGGAAGTATACGGATGTATGTTTTGATTTGTTTTCTTGTGTTTACACAAGTTTTGTTATTTGTTTTGATTTATGTGTTGTGAATACTAGCTGTAAGTGTTTCAATTTTTATTACCATCATCACATCGACCTAGTTAATTTTTGCACATCTAACCTTGAAAATGACGTATACTTGTGAACATTGTTTTACACAATATTCTGACTCGGATAAATACAACCAGTTAAGATGTAATGGAGATTGCCAAAGAAACTTCTGTATGAAATGTACAAAATTAAACAAGACCATCACTAAAGCCCTATTGGACCAAAAGTCTTCTCATCTTAGATTCTTTTGTACTGTATGTGACTCTCCAAGTTTAAATTATTTAAATGACAAAATTACAAATTTATCAAAAAATCAAATACCTTTAGAGAACTTTGAGGCCTTAATTCAAGTTACTAAAAAACTAAATGACAATTTGCCTGTTTTCATCGAGACTTATGACCTATTAACTAAAAATGACGGCAAACTGGACTATCTTACGAAAAAGATTGACGAGATCCACAAACTAAACAACCTGCTGAATCCTGAAAAGATTT